>NC_068293.1:31072157-31436250 GCF_025860055.1 Xyrauchen texanus | reverse complement strand
TGCTGTCCATATGACTCGTGCACTATATTCCAAGTCTTCTGAAGACATATCGTTGCTTTGTTTGAGGAGTAAAATTGAATTTAAAGGAACAGTTCACCCAAAATGTAAAATTCGCTCTTCATTTACTCACCCTCATGCCAACCCAGATGTGTATGACTTTCTCTTTCTTCTGCAGAACACAAATTATAATTTTAGAAGAAGTGAATAGGTGGCAAACTTTTGAAGCTCCAAAAAGTACATAAAGGCCTCATAAAAGTAATCCTTGCCAGGGATGTTAATGATTAATCAATTAATCGTCTTTAATAATTTGATTGTTAAAGCTTATCTATAAAATAAATTTCAGGACAAATGCGCCAGCAGACTATAGAGCTGTCTATACTGTCATCCGCCGCTAGAGGGTGCTTGCATGCTGATTCATTTATTTAATTTCAGATTAATCATCAGTTAATTTCCACGATGATCAATTATGAAAATGTTTGGAAAATGACATCGATAATCCATATGACTCCAGTGGTTTAATCCATATCTTCAGAAGTGATATGATAGGTGTTGGTGAGAAACAGATCAATATTTAAGTCCTTTTTTGCTAGAAATGATTCTCCCTACTCAGTAGAGGGCGATATGCATGAAGAATGTGAATCACCAAAAACACAAGAAGAAGAAGAATGTGAAAGTTAAAGTGGAGATTGACTGAGCAGGGAGGAGAATTTATAGTAAAAAAGGATTTAAAAATGTATCTGCTTCTGAAGACAATGATTTAATCACTGGAGTCATACACATCTGGGATGGCAGAAGGGCGAGTAAATTATTTCTCCTCTGACTTGTAACATGTATACTGTAACTGCATTGCAATGGTCTTTTAACCGACCATGTCGGAGTACCGCAGTGTGTTTGGTTTTTCAAAACAGAACTGCAACTTTGCATTATATCACAAGCCCCTTGATAGTCTGCATTTGTCCTCTCCAGCTTTCTAACTAAGTTAAAAAAAGAATAGCTCAATTTATCCCTCTGTGCAAAGTAGACACAAGCTGCAGTAGTTGTTGTTGTTGTTATTATTATTATTATATTTTTAGATTAAACACTTTCTCTGATGTCCTTTGTTTGGTCTAATGTGGCTAAATTAGAGTCAGCTTGCCTTCTTAAGAAAAGAGTGTCCAGACTGTCTGTGAGCTGGAAAAAGTTTGAAAATGAGGCACATGGTATTAAATTCCACAAAATAAATAAATGCAAAATTATTTCAGGGATCCGAACTCCTCACCTTTCAGAGAAATTCGCTGTTTTGAAACCATAATCGGTCACATTTGTGATTGTGAAGAGCAATGATTAATGTGCAAAAGTGAGTGATATTTATACACATTAAAGGTCTTTCACATGATTCGCGTCAGCGCTGCAGAATACATTCAATTCTATGAAGTGACTTTACACCAAAGTGTTTTTCACACACGTTTTTGCTTTTATTTGACACCAATAATGTCTTTGAGAGTCCTAAGCAACAATCAATATTTAAAAACTGTCTAGATTTGTGAAGAGACATTGAATGTCTTGTAATTTCTATTTGAATTAAATATTACCTTATCGTTTATGAATATCAGAGAATATCAGTTATTGAACTAATTTAAATTCACCAAGAAAACGATTAGACCTAAACATAAACAAGTCCTTTTATTACTTTCTGCTATTTTCTCTCTTCCAGATATATGTTTTCAAAATGTATTGTGCACACCTCCCACTTGTTTATGTGACAAACTCATAAAATCGCCCCTCTGTGACTCTTTCTGCAACATGTGGAGGGCAATGCGGCGTTTGAAGCTGAACGGAGGGTTGACGCCTCGACTCAACTCATGTGAAATGATGAAAGAACATTATTGAAACTCAAAATTATTATTATTTGTCTATTATTGTGGTCTTTTCTGATAAAAGTTTAAATAAACTACTGTAGGAAAATTATACCATAGATCTGATTTGTGTTTATAATTCTTCTACTGAAGTCAGTAGATTTGTTGCCATGCAAGTTTTAAAAAAGGAGAAGGTGAGGACGTTATTGAAACTCACAAAATGAAGACTATAGATCTGCATCTGCTTTGTTCTTTTAATGCTTAAACACTATAAAGTCTCTTGGTAGATTTCAGTCATGAACTCTTCAGTCCTGCACAAGATGTTGAAAAAGCAAAACATGGAGCAACAGTCAAAGACATCCGTTAACACTTGTTTGCATAGGAAATGGAGTGAACGAATGCCACAACAGGTTCGGTTTGAACAGCCCCTAAGGGTGGTGCAGAAAAACATTGCTTCAAATGAATGAAAGGCTTGCAGCTAGATGTGGCAGACTTACTATTATGTCATTGGGTCTTGCCAAAAATCCCTATGAAAGTAATTTGGCAGTTAGTGAAGTGGCATGTGAGAGGAGAAAGAAAACTCTCACAGATAAAAAGTGATATATGGTGACTATTGATTCAAGTAATGCCGTTGTGGCATTAGTGGTGTGTGGTCTTATTTATTGGATTTAATATTGCATTGAGTCATATGGTATATCATATACTTCAAAACACAGATTTTTTAGCATTTACTGAAATTGAGGTTGATCTTTTTTTTTTTTTACTAATTAGTAGCATTTACAATTAGTGCATCAGTTTTTTTATTTTAACCATCTTTACAGGATAAAGGCACTTTAAATGCAATGACACAAAAGAAGCCTAGAAGCCTAAAGTGGTGTACTTCCATACAAAGTAACAGTGAAACATAACAATAGGATAAAAATAGAGCATGAAATAAATTCCAATGCTAATTAATAAAGGTATCTCTGAATCAGGTGATTACAGTAAATATTGTTGGCTATAGCCTAAAAGTATGCTCAGTGATTGCTTAAAATAATACATTCTATTTTATCTTTCCATAGATGTGTTATTCCTCTATAAAATAGTTTAATAACAAATAAAACTCCGCTTATGTAAATGTGATAGGTGAGCAACATTTGCTGTACCTGAAATCGCTCACTTGTTCCTATAGTGAATGCCACAATGCATATACTGTAAGATGAAAAGCTGCTGTTTTCTTTAAACATGAAGAAAAGGGAGTATAAAAACACCACAAGACCTATCAAATGCATTTCAGCACCAAATAAAATGAACAGCGACCATGCAAACATAAATATAGACAGTTATACAGGTGAAACTTGAAAAATTAGAATATCGTGCAAAAGTTCATTAATTTCAGTAATTCAACTTAAAAGGTGAAACTAATATATTATATAGACTCATTACAAGCAAAGTAAGATATTTCAAGCCTTTATTTGATATAATTTTGATGATTATGGCTTACAGCTTATGAAAACCCCAAATTCAGAATCTCAGAAAATTAGAATATTGTGAAAAGGTTCAGTATTATAGGCTCAAAGTGTCACACTCTAATCAGCTAAACACCTGCAAAGGGTTCCTGAGCCTTTAAATGGTCTCTCAGTCTGGTTCAGTTGAATTCACAATCATGGGGAAGACTGCTGACCTGACAGTTGTGCAGAAAACCATCATTGACACCTTCCACAAGGAGGGAAAGCCTCAAAAGGTAATTGCAAAAGAAGTTGGATGTTCTCAAAGTGATGTATCAAAGCACATTAATAGAAAGTTAAGTGGAAGGGAAAAGTGTAGAAGAAAAAGGTGCACAAGCAGCAGGGATGACCGTATAGCCTGGAGAGGATTGTCAGGAAAAGGCCATTCAAATGTGTGGGGGAGCTTCACAAGGAGTGGACTGAGGCTTCAAATGTCGTATTCCTCTTGTCAAGCCGCTCCTGAACAACAAACAACGTCAGAAGCGTCTTACCTGGGCTAAAGGAAAAAAAGAACTGGTCTGTTGCTCAGTGGTCCAAAGTCCTCTTTTTTGATGAGAGCAAGCAAATTTTGCATCTCATTTGGAAACCAAGGTCCCAGAGTCTGGAGGAAGAATGGAGAGGCACACAATCCAAGATGCTTGAAGTCCAGTGTGAAGTTTCCACAGTCTGTGTTGGTTTGGGGAGCCATGTCATCGGCTGGTGTTGGTCCACTGTGCTTTATTAAGTCCAGAGTCAACGCAGCCGTCTACCGGGACATTTTAGAGCACTTCATGCTTCCTCCAGCAGACAAGCTTTATGGAGATGATGACTTCATTTTCCAGCAGGACTTGGCATCTGCCCACACTGCCAAAAGTACCAAAACCTGGTTCAGTGACCATGGTATTACTGTGCTTGATTGGCCAGCAAACTCGCCTGACCTGAACCCCATAGAGAATCTATGGGGCATTGCCAAGAGAAAGATGAGAGACATGAGACCAAACAATGCAGAAGAGCTGAAGGCCGCTATTGAAGCATCTTGGTCTTCCATAACACCTCAGCAGTGCCACAGGCTGATAGCATCCATGCCACGCCGCATTGAGGCAGTAATTAATGCAAAAGGGGCCCAAACCAAGTACTGAGTACATATGCATGATTATACTTTTCAGAGGGCCGACATTTCTGTATTTAAAATCCTTTTTTTTTTATTGATTTCATGTAATATTCTAATTTTCTGAGATTCTGAATTTGGGGTTTTCATAAGCTGTAAGCCATAATCATCAAAATTATATCGAATAAAGGCTTGAAATATCTTACTTTGCTTGTAATGAGTCTATATAATATATTAGTTTCACCTTTTAAGTTGAATTACTCAAATTAATGAACTTTTGCACGATATTCTAATTTTTCGAGTTTCACCTGTATATTAGACTATGAAAATAAAACTGATTGACTGTTCCACAGAGATCAGACATAGCTGGCATATGTTAATGACACATAAGATGATGCAGTGGCTGCTGTTAACATCAATAACACACGCTTTCCCTTGGTCGACCTTTTCCATGAGCACTAGCTCCTGAGCACCAATGGGATGCCGCCTATAGCAAAACGTGTGACTCAATGGAATTATCAAAGTAACAAATATGTTATTTGGAAGTTCAAAAAATCTATGCAAAATCAACTTGGCTCATAAAACATGCCTCCTTAGTTTGAATGGGCACGAAGCCTCTGGGTGTAATATAAGAAAGCTAAAATAACAGGCTTCTAGGTACAATAAAGGCCAGGAAATATTGAAGTCATGGTCAACACATTCTAAATGATACATGATAGTTTTCATTTGGCTGCACTTTAGGAAATATAAAACTTGCACAATTGCTAGTGTAAGTGTTAGTCCTATATATATGTGTTCCAGGGACACAAAAAAATTACCATGCTTTAGTTCTACTCTAAATGTAGCCATAAATGTTAAACAATCAAAAAAAAAAAAAGTCTGTTTATGGTAATGATTTAGTGATTCCTGGTGTCCATTAATAAGAGACATTGGTTCTGAGTTTTTGTGAAATAATCTTTTGCCTTGTCACACGTTGCCATGCTTTATTTCAAAGGAAGATTTTTGGTTAAAGTAACAATGTATTTGCATCTAATCTATTCATTCTTTGTTAATTTCTCTTTCTGAAATGAAAATTAAATTACCTGAAAGGGAGACAGTATTTTTTATAAAAAAAATGTATATGTGTTTTGTGTTTAGATTTTTCGTTTTGTCTTGTGTAAGATATAAAATGATAAAAAAAATATTTTTTGTTAAGCCCTGATTGCAAGGCAGAGTTTGGACAGTGTTATTTTTAGGGCCTCTGAGAGGCTTTGACAGAGATTGACAGCCTGTTGATGTGTGTTCCCACAGCTGAGGCAGCCCCCAGTAAAACGTTTACGTCTGAGGGGGGACTGGTCGGACACAGGACCACGTGCTCGGCCCGAGAGTGAGAGGGAACGTGACGGTAAGATGAGAACACACACACACATGCCCTATTGGTGACAGAAATATTTTCACTCAGCAGCACAAATGGTGGAACACACACATAGTAGGGTTGCCACCCGTCTCGTAAAATACGGGATCGTCCCGTATTTAAGCTGGTCAGATGTCGTCATGGTGAAATCATTCCAGATCGCTAATTTAACATTGCTATAAGTTGGAAAATGTTCCTATGGTGGGTAAGGGATCTGAAAACTCCACAAATGGTGCTAAAGTGTGCTAAAACTGTGGAGGGTGTGGTAAGGGACTGTCTGAAAAGTCCACAAATGGTGCTTAAACTGTAGTTGTTTCTATATAAATGTTAAATAAGTTCAAATAATGCATGAATAGAATCACTGAGTCATAAAGACAAGTACAGGTGAAGGGAATTTGTTTTTATAAAATAAATAAAAAAATACATATAAACCAACCAAAATGTATACATAACATAAAGAAGACAAATATATATCCATCCATCCATCCATCTTCAACTGCTTACCCGAAGTCGGGTCGCGGGGGCAGCTGCTCCAGCAGGGGGCCCCAAACTTCCCTATCCCGAGCCACATTAACCAACTCTGACTGGGGGACCCCGAGGCGTTCCCAGGCCAGTGTGGAGATGTAATCTCTCCACCTAGTCCTGGGTCTTCCCCGAGGCCTCCTCACAGCTGGACGTGCCTGAAACACCTCACTAGGGAGGCGGCCAGGGGGCATCCTTACCAGATGCCCAAACCACCTCAACTGACTCCTTTCAACGCAAAGGAGCAGCGGCTCTACTCCGAGCTCCTCACGGATGACTGAGCTCCTCACCCTATCTCTAAGGGAGAAGCCCGCCACCCTTCTGAGGAAGCCCATTTCGGCCGCTTGTACTGCGTGACCTAGTTCTTTCGGGTCATGACCCAACCTTCATGACCATAGGTGAGGGTAGGAACAAAAATTGACCGGTAGATCGAGAGCTTTGCCTTTCGGCTCAGCTCTCTTTCGTGACAACGGTGCGATAGAGCTGAGTGCAATACCGCCCCGCTGCCCCGATTCTCCGGCCAACCTCCCGCTCCATTGTCCCCTCACTCGTGAACAAGACCCCGAGGTACTTGAACTCCTTCACTTGGGGCAAAACCTCATTCCCTACCTGGAGTACGCACTCCATCGGTTTCCTGCTGAGAACCATGGCCTCAGATTTAGAGGTGCTAATCCTCATCCCAGCTGCTTCACACTCGACTGCCAAGCTGATCCAGTGAGAGCTGAAGGTCACGGACCGATGATGACATGAAGACAACATCATCTGCAAAAAGCAGCGATGAGATCCCCAGCCCACCGAACCAAGCACACCTTCCCCACCTCGACTACGCCTCGATATCCTGTCCATGAATATCACAAACAGGATTGGTGACAAAGCGCAGCCTTGGCGGAGACCAACCCCCACATGGAATGAACTCGACTTCGTGCTGAGGACCCGGACACAGCTCTCGCTTTGGACGTACAGGGATTGGATCGCCCTAAGAAGGGATCCCCCACCCCGTACTCCCGCAGCACCTCCCACAGTATCTCCCGGGGGACCCGGTCATACGCCTTCTCCAGATCCACAAAACACATGTAGACCGGATGGGCATACTCCCAGGCCCCCTCCAGGATCCTTGCGAGAGTAAAGATCTGGTCCTTCGTTCCACGGCCAGGACGAAAACCGCATTGTTCCTCTTCAATCCGAGGTTCAACAATCGGCCGAACCCTCCTCTCCAGCACCTTGGAGTAAACTTTACCAGGGAGGCTGAGAAGTGTGATACCCCTGTAGTTGGCACACACTCTCTGATCCCCCTTTTGAAGAGGGGAACCACCACCCCGCTCTGCCACTCCTTAGGCACTGTCCCAGATTTCCACGCAATGTTGAAGAGGCGTGTCATCCATGACACCCCTCCACATCCAAAGCTTTCAGCATTTCTGGTCGGATCTCATCAATCCCCGGGCTTTGCCACTGCGGAGTTGTTTGACTACCTCAGTGACCTCCCCAGGGAAATAGAATCTGATCCCCCATCATCCTCCGGCTCTGCCTCTACCATAGAGGGCGTGTTGGGATTTAGGAGTTCTTCAAAGTGTTCCTTCCACCGCCCAGTAACCTCCTCAGTTGAGGTCAACAGCGTCCCATCTTTGCTGTATACAGCTTGAATGGTTCCCCGTTTCCCCCTCCTAAGGTGGCGGACGGTTTTCCAGAAGCACTTTGGTGCGGACCGAAAGTCCTTTTCCCACACCCACTGCTTTGCCTCCCTCACGGCTGAGGCCGCAGCCCTTCGGGCCTGTCGGTACCTTGCAACTGCCTCCGGAGACCTCCGGGACAACAAATCCCGGAAGGCCTCTTTCTTCAGTCGGACGGCTTCCCTGACCACCAGTGTCCACCACGGTGTTCGAGGGTTACCACCCCTTGCGGCACCTAAAACCTTGAGGCCGCAGCTTTCCACCACGGCTTCGGCAATGGAAGCTTTGAACATTGCCCACTCCGGTTCAATGTCCCCAACCTCCGCAGGGATGCCTGAAAAGCTCCGCCGGAGGTGTGAGTTGAAGATCTCGCGGACAGGGACCTCCTCCAAACGTTCCCAGTTCACCCGCGACTACTCGCTTGGGCTTCCCAGGTCTGTCCAGAGTCTTTCCCCACCCCTGACCCAACTCACCACCAGATGGTGATCGGTTGACAGCTCTGCCCCTCTCTTTACCCGAGTGTCCAAAACATATGGCCTCAGATCCGACGACACGATTACAAAATTGATCATCGACCTTCGGCCTAGGGTTCTCTGGTACCACGTACACTTATGAGCATCCTTATGTTCGAACATGGTGTTTGTTATAGATAATCCATGACTAGCACAGAAGTCTAATAACAAACATCCACTTGAGTTCAGATCAGGGAGGCCGTTTCTCCCAATCACGCCTTTCCAGGTGTCCCTGTCATTTACCACGTGTGCGTTGAAGTCACCCAGCATCACTATGGAGTCCCCTACTGGGGCCCTATTCAGGACTCCATTCAGGGTCTCCAAGAAGGCCGAATACTCTGAACTGCTGTTTGGTGCATATGCACAGACAACGGTCAGAGTTTTCCCCACAACCCGTGAGGCGTAGGGAGGCGACCCTCTCGGCCCACCGGGTAAACTCCAAAGTAGTGGCGCTCAGCCGGGGACTCGTGAGTATCCCCACACCGCCCGTCGCCTCACACCCTGGGAAACTCCAGAGAAGAATAGAGTCCATCCCCTATCCAGGAGTACGGATCCAGAGCCAAAACTGTGCGTCGATGTAAGCCCCACCAGATCCAACTGGTAACGCTCCACCTCCCTCACTAGTTCCGGCTCCTTCCCCCCCAGTGAGGTGACATTCCACGTCCCCAGAGCAAGCCTTTGCTGCCCGGGTCTGGTCCGTCGTGGCCCACGGCCTTCACTGCTGCCCATATGACAGCGCACCCGACTCCTGCGGTTCCTCCAATGGGTGGTGGGCCCAAGGGATGTAGAGGGGGGTTCCACGTCACTTCTTCGGGCTGTGCCCGGCCGGGCTCCGTGACAAGCCCGGCCACCAGGCGCTCGCCGACGAGCCCTCCATCTGGGCCTGGCTCCAGACGGGGGCCCCGGGCTTCCTCCGGGCAGGGTAACTCCTCCTCTTGCCGTTTTATCCATGAGTCATTTGTGAACCATTCTTAGTCTGGCCCCTCACCTGAGACCACTTTGCCTTGGGAGACCCTACCAGGAGCACATGGCTCCAGACAACACAACCCTCAGGATCATAAGGGCACACAAACCTCTCCACCACGATAAGGTGCTGGTTCCCGGAGAGGGGACTATATATATATACATTTAAATGCATTTAAAAGATATATTTTTTAAGTCATGGGTCAGAAAAGTTCTCGTATAAGTTAGCATATAAGAAAGGATATAACATTTTCAGTAATAGCGCATATTAACTCTTAACACATTTATTGCTAAAACTCTGGAGGATGTGTGCCATGCGCCATTTAAGTATCCCTTATTTTAAAACTTATTTTTTAAAAGTGGCAACCTGAACACAGTTAAAAACACAGAGGGCTCTGTTTATAAACACCTCTTATTGACTGACTTCTGATTAATACAAACTTGCTTTGAGGTAAATTAATGTAAATTAAAAGTTTTAAATAATTATTTTTGTGTGTGTGTGTGCTGTTTGGCCATAGACAGTACATTGTTTTTACTAAGGCAGACAGCATATTAAACAGTGCATTTTGATATTACAGTCAGCCCCTCCTAGTAGATCTGTTAGAGTGTCAAGGCTTTGTCTAAAGTTTTTTCGAATATTGTTTGGACTTGAATGTTTTTTCTTCTTTTGAGATATCTTCATTTATCATTTATTATTCTTACACATTTTTCATTACTGCATAATATCTCAGCGAAGTAGCTCCTCTGCTCTCCATGACGTACCACAACTCATATGCACATCCACTTTATCTCCATCTGACTCTTCTATAAACCCTGGCATTCTCCTCCATGTTTTTACTAATCAGAGGCCCTTAGTATCAGCCTCCAGTGTCTCTCAGTAATTCTTTAATCTCTCACAGTACACCTCACTATGAATATCAACAAGATTCAGTCTGTCTAAGGGGAGCTTCTTAGCTTTTCACAGGAGTTTATTCCAAAGACTGCTTGATTTGATCCCTGTGTATTGCAGCAAGCAATCTTAAAGTGCACAGCAGGCTTCAAGTGCTTTTCATTATTGTGAGTGAGAACATTTGAGGTTCTAATTTGGTGTGATATTGATTATGAAGAAATTGTTTGCTGTCTTTGCAGGAGAGCAGAGTCCAAATGTGTCACTCATGCAGAGGATGTCGGACATGCTGTCACGCTGGTTCGAGGAGGCTAGCGAGGCACAGAGCAGCAGAGCACGTCCGCAAACTCGACCCAGAGGTATAACTCCGATCCCTGTTAAACACCATTTCACATGACTCGAGTCAATATTGCCTACTGCATTAAATGTATTGATAAAGCGTCAAATGTTGTTTTGCGCTGTTCAAAAGTTTAAACAATTTCAACTTTGACCCGTTTGTCGCTGACCTCTCAAAGTCAAGCCAATATTTACCAGATAATTCACATGACGTATGCAGTGTCCGTATTTGCAAGACCAACTTTGTATATACGGCAAATTAATGTGTGAAATCACAAGAAATATTTAAAAACACTCTTATAAAAACTTCATAAATAGATCTTGATTGCCTCATAATTTGTTTTTAGATTCTTTAAAACGTTTTGGGAATGCACGTTCAGCAAGTAAATATTTTTACTTTTTGCGATGTATCAAAACAATCGGCAAGACTTTTTTCTGTTCTAAATTTACATGCTTTCACTGTGTACTGTGCGCATTTCCTGCTATTTTGGTTCCTAGCAAAAATAATAAAATCGGCCTTTCATCAGGCTATCTGCAACACTTTTCATGTGGAGGTCAAAGCGATGCATGCCGCTTCCGTTAAAAAGTGTATAGAACCCAAGTCATATAAAAGGGCCTTACTGAAGCATGTACATTTTCATGATGTTTAAGTGCTTTCTCCTATCCTAGGTTATTATGTGGAAACAACTATAAACCATTCATAGGTTCATTTCCTCAGAGTGCAAGCACTGTGGCTCTATGGTACTATCAAAACATTGTATTTTTTGTTTTAATGGTCCAACTTATCAACATTGGCTCAACCTGTGGTTTTGAGTATGGGGTCAGAACTACAGTAGCTGTTTTTCAACAATGGCAGAAGGGGGGATATTTCAGAAACCTGTTTAGAAACCTGATTTTCTTATGGCACAAAAATACAGCTTGAAGCTTGAGGTCTGATGATTTGTCTCCAGGTACAGCGGCTCCACCCGAAGGGCCTTTTGCGACCTCAGAGACACACACACAGGCTCAGGGGCCCACTGAGGTGTCGGCTGAAGGAGTAATGGATGTGGAGACACCCGCCCCTGATCCTCCCTCTGCTCCTGTGGCATCTGCAGAGCCTCTCCCCAAATCGGTCTCCTCCTCCTCTTCCTCAGGCTCCTCCTCCACTTTGACAGCTCCTCCCCCCTCCAGCTCCTCCTCTATGGGGAGCGCTGCCTCCTCCTCTATCCTCTCCTCACCAGACACAGAGCAGAAGAGCCAGGATGAGGTTACACCCACTCCATCAGCCACGCCTACTCCATCAGCCACACCCACCCCATCGAGAGAAGCAGCTTTATCTGGTAAGATAACACAATTCTCAGAAGTTACATTTTTCAGGATGTATTAATATATGAAGAATCAATGTTGACCAAGTTTACATGCACATAATTTTCAGATCAAGGTCCATATTCAGGTTAATTCAGAAAAAGGGGTTTATTATTACTGTATACATGTTAATCAGAATATTCTGTACGCAAGAAATTTGGAACGTTCCTTTCCGGCGATTCTCATCTGGAAATTCTTTTTGCTCTTACCATTTATTTTAGTTCCTCTTTAGTTCATTTTATACACCTACATTTAATCAACTCCGTAATGTCCTGGACAATAGTATACAATAATGCAATGAAATGCAAAATGAGGGCAATGAGAGGAATGAGATTGATTTATGTTTCACTCCTTTGATAGCTTGAGTTTAACAACTGACTGCATCATGTTGCACCAAGAATTTATTTTGTATAGATATGCACATATATACTATATAAATGAATATATCTGTGGATATTCTGAATAAGGCATTTACAAGATCCAAAATTCTGATTAATGCAGGCATATGCCGGAATATTGATTATAAGAGAGTATTGTGTCCATTTACATGCAAATTTATATGCTGATTTCTCCCAAAATATCATCTTATTTAAAAAATCAGACAAGGCAAGAAATCCCCATTTACATGGCAGTTGAAATAATTGTGATATTCTCCGCTTTTGACAACAAAATGTGTAGAGGCATGCGCACAACACGTGTACATTGGATAAGTTGGTAAGAACAGCTAGAAATCGGCATAACTGGCAAAAATCTACCCGTGTCGATTGTAGGTGAAAGGTCATAAATGGTGTAAGAATAAACCAAAGGAAAGCCATTTAATGTGTTTACATGTCCTCAAACATTGTTGGCTTATTAAGCAGAATCAGTCTAAGAGTGTGCATGTAAACATGCTCATTGATTGTGTGCATTTGTGTGTGTTTCTGTCCATGCCCATTCTATACACTAGGGTTTTGAGATGTGAAACTGTTTTTTTTGTGGAGGGTGATGAAACGTTGCAGTCATGTCTGACATCACCCAGCCAACAGCTTCAGTCTTTAATTTGCAATTTTACCCATCAGTCCTCCTCATCTATGATTTACTTCTGTTCTGTCACCTCTCCCATCAATCCCCTCCCCCTTATCCTGTTCTCCCTCTATCTCTTTCTCTCTCTGCCCCACCATGTCAGAATATGGTCCTCACAGGCTACCGGTAAGTTTAGTGTGTAGACGTTTGCAGAGACTGCTTCTCTTGTCCGACCCCTGGACAGGGCCGACGCACAACCCCCTCTGTACCCGTGACCTCTGGCCTAGAAAGCTCAGCCTCAATACAGGCTAATGCTGCTGACACGGGTCCCCCTGCAGGTTACTATCCCCACCCAGCCTGTATCCCTGCTCTCATTTAACCTTCTGACCCCTCTGACTGCCTGATGTTGTTTCATGGCTGTCCTGGTTTGCTGCTGCACCTCTGGCTGTAGCATGTGTTTCTCCCCCTCTGGTGCACAAATGCACACACATCTAACTGCTGGTCACTCACACTCATTCATACACTCTGAAATATTCAGCAACAGCAGAGCTGTTCCAAAACAGTGAACTACCCACCTAGGCAACATTTTTAGGCATCACAGGGGCATGCACATAGCAAAGGCTGTCTCAAACTGCCTTGTAAAGTACTTTTTTGGCCAAAGTTTAAGTCAACATTACACATATCTTGGCAGGGCCGGCGCAAGCTATAGGCAGACTAGGAAGTTGCCTAGGGCTTTCACTTTGCCTGGGGGCTTTCAAAAGATGTGAACTTGGTAGTTAGCCATGACTGTGCAGTGCGAAACTTTTTCTCGCAATTGCGATTACAAATTAAAACTTTTTTTTTTTTTACATCTGTGCAAAAACTTTATTTCTAGCCCTGGGAAAATCTACAAATTGTCAGCATTGCAACAAAGAACATATGAAATGTGTGAGATGTTTACTTTGCTATGCTGAAACCAATACAATGAAAGTTAATATAACAATTTGTAATAAATTTAGATATTTATTATATTAGTGTTTATTACAAAGCAGGAAATAAAGAAAATGCAGATTCTTTGGTGTGTTGGAGCTTTAGAAATGGCTATAATTAGGGGGACAAGCACCAAAGGTGCTGAAACCCTATGTATTTGTACTGATTTTGTGGTTTTGAGTAGTATTATTTTTCTGCCCTAAAAGTATCTGGGCAGAAAAAACCACAAGTCCTACAGAACCCAATCTTGGCAGGATGGTTCCAGATGTGCACCACTACTTTGACATGAGCACACACCTCCATTTGTCCGTAGGTGGTGCTATAATAAGCACTTTTACGTTTTTGCTCATATCTTCACAACCGTAAGGGCTAGAATCAAAATGATCAAAATCAAAATAATTTCCTCTGATTCATTGAGCCCTATAAAAAGTATATCTCCGTAAGCTTAAGTTATCCACATTTAGAATTTTATTTGTAAAACCTACTTTTAGAATTCCTAGGCCATATATCCACAGTAAAACAAGTCCTATATCGACAAAACCTGAAAGGCTGCTCAGCAAGGAAGAAGCCACTGCTCCAAAACCACCATAAAAAAGCCAGACTAAAGTTTGCAAGTGCACATGGGGACAAAGATCTTACTTTTTGGAGAAATGTCCTCTAGTCTGATGAAACAAAAATTTAACTGTTTGGCTATAATGACCATCATTATGTTCGGAGGAATAAGGGTGAGGCTTGCAAGCCAAAGGGCACCATCCCAACCATGAAGCATGGGGGTGGCAGCATCATGTTGTGGGGGTGCTTTGCTGCGGGAGGGATGCTGCCACTTCACAAAATAGATGGCATAATGAGGAAGGAAATTATGTGGATATATTGAAGCAACATCTCAAGACATCAGCCAGGAAGATAAAGCTCAGTCGCAAATGGGTCTTCCAAATGGACAATGACCCAAACATACCTCCAAAGTCAAGGTATTGGAGTGGCAATCACAAAGCCCTGACCTCAATCCTATAAAAATGATGTGGGCAGAACTGAAAAAGTGTGTGGCCTACAAACCTGACTCCGTTAGACCAGTTCTGACCATTTAAAGGCAATGCTATCAAATACTAAGTGGATGTAAACTTCTTACCCACTAGGAATGTGATGAAATAATTATCTCTACTAAACTCAGCAAAAAAAGAAACGTCCCTTTTTCAGGACACTGTATTTTAAAGATAATTTTGTAAAAATAACTTTACAGATATAAAGGGTTTAAACAATGTTTTGCATGGTTGTTCAATGAACAATAAACAATGAATGAAAATGCACCTGTGGAACGGTCATTTAAACACGAACAGCTTACAGACGGTAGGCAATTAAGGTCACAGTTGTAAAAAATTAGGACACTAAAGAGACCTTTCTACTGACTCTGGAAAAACACCAAAATAAAGATACACAGGGTCCGTGCTCATCTGCATGAATGTGCCTTAGGCATCGTTACAGGGAGACGGGAAGGACAGCTGATCATCCTTGCAGTGGCAGACAACGTGTAACAACACTTGCACAGGATCGGTACATCCGAATATCATATCTGTAGGACAGGTACAGGATGGCAACAACAACTGCCTGAGTTACACCAGGAATGCACAATCCCTCCATCAGTGCTCCGACTGTTCGCAATAGGCTGAGAGAGGCTGGACTAAGGGCTTGTAGGCCTGTTGTACCATGACATCACCAGCAACAACGTCGCAAATGGGCACAAATCCACCTTCGCTGGACCAGACAGGACTGGCAAAAAGAGCTCTTCACTGACGAGTTGCGGTTTTGTCTCACCAGGGGTGATGGTCGGACTCATGTTTATTGTTGCAGGATCGATTTGGAGGTGGAGGGTCTGTCATGTTCTGGGGTGGTGTCACAGCATCTCAATCCCATTGAGCACGTCTGGGACCTGTTGGATTGGAGGGTGAGGGCTAGGGCCATTCCCCCCAGAAATATCCGGGAACTTGCAAGTGCCTTGGTGGAAGTCCATGAGGAGGAGATGCACTGCATTACTTGATACTGACTCTCACTTTTGATTTTGAACCCACTTTGTTCAGGGACACATTATTCCATTTCTGGTAATCACTGTTAGTCTCTGAAACTTGTTCAGTTTATGTCTTAGTTGTTGAATCCTTTTTATGTTCTTACAAATATTTACATGTTAAGTTTGCTGGAAAAAAGCAGTTGAAAGTGAGAGGAGAGGAATTTATTATCCTGACATTTCACATTCTTCAAATACATTTGTGATTCTAACGGACCTAAGAAAGGGTATGTTTTCTACAATTAAATGTCAAGAATTGTGAAAAACTGAGTTTAAATGTATTTGGCTAAGGTGTATGTAAACTTCTGACTTCAACTGTATGTTTTATGGATATGGGATTGATTATTTTGCACTCTCTTATGTTTTAGTTGCTGTATGTAAAACACTAAACATCCCTCTGCTTCTGCTGCATCTGCAGAGCCTCTCTCCAAATCTGTCTCCTCCTCCTCCTCAGGGTCCTCCTCCAGCTCCTGCTGTATGGGCCTCCATAAAATCAAAAGCCTAGTGCCTCTTAATGGCCAGAACTGGCCCTGATCTAGGGCCTTCACCACCATAGACATTTATTTTCAGAACAATATTAAATTGTTTTTTCAATGATAATTTTCAACCAAGCTTAAATAAATTTTATTCAGTTATTATTTATCCATGTAATTAAACCTATTTCTCCAAACATGTGTGTAAAATGTGTTGTTTGTTTGTATTGAGTTGTTCGTTTAGTAACATGCTAATGTCATTTGTGTGCTTTAGTCTTAGATCTCAATTTATGTTGCACTTAACATAATTGACGCATCTTAGATCAGTTGCTTATGGAGTTCATTTCAAAGTTACCTGAAGGCCCTGTCCCAAATTATGCCATAAGGCCTTGCATTCCTCCTCCCCTCAGACTCGAAAGATTGTCGGGTAGTATAGCACGCTGTGAAGTCTGCACCAGTGCAGTCTTGACAAAAGGGTGTAATGAGGGCACATGGTGACAGCAAAGGGGACTGCCATGAGCACCTTTCTGAATCATAATATGAGAGATGGGACAAATGGACTCCATGTGCATCCACATCAAGTGCAACATCGAGGGCAGGGCCTTTGAAGTAAGCTGCCAATGGAGACCGTGAGACAGCTTTCTAGATTTTGAAGTAGAACTCAGTTGATAAACATGCACATTCTGCAATCTGTTGATTAATTCACCTGGAATGCAACCACACAATCACTGAAGTGGTTTGCACTTTTAGGTAGACTTTCAAATATTGGCTGTTTTGTGTTTTGGTTTTGGTTTTGGTTTTGCACTCAAGACCTTCAATATTTCTCTTGTTTGTCTCAAATCTTCTCTTGTTCCATTTATGTTTTCATTATTCCGCAAACTGCTTCTAAAAATGCTCTGTGATGTGTGACTATGCGTTCACATATTGTAAACATACATGAAGAGGTTGTTGGAAGCCCACTGAACATCTATGAAGCTCTTCATAAAAGTTTGTTGATATTTGAGTAATAATATTACCATTCACCTTGTTCTTATTAAGTTAATCTTGTTTTACAAAGTAAGAATTGGAGAGAAGAGCAAAAAGTGTTTCCCATTAGTGATGCAAACAATCAGATATAAGACAGTGGACTGTGTTTCCAAGAAAAGCTATGAATCCTGTTTCAGATGAAGGGTTCTCCACAGCTTTCACAAACAGATTTTCAGAGTTTCATTATTTGACAGGATGCTGTCACAGTTTAGGAAGGCTGGAATCTCTAGAATTGCTGAATTATTGTGACTTCACAATTGAAGTGATTGTTTATTCTGCTTGCATTAAAAAAAGCATTTGCATCCGTTTGCTGTTTGTAGATTCTGCCCTTTTATTTGCTTACCTCCCAGATGTCAGTTCACAGGTTTTGAGTAGCCAACTCAACCTGTAACCCTTGGCTTTGCGTCTTGATCTCCGAAATAAGCCTCTTTCACTCATCTTTATGGAGTTGGCTTTGAGTTTGCAGTGGGAAGTTCTTGTACCCTGCCTGCAGTGTGTTTTCTGTAATCCTGGCTTTGTTGTTACTTTAGTTGTTCAGTATATCTTGTTTTTGTTTCAGGTTCCCCCTCGTCTGTGGTAAACAAACAGCTCGGATCCATGACTCTAGATGAGGAGCAGGGTGCGTGTTCTTTGATCTTTTTCCTTCCTCAGTTTCTTTCACCCCCTTGTCTGTGCTCTGTGCATCCATGATTGGAATGGCTCATTTACTGTTAGTCTTACTCTTAGGATGACTCTGCAGATGTTCTTCTAAGTAAAGCGAGAAGCTTTATTTGAAGTGTCATCAGGCAATGGACATATTCTTCTGCCACTTCTTTTCCATCTTTGGGGATAAATTCAGCTTATTTTTTTTTTTAATTATTATTATGTATTTTATCCCCTTTTCTCCCAATTTGGAATGACCTGTTCCCACTACTTAGTAGGTCCTCATGGTGGTGTGGTTACTCACCTCAATCTGGGTGGTGGAGGACTAGTCTCAGTTGCACCCGCTTCTGAGACCGCCAATCTGTGCATCTTATCATGTGGCTTGTTGTGCATGACACTGCAGAGACACCGCATGTGGAGGCTCATGCTACTCTTCGTGATCCACGCACCACTTACCACGTGCCCCATTGAGAGCGAGAACCCATAATCACGACCGCGAGGAGGTTACCCCATGTGACTACCCTCCCTAGCAACCAGGCCAGTTTGGTTGCTTAGGAGACCTGGCTGGAGTCACTCGACACACCCTGATTTCGAACTCTCAACTTCAGGTGTGGTAGTCAGCGTCAATGCTCGCTGAGCTACCCAGACCCCCTAATTCAGGTTATTTTTAATAATTTCAGTAACAGAAGGATCCCAAAGTTAAGACAGAGTGGCTGATATTCATTTTAAAGGAATAGTTGCCTAAAAATGAAAAATCTTCCATAATTTACTTGCCACCCTAGATGTGAATGAATTTCGTTCTTGTGCTGAACACAAATATTTTTAGAAGAACATCTCAGCTCTGTAGGTCCATTCAATGCTAGTGAATGTTGACCAGAAATTTGAAGCTCCAAAAAGCACATAAAGGAAACCTAGAAGTAATCCATTCAACTCCAGTGGTTAAATTCATATCTTCAGAAACGATATGATAGGTTGGGTGAGAAACAAATACATTTTTAATTCCTTTTTACTATAAATCTCAAATTTCACTTCCACATTTTCTTTTGTTTTTGGCGATTTGCATTCTTCATACATATCGCCACCTACTGGGCAGGGAGGAAAAATTACAGAAAAAAATAAAATAATTAACACTGTTTTTGGCAGAACAAAGTGGACCTCATGGAAAATAAATTATAAAACAAAAGTATGATATGACCCCTTCAACATTATCTTGCTACTCTGCTCTGTGATATCGAAAGATTTCTAAGAACCAAAAAAAAAAAAAAATCAGATTTTTGAAGATATTTATGATAGTCCTCTGTATTGCATGCCCATTGGTATTGTGTTCATATACTGCTGTCTGCATATTTTAACCTTCAGAAGATGTTCAAAGAAGTCTTAATCTCAAATGAATTATCTTTGCTTTGAGTTTCCTGCTTGCTGTTGTTGATCTTTCCCCTGCTGTGATCAAATTGTTTGTTGCATGATTTCCATAAACACAAGACTCTTTGCTACATATATTTTGTGTGTACCGTATACTACATTGTTTACATTTTGCCATGATAAAATGTGAATTGGTTTTCCCATTTGAACTAGATCAGTAGTGTGTGAAATAGGTTGTTGTGTAGAGAGACAAGTTCTACTATCTTTTAATATTCATAATTTTAGATTTTTCATGCTTGACAAAATTAATCAAACATAACAGAGTATTCACTCTGTCAAAAACGGTTTAATTTTTAATGCTATTTATAGAAAAGTAATATTGTTGACTCTTTGGATGCTAATGATAGAGAGCCATAACCTTCAACACACACACACACACACACATATTTTATATGTAATTTAGCTTGAGATGCCACAATGCAAATTATACACTTAAAGACATTGTCTTAATTCCTTTTAAAATTTTACTGAAATGTACTTTTTAAATGTTTCCTTTACAAAACAGAAAGAATCGGTTTTAGATCCCTTTATTAAGGTGTTTAGTGACCGTGACACTTCCTCACTCTGCTCTCTCCAGGAGGTGCAGAAGCAACAGGAAGTTTAATCAGTGATCAGAGTTCAGCTTCCCCAGAGACTACAGAAAGCGTGCCATCCACATCAGCAGATTCACTTGGCACAAGCCCTGGCAACAGTAGTGGAAGTCGCAGCAATCCTCCAGGGCCTGGCCGATTGGGCACAGCAGAACCGGTCCTTAGTCTGCACTACAGCACTGAAGGCACCACCACCAGCACCATCAAACTAGATTTCACGGATGAGTGGTGAGTGACCTGAGAATCAGCTTTGACCTCGGCTTACTTATTGCTTCTAAAGAGCCTTACTTTCAAGTCATGATGTGTCTTGAACCTAGAGTTACCACGGTATGAGGTTTTCACGGTACGATAACAGTCTTAGAAAATATCATGGTATCACGTAATACAGTATTACACAATTATTATTATCAGTTACAATGACACTTAAAGGAGAGAAAACAGAAGGGTATTTTTTTTTTGGTTGAACAAATGCTTTATTATAATTGAAACTTGAAACCATTTTTTTTAATGGAAGTATGTGTAAAAAAAGTCTCCCATATGAAAATAAATAGAATAAATAAGAAAGCTAACAGAATTATAATAACCTGAATTATAAACATGATTAAAAAAAAAATAGCATGTAACTATAACATGTTATATAACTAAAGCATGCTAGTTTACATGTTAGCATAGCATGTGAAATTAACTACTAAATGAAAAATAACATCAGCTGTGAGAGCTTTTAAAGTAATGTCCTACGATTATTAACAATTACGTAATGGGTAACATTAGGTTTGAGGTCTGCACTCCGCAATATCGAGAGAAGCCCGGTCGTTGCACACGCGCACCAGAGAGAAGAGCAGATCATGATCGCAAGCTGGTTCCGTTATACGTGAAAGTGCAGATGAGAAGCCTTTAGCTGATTGCAAGATTATCAATCTGCCTCGGCAGTCCTAAATAGGCTATCACATGGACGGCTGCTGAAATATCTTCAATGGGAGAACCATGGCATTGTTTTTTTCCCTGCTGTCCACGACCCAGTCCGAATAGACCTGCTATACACCAGTTGAGAAACACTGCTTTAACTCATACACACACACACACACACACCCACCCTCGCTTCTTTCTGACATTTTCTCCGCTGCGTGTGTGTGTGTGTGGCGTAAGTTGACGAGTCAATCGAGGGGGAAAGGAGATTCTCTGTCCGGTTGCATTTATTTTTTTCTCTCAATACTGTAGATAAGCAAATGTGCATGGTATGATAACCGTAAATTTCATACCCTGGTATACGCTGAAACCAGTATACCGCTGCAACCCTACTTGAACGCATTCTAACTTGCACATTGTAATGTGCAGTGTTTAGAGATGAATTTTTCCATGCATTGTTTTTATATATATTCCACTGTGTTGACAGATGTACTAATATTAGATGTCTATAAAGTCAAACCCAGCCCATAAATAAATAACATCCTATGACCTGACCTGACTGCTAATATAACATTTTAAGACTGCATCTTAAAATCCCAAAAAATCTTTGTTTTTTTTCCCCCTCTCGTAACAAGTAATAAAAATTTGTAGATATACTGCCAGCCAAAAGTTTGGAATAATGCACAGATTTTGCTGTTTTTGAAGGAAATTTTTACTTTTAATTCACCCAAGTGGGATCAACTGATCGCAAAGTATAGTCAGGACATTACTAATTTAAAAAAACAGCCCCAACACTATTTTCAAAAAGTAATTTTTGATCAAATCTCGACAGGCCCCATTTCCAGCAGCCATTGCTCCAACACCTTGTCCTTGAGTAATCATGCTAAATTGCTAATTTGTTGCTAGAAAATCACTTGCCATTATATCAAACTCAGTTGAAACCTATTGTTCATTAAATGATGCTTAACATTGGTTTAGTGTTTGTTTTTTAGTTGCCACAGTATGCAATAGATTTTAAGGTCAATATTAGGTCAAAAATGGCAAAAAAGAAACAGATTTCTCAAGAAACTCGGCTATATACAATGCTTGAAATTGCCAAAAAACTAAAGATTTCAATGAAGGTGTACACTACAGTCTTCAAAGACAAAGGGACGTGGAAGGCCAGATGTACAACTAAACAAGAGGATAAGTTCATCAGAGTCTCTAGTTTGAGAAATAGATGCCTCACATCTCCTCAGCTGACAGCTTCATTGAATTCTACCCGCTCAACACCAGTTTTATGTACAACAGTAAAGAGAAGACTCAGGGGTGCAGGCCTTATAGGAAGAATTGCAAAGAAAACCGAAAAACCACTTTTGAAACCGAAAAACAAAAAAGGTTAGAGTGGGCAAAGAAACAGACTTTGGACATCAGATAATTGGAAATTAATGTTATGGATCATAACATCCATAACAGAACCTGGACAAACTGACAGCTAGAATGCCAAGGATCTGCAAAGCTGTCATTGCTGCACGTGGAGGATTTTTTTGATAAGAACTCTGAAGTAGTTTAAGGAGTTCTGTATATTTCTTTCATATTGTAAATTAATTTTTCAAATTAGTAATGTCCTGATTATACATTGTGATCAGCTTAATGCCACCTTGGCGAATAAAAGTACCAATTTCTTTCGGTAAGAGCAAAATCTGAACATTATACCAAAACTGTGTGTGTATATATATATATATATATATATATAAGTAATTTTTGTTTTTATTAATTGGAAATCCGAACTGACCATCTTGAGGAGTGACATAAAAGGCAGTAGATGGGGATATTAAAAGTTAATTTCATGCTTTTAAAAGCCCTAGAAGAAATTCATAAATAATAAATCGGTGATTTTCAAAACATATATTATAATAAAATATTTGCAACGTCATATGTTAAAAATTATTCAACCAGAATACGTGGCTACCTTTGGACATATTTTGTTTTCAAGAATATGGATTGTGATTACATTTTCCTTAGCAGCATAAATCTATAAAACTATTTTAAGTGTTAGTATGTGTTCATAACATTATTCTGTGTTTGTTTACAAACAAAAGTCCACTGCTGCTGTGATGTGGTACAGCTATTGAGGGAGTGACAGTAAATTTGGCATCTTTAGCTCTTTTGACAGTTGTAATCCATCTCTTTCCATTTTTTTCCCCCCCTCTTGTGGAAAGTTGTGGAAATTTGATAGCGGAATTATTGTTTTGATGATGGTGTAAATGGGAATACAAAAATAATATTTGCTTTGGTCTCTTTTTCACATCTATAGATGTTTACTCTACTGTAGATTACTTTCACATTCTAAACCCCATAATGTGAAATTGTTTTATTTTTAAGAATAGATTATTAACTTTGCTGGTGACTATACACAGGTGCAGTCCAACATCTAGCTCCAAGGGTAGCGGTGGTGGACGTAAGCCTGTAGAAGTTGGTGAGAGCCAGACCAGAGAAGAGCCCGTAGGAGAAAGCTTAGAGCAGGGTGAGTCAACAGCCACATGCCCACTGCTAGAGACCTATAATAGCCCCAATGCATGACAGGTTGTGTCTTATTTCAGCTCACTTCACTCTCTCTCACATAAGCAGCTTCAAGCCCAGCCTCAAAGCGTCAACCCTCACCCGAGGGGGACAAATCTGCTGACGGTTGTATGGAAAAAGCCTCTGCCAGCTCTCAGGACTGCATGCCAATGCAGGGTCCAGAAGAGGTTTTGTCTCCTGAAGACACCGCTAGTCCCTCAGAGGAGCTCCAGGCTGCAGGCTCAGAGGAGTTGAGCGATCAGTGCAGGAGGAGCGACACCCCGGGAGAGGGCAGTCAGGGTCCTGCTCAAACCTCTCGCAATAATCAGGACTCTGATGACAGCGACGACGACCCCATTCTTATCCCTTCAGCCAGGTATAGAGGAGGGCAGGGACAGAGGTATGGACTCTCGTCATGTCAAAATCAAACTTTGTTTAATTTCATGAATGTTTAAAACCATGCACAATTGCAGATCATCATATTGTGTTATGACAGACGGGAAGTTCCATAAATCATGAGCATGCTTATGTAAAACAACTTCTTTGCAGTGATATGGAAAGTTGTAAGTAAAATTATACTCTTCCCATTAGATTTAATTTCAGAGGATCAGCTGTAGGTGATAGGATGATCAGGTACTGTGATGTTGCTAAGATGATCACTAATATTATCTAACTGCAAGGGGTGCAGAATTACTTTAATAGTCATTAACCATGTTTAAAGTCTATTGTTTTTATTGGTTTATAGTGTGTTTGTGTAAAATATGCCATTAATTCTATTATGTAGTATTTCCTATTAAATTATTGTTATTGGCTTTGCCTGAGAGTGTACAAAATGTGTGGGTAGTTACACTTGGGGTCAAATAAATTTACAAAAATAACAGAGCAAATTCATTTCATGCATGTGTAGGTTAGTTACCTTAGATAAAATTAGTAGTGGTGTTTGATGAGGCAAGCAACTTGTGCAGACATGAATGATACCTCAAATTGTGTGGTTTACTGAGGAGAGGTATGCTATTACTTTAAGATCTGATCTGACTGGCAGACAATAAAACTGGAAAATCAGTTCCATACGAGGGACCCAGGCCATATTTAGGGAAAAGAATGTAAAAGAGACTTGGAGATTGGGCTTTTGATATGGGCCAGTAAGTAACCACCTATTAACCACCCTATAACACCCTAGCATTGTGGCAGCAAGATTTGTAAGAGCGAGCACCACTCACATTTTCATCAGAAAATGCACACGTCCAGTTTAGATTTTCATATTTTTATGTACTCACTGAAACAAATTATGTCTGTCTTAGACAGTTTGAAACCTTGAAGTTAAAGCACCCTGGACTAATATCCTGTTGAACTGCTATTGAGTTGTGCATTTTCTGCAGTGAACAATGTGTGATGTTCTATGTGCTCTCTTTCACAGGCGCTCTGCCGCGGCCCGTATCCAGGAGCTGTTTCGCAGGCGAAAAGAGAGGCGCGAGATGGAGGAGAGTGAGACCCAGAACATCAGGAGACCCTCTGTTAAGATGATGTACAAGGGTCACCGCAACTCAAGGACTATGGTACATCACAAAGGAACAGTTTTTGCATAATGCACACAAAATTGGCAAAGCACTTGTCAAAATCAAAAGCTCAGATCTGATTTGCTTTTGATCTGAGACACAATTTTCAGGAGTCAAGGTGTACAGGTTTCAATCTGTCCGCCTGGAAAAACAGTCATTGCAAGTGTTCGCAAAGTAAGACTGTTACTTTCCAAGTTGGCGATTCACGGCCAGAATAAGCTGCAAAGTGGATCAGACTTCATTTTCTAAACTCTAAATCAGCAGGAGCTGGTTGTTCTTCCTCTTAAAGGAATAGTTCACCCAAAAACATAAATTCTCATAATTTAATCAAACCTCATGCCATCCCAGATGTGTATGACTTTCTTTCTTCTGCTGAACACAAATTAAATTTTTTAGAATATCTCCACTCTGAGCTGGGATAGGCTCCAGCCCCCCGCGACCCTGTACACAGGATAAGCGGTTGACGATGGATGGATGGATGGATGGATGGATGGATGGATGGATCTCCACTCTGTAGGTCCAAATAATGCAAGTCAATAGGGTCCAAACCCTGAAGCTCAAAAAGCATATAAAGGCAGCATAAAAGTAATCCATACAACTCAAGTGGTTAAATCCATGTCTTCAGAAGTGATATTATAGGTGTGGGTGAGAAACAGATAAATATTTATTTTTTTCCTGGGGGTCTTACTGGGGAAACGAATGTGGGTGGGACTTCCTCCGGAAGTCGTTCTACAGCTGCAGTCATTGTAAGACCCTGTTTACAGCTGGTAATAAGACGCGTTTCGGATGATCCGATCGCAAATGTCAGCCCTAAATATAGTTGTTTACGGGGTGCAAAATGTTTTGCAATTTGATCACAAAAAACATTCAGAGGTAGTTAAAAACCACTTCACATTTGAGGTTTAAAATGGCGTCCTGGTGCGTCCCGGACAGCAGCGAAGCACCACCTCTCTCCAGTCAATCACCTGCCAAACAAATATGAAATAACCGTCCGATCTGACAACTTTGTTTCAAATGCAATGCCAAACAAATTTTCAAAAGCGATTACATACGCAAGTATGAGAAATTCACAGCTCTTCCTCAATGCATCAGTCTGATATGAACATGCAGGGTGACATGATGACAAGCACGCACATCTGAAGCTGAACTAACATAGGTACTCCACTAAAACAACCAATAATATTACTTGAAATGCTGCGTTTGTGCTTAGATTAAATCTCAGCCGCATCTGGGAGAAACAGTGTGACGGTCTTCGCACTTTCTTTGAGTTTATGGCTTTTTTGCCGCTAATTATCGTTCAGTAACACTCTGATATAGTGGTTATGTCCATATGAAATCATACACGCTCTCCTCAAAATCCCAATACCACTAAGAAACAATGAACGGACGTATGCCACAACAAGAGCTGTGTTAACTTGACAAGGGAAGTAACAGCCATATTTCTCACTAAGCATCACGGGACGTAGGAAAAAGGTGGAAAGTTGTGGGTAAGAAACAGATCAATATTGAAGTCCTTTTTTTACTATAAATCTCCACTTTCAAACAGCCCTCCAAAGTTCACTCCTAAGAGTTCTGTTTTCTTTTGTTTTTGGTGGTTCACATTCTTTGTGCATATCATCACTTACTAGGCAGGGAGGATAATTTATAGTAAAAAAAAAAAGGACTTAAATATTTATCTGTTTCTCACCCACACCTACAATATCACTTCTGAAGACATGGATTTAACCACTAGAGTCGTATGGATTACTTTTATGCTACCTTTTATATGATTTTTGAGCTTCAAAGTTTTGGACCATGTTGACTTACGTTTGGTCTGTATGGACCAAAAGAGCTGAGATATTCTTCTAAAAATCTTTGTGTTCAGCAGAAGAAAGAAAGTCATACACATCTGGGATGGCATGAGTGTGAGTAAATGCTGAGAGTATTTTCATTTTTGGGTAAATTATTCCTTTGTTTTATTGAATTTTTCTTTATACAGACATGTTTTTCTTTTAGACAACAATTCACATAAACTTGCTCTTGTTGATCTGGCTGTTTCTGTAGATAAAGGAGTCATGTTTCTGGGGTAATAACTTTGTGATGAGTGGCTCGGACTGTGGCCATATATTCATTTGGGACAGACACACAGGAGAGCACCTGATGCTACTGGAGGCCGACAACCACGTGGTCAACTGCCTACAGCCTCACCCTTATGACCCCAGTGAGCACAAAATTGACATAAAAACAATACAAAGACAGCCATTAAAAGCTTTATTTTGAGATAATTTGGCATTGATCATTGACATTGTCTTTTTGCAGTTCTTGCATCATCTGGAATTGACTATGACATCAAGCTTTGGTCACCTTTAGAACAGTCTCCATCATTTAACAAAGGACTTGCGGAAGAGGTATTAATTTTCATTCTGTGACATTCAAAGGGATAATTCACCTAAAAATGTACGCATCATCATGTTGTTCCAAGCTCCTTATGATGTTCTGTCTTCTGTGGAATACTTCAGTCAGTATACAATGAAAGTGAATGATGACTGATGCTAACGTTCTGTCACATCTCTTATTGTGTTCCATGGAAGTAAATCAAACATTATTGGAACAACATGAGTGGGATGATTCTGCACACAGACATATTTTCTTTGCTTTGAGATGTAATTAGTATCCCCACTAGAGGGCACCTGAGCTCTAAGCACCACTGGATTATTGGTTGTAAGCATTTGAGCTGGTAGAATTTCATCTCCTTACAAAGAAGCAAATTTATTACAGATGCATTTAAGGCAGATTTAAGAGTAGCAATCTGTCCCTAAGCCACTCAAAGATGTAAAGTTCCCCTTTACATACATTTCGCATGTGAACAGCTGCCAAACTTGTGTTTTCTGATCTAGGTGATTGCTCGTAATGAGTTAATGCTGGAAGAGACAAGGAACACCATCACCGTCCCTGCTTCTTTTATGCTCAGAATGCTAGCATCACTAAATCATATCAGAACAGGTGAACCTCTTCATGTTCCTTTACAAGTATTGCTTGATTTTATCTTAACCAACAAACAACAGACACATTCACGTGTATTCATTAAGCCGATGCGTTTATCCAAAGCGCTTTAGGAATGAGGAAAAACAAGAGATTTATCATAAAAAAGCCAGCAATATTGGCAGTGATGCAGTACCATTATACAAGAGTACACCAGCATAGTACAAAGCTATACAGAACCCACATGAGAAACTGAAACTCACAGATGTTTAACATGTTAAATCTGTAAATGATGTAAATTCTTGTGTCAGTTCCATAATCTACTGAAAACCTTCTCAATAAATACAGCATATTTTTAGTTTAAATATAAAATATTGTGTGATGTTGTGTAAAAATGTATTTAACAATGCACACTAGATATTGGATCAGCCATTAAAAAAACACCCATATTGGTAACACTAATTAACATGTAAAAAAAAAAAGAAGAAAATCGAAATACTCAAGTTATGCATATTAAATGGTCATACGATTTTTAAAACTATTTATTTAGCTGGGTAAAAACAGGTAGTGCAAATGCTTGAAAGATGGGAGTTTGAGATCTTGTATGACCGCAGGTCCAGATCCAGCCGGTGTCATTTCCAGATTCCTTCCCTGCAGTATTTTCCAGTTGCCATTTTCCATAGTCCAATGAAGGCAAAAATTCCAGAATTTAAATTGAATAACCACTTTGAATTATCAAAGGGTTAATTAGCGTTAACTAACAAAGCAAGTTGATTCGATTTTTGTCATATGTTGATGATCTATATATGCATCCATCACTTGTTTTTTACCACTTCCAAAGACTTTACCATTCAATGACTGTCCTCTCTTCCGGTTCTCACTTTTCTCAGACCGTGTGGAGGGTGACCGTTCGGAAGGCTCTGGACAAGAGAACGAGGATGAACAGTAGCTCTACCGCTCCAAGCAATGTGTTTTTGCTACAGTGCACTTGAGCATTTAAGATTTGTACAAGTTACAAAATAGAATATTTCTTTATTAGTTCAGTTTTTTGGCATTGTTATTTTTTAATAAGACTTTTCTTACTGATTACTCTATATGAGGGTAAATCGCATCTGGGGAGCTCATGCAAACAAAGTGATATCTAAGAAATAATAAGACTAGTCTAGATGGCTGGTGCTTCAGACTATTTAAGTGCAATATAAAATTTGTTAAAAGGAAATGGTTGAGCTTTGAAGTGTGAAATCTTATTGTAGCCTCAAAGAAGAACTCTGTTTGTATACCGGGAATTATGCATGTCAAATATGAGTTGGCTGAAAACACGTTCACTTGGCCAATAACTAATGTTGTGTAAAATGTCTCTTTGTCATTACTAAATCTTGTCTTGCACAAGGATTCTCTGCCTAACCCTAATTACAGGTACTACTTACAATATTTCAGTATCCAAATTGTTACATTGCAGAATGCTTATCAAAGAATATTAAAATGAGAATGATTTTGGCTTTGATTAGTCAATTCATACAAACCTACTGCTGTCAAACCAAATGGCTCTAGCGTTAATTGGCAGGTCGTGTTTCACTCGCTTAACAGCACAGATGGCCTTTGTTTTGGCAGCTGTTGGCTTGAGCATTCTGCTAAGTGACTTGTGATTGCTGGGAGCCACTCAGATGAAAAATCTCATCTAGTGTGCCATTCTATTCCAACCTCATCCAGCACTGTTAAGGAATGTAAGCCTTTTAAAATGTTTGTGCACAGATTAAGTTCTGAATTCTTTTCAAACATGTACCAGAAGACATTAAATGTGTTGTGAATTTAACAAAAAGTGACTGAAAGCTTGTGGAGAACCCATAAAAGAATTTAATTACACTGACACAGTACAAAACTTCAACATTAATTTGTTGTGGACTGCAAATAGCAGCCTTCTCTCAGACAGAATTGTAATGTAATCTGTAGCCTTCAAAATACTTGTGTACTGATATTGGTATATAAATAATTTTCTATAAAAGGCCCAAACATACTCTACGCAATACGTGAATACAGTAGTTTCATGCTTGTAAGATCAAGTTTGTGCAATGTTATTGCTTTCCAAATATAGCAGTGCAGTCTCAACTGCCACAGCAATGCAAGAAAAGGAAAGTTAAAAAGCATGTTCAACCAGACCAAGTGTTAGCGTTGTGTTGGCCAAGCTCTTGCATTTGTATACGCATCCTTGTGAAGAGTGTTTCTGGTGTAAGATTCCAGGAATGACTGGTCAACAGGCTGCTTTAAAGGTGCTGTACGCACTTTTAGCCATACTAAATTCCAAGAGACTGAGCCGTTTAATTAGCCATGCCCCCTCTTTCCAAAACCCAGCTCACAAAGATACTGTTAAAATGGACACTGAGCAGAAGGGCAGCATTGGTGTGTGTGTTCCCACAGTGGTCAAACAACCAACAACTATTATATAATAGTTCACCCAACAATGAAAGGTTTCTCATAATTTATGCAACCTCATGCCATCCCAGATGTGTATGACTTTCTTCTGCGGAACACAAAAGAAGATCTCAGCTCTGTTGGTCCATTCAAAAACTTTGAACCTCAAAAAGTACAAAGGCAGCATAAAATTAACCCATGTGACTCCAGTGGTTAATACCATGTCCCTTTTTTACCACTATAAATCTTCTCTTTCAAACAGCCCTCCTAAGTGCTCTTCTCTCCTAAGAGGAGTTCTTTTGTTTATGGCAATTCGCATTCTTTATGCATATCACCACCTACTGGGCAAGGAAGAGAATTTAAAGTAAAAAAGGAATTTTGATCCATTTCTCACCCACACTTATCAAATCTTTAATCACTGGAGCCATATTAATTACTTGTATTCTGCCTTTATGCTTTTTTGAGCTTCAAAGTATTAAGACTGTTTTGGCATTTTGTAGACTTAAAGAGCAGAGATATGATTGCTGACAGGCAAAAGCGCCAAAGCCTGTGGACAAATTTGTTTGTGGTTTAGAGTCCAGATCTGTCACAGAGACTGGAGTAATATCTCAGGACATTTATTTCAGGGATATATTTTAGGGAGTAGGAAACTTTTCTGTAGACCATCCCCCCAAAATATATATAATATTTGCTTACAGCACCTTAAATGATCCTGTTTTCAGAGTATACAAAATAAAATCAACAAGGTAGTAAGAGCACGTTGATGAACTTTACATAAACTCTTGAAATACAATTGTACCGTTGTACAAAAATGACTTAAATTGTGACACTGCGGATGTAGAAACCATATTGCCCTTGCTTTCCAACACTACTAGATTCAGCCAAAATATTGATATTTAATAATATTATGCCTTTTAAGGGGATTTCTCGCTTTTATTAACTTCAGGTTTATCAGTTACATACAGTAAATAATTCTCCTGTGGTCCATTCAATAACAAAGCAAATGTTATAAGCATAGCCTTTGAGGGCCAGAATAAGTGTTTTCATTTTTGGAAAAAGTCCCCCGCAAAATAATTTGGTATACAATTTATGCCATCCTTCAACTTTAACTTAATGGCACTTTTATATTAATAAACCTGAACTTGAAATAGGACAGGATCTCCTTTCTCTTGGCAAATAGTTCCATACATAAGTCAGTATGTAATTACTACACAGCTATAAATTGGAGTGGTTACAGCTTCCTTGTAAGGAAAGAGTAAACATAATACACATAGCACCCAATAGTGGTAAGATAACTGATAATATACAAGGTCCTTACATGATTTTCACAGCATCATTTTGTAATTTTACAAAAAAAAAATAATCTCGTGAATGACAGTTAGGCTAGTACCTGACCTTTCCATTTCAATTTTTCCTCGATCGATTTTACACATTTCTCCAAACTATAATTCATGCTCTCAAAACAATGCACACAGCCATTGAAACTGACAATTTTGTAGAACAAGTCAACTTCACCGCATAATCAAGCACTGTATTATTTTCTGATAATGCATGTATTAAAACTAAATCAAGTGTTCTCTATTGAATTCATAGCATTTTCATTGATAGACACACAACTCTACCATTGAAACAACACTTTTGTCATAAAAATCCACAATACCTACCTTTTTCCATGTGTTTTTGAAAACTTTATCTGAATTTCATTTTGTTTATTATACAAAATTTTTTTTTACAGATTTTCCTCTGGAAAGAGGATGAGGAAGTTTAACGTGATTTGTAACATGATCAATTAGAGGGACTTCTCAGCCTCTTCTGTCGTTACTCGTCTCTCTATTTATAATTGTTTAGGACAATTACAGTGTTCAGATTGCTGTGTTAATTGTTTTTAGAGCAGTGACTTGAGTTTGGCGAAATGTGTAAAATAGATTGAGATAAACTGTAAAGGTACATCCTCTTCACAATCATTGAAAGTCTTTGTTCACACCAGTGAATACTCCCCCAAGTTTTTTACCTAGTATGTTAATTACACAAACCACACGGTGTAAACATTTCACTGATGTTCTGTACCTTCAAGGCTGCAGATTATGCAATGGCCTGGTCCTTAAGGGTCATTGAGTCAAGGGACTACATAATAGTATCTAATATTTTTTCCTGAAGCGCCTCTTCCTCCTCATCATCATCATCTTTAACAATTCCTTCATCGATGCTTTCCATTCTTAGTCTCTGTCCATCCAAATATCGGGGACCTCTCTGTGTATTCTGTACTGTAAACAGGCTTTTGGGTATTTGAGTACATTCCCCAAAGAGTTGAAGCTTGGCATCGTTCTCTATAGCCCTCGCCAGAGAAGATGCAAAGCTGTCCAAAGACTTGTGGATGTCTGCTGTCACTTGTACCATTGAGGGATCACCTTGAGAAAGATGGAAGCATGAAAACATGTGCAAAATATTGACACCTTAAAGGGATAGTTCCACCAAAAATGAAAATTCTGATAATTTACTCACCCTCATGCCATTGCAGATATGTGTTTCTTCAGCAGAACACAAAGATTTTTAGAAGAAAATCTTTGCTCTGTACGTCCATAGAATGTGATCAGAACTTTGTAGCTCCAAAAATGACAAAGGAAACAAAAATATCCATAAGACTCCATTGTTTAACTCCATATCTTCAGAAGTAATATAATAGGTGTGGGTGAGAAACAGAACCATATTTAAGTCCTTCTTTATTTGAAATCTCCATTTTCAGATGTGAAATGAAACTACACAGGCACCACGTGTGACTTTCAGATTTAAAAGTGAAAGTGGAAATTTAGAGTATATAAAATAACTTACATTTTGATCTGTTTATCACCAACACCTATTATAGTTTCTGAAGATATGGATTTTACCAATAGCATCTTATGGATTATTTTATGTTTCCTTTGTAATTTTTGGAGCTACAAACATCTGATCATATTCGCATTGTATGGACCTACAGAGCGAAGATTTTCTTCTAAAAATCTTTGTGTTCTGCTGAAGAAACATATCTACAATGGCATGAGGGTGAGTAAATTATCAGAATTTTCAACTATCCCTTTATCATGACACTTTTTCATCCTCAAATTAAAAGGAAGGTTCGGTGTTCAAAAGGAGATAAAACATTTTGACTCATTCACCCATCTATAAAACGCAAAAATGGCATTTATAGTTATGCACTTTAAGTCTATAAGTTGAAGCATTTCAGACAGAGGTCTTAAAAATGTTTTATTTGTTTAAGTGCTTCTATTGATTATTCTATACAAACATTTTATGAATCATTTTGGATGAACTTCCATTTATGTGTTACCAATGCAATTCCTGTGTGTGCAATTTTCTCTATGTAAATGGCCCCTTTCTAGTATGGTAAAAATAGTAAATGATCTGCACTCATATAGCGCTTTTTTTTAATTTTTTTAACCCAAGCGGTTACCAAAGCACTTTACACTGGGTCCAATTCACCCAATCACACAGACACACACACTCAAGACTACCTTTAGGGATGTTGTCCACTTGGTCCTCAAATGTGACCGAGCTTCTCTTATTGGCTGCACAGTGGGCGGAGTGGGAGGGCTCTGAGGTGTAGCTGTCCAACAGCATGACGTCTGTAGCTAGAGGGTAAATCACAGCAAGCATCTTTCAATCAAATATTAGTTTTAACACTGTTCTCCACCAACCACCCACACAAGTCTGGACACTGTTCGAGAGCCACAGAGCTTTGCCGTCTGTCTGTTATGCGATACTCATGGGCTCTGAGTTTCACAAAATGGCACAACCTGATAACAGTGTGCAAGCCAATGAGCTGTTGATGTAATGCATATATTTAGTGTAATTAATTAAATAAAAAAGTACTTAAAACAATTAATCATGTCCCCGGAACGTTATACGGAACATTGTTTTCAGCATGGGGCAGTAAGCGAAACTCCAGTTGGATAGGCAACGTGCAGTTGGACCGGGTTAAAGACAGCACTGGATGAGGACGTTCAAACAGCTGGACAGAGCACAATTCTGAATGCAGGGATATTGAGATGCGTTTTACTAAATTTTAAACAATGTTTAACTTGATACATCAATCTAGAAATGCTGTATTTATGATGAAACACTCCAAAAGTGTCCTTCTGAATCGACACAATTAAAATTCCATATAATAAATCTACCTCAGACAGATTGATGAATGCAATTGCATAATGAATTGCTGTGGACTGTAGGCTAATGATAGGCTTATGTTCTAACAGTATGGAAATAAACAACATATTGCCTTCTAAATCCACTTTTTGTATTGTTTTATCAATGCGTTACTCGTCTTCCACAATAATGTAATTTGCAATTATCTGAATTATTATCCTTATAGTATTATCTCTCTCTCTCATACACACACACTTGAAGTCAGAAGTTTACCTTAGCCAAATACATTTAAAATCAATTTTTCACAATTCCTGACATTTACTCGTAGAAAACATTCACTGTCTTAGGTAATTTAGGATCACTACTTTATTTTAAGAATGTGCAATATCAGGCCTGGGTAGCTCAGTGAGTAAAGACGCTGACTACCACCCCTGCAGTTGCGAGTTCAAATCTAGGGCGTGCTGAGTGACTCCAGCCAGGTCTCCTAAGCAATCAAATTGGCCTGGTTGCTAGGGAGGGTAGAGTCACATGGGGTAACCCCCTCATAGTCACTATAATGTGGTTTGCTCTCGGTGGTGCACATGGCGAGTTGTGCATGGATGCAACTGAGAATTGCGTGAAGCCTCCACATGCCACGTGATGTGTGGATTGACGGTCTCCGACGCGGAGGCAACTGAGATTTGTCCTCCGCCACACAGATTGAGGTGAGTCACTACACCACCACAAAGACTTAGAGCGCATTGGGAAATGGCCATTCCAAATTGGGGAGAAGAAAAAAAAAAGTGAAATGTCAGAATAATAGTAGAGAATGATTTATTTCAGGTTTTATTTTTCATCACATTCCCAATGGGTCAGAAGTTTACATACACTTTGTTGTAATTTTGATTTAGTCAATTAAAAGTGAAACAATCTGTCTGGAAACAATTGTTGTTAAAATGCACAAAATAAATGTCTTAAATGACTTTCCAAAACTATAGTTTGCCAATATTAAATCTGGTGAGTGGTTAAAATATGAATTGTAATTACTGCAACCTAAGTGTATGTACATTTCTGACTTCAGCTGTATACACCTATCTATCTATCTATCTCCCTCTCTCTCTCTCTCTCTCTCTCTCTCTCTCTCTCTCTCTCTATATATATATAATACTTTAAAGCTGAAGTATGTAACTTTTTCTGTTAAAATTCTTCCATCCCAACTTAATATGCTGAGACAACTAGAAGACATTCATAGGATAATTCTCTCAGAAACCGTAAGCTCTATCTTTCTGTAGTGCATTGCAATTTACTCCGTCTGTTTTGAGAGACCCGCTAAGACCAAAAAAGCACCCTTCTGAAATGTGTTCATTGATGTGCACTTAAAAAAAAAGCCCTTATCATAAATCTATCTCGGACAGATTGACGAATTCAATTGCAAAATTAATTGCTGTGGACTGTAGGCTACTGATAGGCCTATGTTCAACAGTATTGAAATAAACAATATATTGCCTTCTAAAGCTAATTTTTGTATTGCCTTATCAATGCTTTACTCGTCTGCTACAAAAACGTAATGCATTGTAATTATCTGAATTATCATGCTTATATTTAGTATTATACATAGATACACACACACACACACACACACACACACGTGCAGTATATACTGTATAAACTCAGCAAAAAAGAAATGTCCCTTTTTCAGGACACCGTATTTTAAAGATAATGTTGTAAAAATCCAAACAACTTTACAGATCTTTATTGTAAAGGGTTTAAACAATGTTTTCCATGCTTGTTCAATGAACAATAAACAATTAATGAACATGCTTCTGTGGAATGGTTGTTAAGAAGCTAACGGCTTACAGATGGTAGGCGATTAAGGTCACAGTTACAAAAAGAAAGTGCCCAGAGTACCTGCTCATCTGCGTGAACGTGCCTTGGGCATGCGGACTGCAAATGTGGCCAGGGCAATAAGTTGCAATGTCCGTACTGTGAGACGCCGAAGACAGCGCTACAGGGAGTCCGGATGGACAGCTGATGGTCCTTGCAGTGGCAGACCATGTGTAACAACACCTGCACAGGATTGGTACGTCCACATATCTCACCTGCTTGACAGGTACAGGATGGCGGCAACAACAACTGCCTGAGTTACACCAGGAATGCACAATCCCTCCATTATTGCTCAGACTGTCCGCAATAGGCTGAGAGAGGCTGGACTCAGGGCTTGTTGGCCTGTTGTAAGGCAGGTCCTTACCAGCCATTACCGGCAACAACGTCACCAATGGGCACAAACCCACCTCCGCTGGACCAGACAGGACTGGCAAAAAGTGCTCGTTACTGATGAGTTGCGGTTTTGTATCACGGTGATGGTAGAACTCACGTTTATCGAAGGAATGAGCATTACACCGAGGACTGTACTCTGGGGCGGGATCGATTTGGAGGCGGAGGGTCCATCATGGTCTGGGGTGGTGTGTCACAGCATCATCGGAATGAGCTTGTTGTCATTGCAGGCAATCTCAATGCTTTGCATTACAGGGAAGACATTCTCCTCCCTCATGTGGTACCCTTTCTGCAGGCTCATCCTGATATGACCCTCCAGCATCACAATGCTACCAGCCATACTGCTCCTTCTGTGCATGATTTCCTGAAAGACAGGAATGTCAGTGTTCTGTCCATTGAGCATGTCTGGGACCTGTTGGATCGGAGGGTGAGGGCTAGGGCCATTACCCCCAGAAATGTCCAGGAACTTGCAAGTGCTTTGGTGGAAGAGCGGGGTAACATCTTGCAGCAAGAAATGTCAAATCTGGTGCAGTCCTTGAGGAGGAGATGCACTGCAGTACTTAATACAGCTGGTGGCCACACCAGATACTGACAGTTACTTTTGATTTTGAACCCCCTTTGTTCAGCGACACATTATTCCATTTCTGTTAGTCACATGTCTCTAAACCTTTTCAGTTTGTCTTAGTTGTTGAATCTTATGTTCATACAAATATTTACACATGTTAAGTTTGCTGAAAATAAAAGCAAGCAAAGAGTTTATTATACTTTAAAGTTGAAGTATCAAATCAAATCACTTTATTGTCACACTACTGTGTACACAAGTGCAACAGTAGGTGAAAGTCTTGTGTGCAGTTCCGAATAACATAGCAGTACCAATTACAATAAACAACATATTTACACAACACAATTAACATAACAAATGTACACATACTTACACAACACAATATACAATGTACAGTAAACAATACACACAATTAAGAATACACATACAATAAAAAAAATAAGGGTAAGGGTATATCAAAATATATATACAGTCAATGAATTGGGGAGAATATATTTGACAGTCCAGTGTGTGATACGAGATGATGATGATTAATAAAGTGCAGTGCTGATTGTTGATCGTGAGAGATCAAGTGTTCAAAAGTCTGATTGCTTGGGGGAAGAAGCTGTCATGTAGTCGGCTGGTGCGGGTCCTGATGCTGCGATACCGCCTGCCTGATGGTAGCAGTGAGAGCAGCCCATGACTCGGGTGGCTGGAGTCTCCGATGATCCTCCGAGCTTTTTTCACACACCGCCTGTTATAGATGTCCTGGAGGGAGGTAAGCTCACCTCCGATGATGTTTCTGGCAGTTCGCACCACCCTTTGCAGGTCTTTGCGGTTGTGGGCGGTGCTATTGCCGTACCAGGCGGTGATGCAGCCAGTCAGGATGCTCTCTACAGTGCTGGTGTAGAACCGTGTGAGGATGTGGTGGTTCATTCCAAACTTCCTCAGCCGTCTCAGGAAGAAGAGGCGCTGGTGAGCCTTCTTCACAATGGCCTCAGTGTGGATGGACCATGCAAGTTCCTCAGTGATGTGGACACCGAGGAACTTGAAACTGCCGACTCTCTCCACCGGTGCTCCATTGATGGTGATGGGGCTGTGTTCTCTGTCTTTCTTCCTGAAGTCCACTACAAGCTCCTTGGTTTTACTGACGTTGAGGGAGAAGTTGTGCTCCTGACACCAGCGTGTCAGAGTGTGCACCTCCTCTCTGTAGGCCGTTTCATCATTGTCAGTGATCAGACCTACCACCGTATGTAACTTTTTCTGTGTTAAAATACTTTCTTCAAGACCAGCTTAATATGCAGAGACAACTGCAAGACATTCATAGTATAATTTTCTCGGAAACTACAAGCTGTCTTAATGCGGCGCTTTTAATGTGTTTTGAGAGACCCGCCACAGTGTATTCAGAAAACGGTTTTAAAACATCATTTGTTTTTGCAATAATGTTTAAATGGCAAATATTTATAATATATATATATATATTAATTCCTTGGATCTAACATCTAAAAACATTCACAGTTAAGCAATATATTTACACTGCTTTGTTCCATACAAGGAAAGTAAAACGGGGACAGACTCGGTCAATCTTAAAAAAACTGACAAAGCACCATAAAATTAGTCCATATGACTCTATTGTGGCTCTAAATTCATATGGCACTATAAGTCTTCTGAAGCTATACAATAAATTTATGTCAGGACAGATCAAGTTCATTATTTACTGAAAACTTTCCACTACATCTCATTTGCTATCAATACTGTATATATTTTAATATGGCACATCACATAAGTCAATGACATCAATGAAGTCAATCGGCATTAGCTTGATGCATATCTTGTAAATGATCATGCAGCACCCTTTGGAATACTTGGAAATGTGAATGAGATTTGAGATCAACTGTGGAGAAAAATTTAAATGTTATTCACTGAAAATCATGTCTTTTTCACATATAAAGTTATCACATGGCTTAAGAAGACTGAATATTGTGAAGGTTCCATGTACTGTACTAATTTTTCCATACATTTTAATAGTATGGGAAAGAGTATCCGGTATATTCTGCTAAACCTGTCTTTTTTGAGGTCCACTGAAGAAGAAAAAAATTATATGGGAGTGTTTTCTCCCAAATGTTCTTTTTGGGAGGTGACTGTATTTCTAAGTTATTTTGAACTCTGTGTGATAACCAGAAGTTCTGACTATGTGCCGCTAACGTACCAGAGTCTTGCGTGTAGCTGAAGCCAGTGTCTCCCGTGCTGCTGCTACGCCCGAGGAGCTGCCCACCGCCCACTAGCATGGCCGTCAGGTGAGGAGACATCCCCAGATCTATTAAAAAAACAAAAAACTCAGATATTACATCCAAACATCAGGTTACTCCTATACAAAACTGCAGACAAATAATCCCATAAATTATTGACAAATGCAGGCACATTAAAACCCTCACCCGTTAACCTGTTGGAGATGCTAAAGAGGCGAGAGTTCCTATGTCGTATAACAAAAGACTCTCTGTAATAGCGATCACCAAAGCACATGCCCAACAGCTCCTTGCGTACGGTCTTGTTCCACAGCCCATAAATAAGTGGGTGACACACAGCACTGGTAAATGACAGCCAAGAGACCAATGTCTCCATCTGTGGAGAAACACTGTCTTGGCCCCACATTGCTTCAGTGCTAATCACCACCACATATGGACCCCAAGTGGTCAGAAATGTTCCCAGCACTACCAGAATGGTGACAAAGGCCTTGCACTGGCTCCCAGAGTAGATCAGGCTCTTGCGGCTACCACTTGACGAGGTGGAAGTATTGGAGTTCTTGCGGCCGTTCTTCTGAAAGCTGGACTCTTCTTGAGCAACCACCACACTACCGCAGTAAACCTTGCGCGCTTTGATGCGGGCCACACGGAAGATGACTCCATAGCAGACCAGCATTGCCGCCAAGGGGAGAAGGCAGCACCACATAACCCAGAAGGCAGTATAACTGATCTCTTTGTGCCAAGCCACTGTGCAAGTCCACTTGAAACGGTCAAACTCGAACGAAGACCATCCGAAAAGTGGCGGCAGACATCCGACCAGGGAGTGGAGCCACACGTAAACAATGGTGAGCACAGCTCGGTTTCCCGTGATTTTCATGGGGTAGTTCATGGGATACAACACAGCATAGTACCTAGAATTAGGAACAGACATTGATATCAAACATCAGCCTATCTCAAGACATGCATGACTAACCAATGAAATGACAATGGAGCCTTTCTCTAAGATTCCATGTTCACATAACATCGATGCTGAATATAGTCTTTAAGAGTCTCAGATGGGCTAAAGAGTGTGACTTCTAGTTTTGTGTATTGATAGAGCTTAAGCTAAAAAGAAATGTAACTTTTTCAATGTGTATCTTATTTATAAACACACAGTGGAAATGTTGAAGACTGGACTTCCAAACGTCATAGTGAACTGCAGGCAGATAACAGCATGGTCGTTGACTAAAGCAGTAAAAACATGTTTTGGGGCAAGAAGTACCCTAAGTGGCCAAAGGTTTGTGGATACCCCCTTCTAATTACCAAGTTTGGGTGATCCAATAAATCCAATGAAGAATGGAATAGTTCACCCAAAAATGAAAATTCTGTCAATACTTACCGTCATGCCATCCCAGATATTTGCATTGACTGACTTTCTTCTGAAGAACACAATTGAACATTTTAAAAATATATCTCAACTCTGTAGGTCCAAACAATGCAAATGGTGACCAAAACTTTGAAATTTAAAGCCTATAAAGGCAGCATAAATGTAATCCATAAGACTCCAGTGGTTTAATCCATGTCTTGGAGCGATCAAATTGTTTTTTTGGCACGATCACGATTTCAAGCTCGATTACAATTCTTAGTGCTTGATGCAAATGCAGCGTGCTAGATAGCACTAAAAAGTGTAATCGAGTTTGAAATTATGGTAGCCAAGGAGACTGCTGATTTATAATGGATAAAAGTTGTCAAAGCATTTTGGTCTGTTCTCATTCAAAATTGACTGGATTGCTTAGGAAGACATGGATTCAACCACTAAAGTCTTACAGATTACTTTTATGCTTTTTGGAGTTTAAAAGTTTTGGTCAACATTCACTTGCATTATTTGGACCTACAGAGTGGAGATATTCTCCTAAAAAAAACTAATTTGTGCTGGAGGACATCCGATAGTGGATTTTGCCAATGCCGATAACTAAGGTGGTGGGAAAGGCAGATAACTAATTGATCGACCAATAGTATTTTAAAATCCATTTTTTATAATGGAACAAAAAAATGTGTTTCCTAAATGAATAAAATCTAAGATTCAGTTTATTGTACATCCAAAATCCCCAGAATAAAATGAAGATTTGGTGCATAAACAGCCTGACATACACTGGGGGACTCTTATTTTATGAAGAAAAAACTATCAGCAACTTTCGGCACAGATTTTTTGCTGATATCAATGGTTACAAACAGCAACTGTCGGCATCAATTAATCAGTAAAATCGATATATCAGTCTACCTCTAATTTGTGTTTAGCAGAAGAAGTCACAGATATCTGAGATGGCATGTGGGTGAGTAAATAATGAGAGCATTTACATTTTTGGGGTGAACTATTCCTTTAATACTCACACCTACAATTACATTATTGAGAATTGTGTGCTTCTAAATTTGTGGCAACAGTTTGGGAGAGGGGCTTTCCAAAATGACAATGCTACTGTACACAAAGTGAGTTCCATAATGGAATTGGGGAGTCTGGGTGGAAATAACTTGACTGGCCTTCACAAATCCCAGACCTGTACCCCATTGAAACACTGACTGAGCAAGTAAGTGGGAGCAAAAAATGTATGAGTGGTCTAAAAGTCAACGGTCAAGTATATTCACTTACATATACTATTGCTGGATCTACAGCATATGGTAACAAAATGACTGACCTGTCAATGGCTATGGCCCCCAGTGTAAGCATGCTAGATGAGCTGACGAGTAGATGGAGCAATGCTGTGAAGTTGCACCACACCACCCCAAACATCCAATCCCTGTGCACTGAGCTGGACGCAACGAAGGGCAGAGTTAGTACAGAAAGCAGCAAATTGGATAAGGTCAGGCTGAAGACAAACTTGTTGCTGGGTGTCAGTAAGTAGGGCTTCTTATACAGTGTCACCACAATGACCAGGTTCCCCAGACATGCCAGCATGGCTATGATGATGATAGAGACAGACTCCAGGACCACAGCTCCACTGTCGTCCAGGCTGTTAGTGGTGTTGGCCACCACTGTCCCATTCTTAGTGCCGTTCATTATGGAAGGCTGCAGAGTATCCAAAATTGGACAGACATGTTGATCGAACTCTACAGAGATAAAGATGAAACTTAAAAGGGGTAGTTCATCCATACATTTTTAACAATTTACTCAACCTCATGTTATTCTAAACCCATATGACTTTCTTTTTACTGTTGAACAAAAAAGATGTTAGGCAGCTAAACAATCTCAGTCTCCATTCACTTTCATTGCATGGAAAGAAGCAGCAATGGAAGTGAATTGTGACTGAGGCTATCAATCTCTCTAGCATCTTGGTGCAATTTTGCATGTTTGGTCATTTATCCTAAATTTTGAGTACTTTGTTAGATCAAACCTCTAGCACCCTTAACCTCTTCATTGTTATAAGATGTCAGAAGTGATTTTTTTGGTGTGGTGGGTTCATTCCAGGTTGTTCTTGAAAAGCTTTACAAAAACAAGGTGATTTCATCACAAAACCCAGAGGATTACTCACATTAGTTCAATGTGCTTTTTGTTACAGAACTGAGCTGTGAAGATTTCTTAGACCATCTGTGCTCATTTGCTATATATAAGAATCCTACATATTATTATGTGACAACGTGAACAGAATATAAGCTTGATATAGTGTTTTCAAAAGTACTGGTACTTCGGTACCAATGTGTTAGCAGTACTGTCAAAGTCTGTTCCCCCCATGTTTCCCCTTAGGTTATTTTTCCCTGTAGCGCTGTTAAACATTAAACACAGGGGGAACAAACTTTGACACTAACCTTAAGGGGAAACGTAGGGGGAAAAGACTTTGACACTAACCTAAGGCGAAACGTAGGGGGAAAAGACTACAACAAAGGGGAAATATAGGGGGAACAGACTTCGACAGAACACCGGTAGTACCGAGCACTGACTCGTCTGTCCGGTACCAGTACGCGTATGACTGACATGACAGCTTTAAAATGCTCACAGGCTTAATATGAACAATGTTCTCTGTTACTCCTTTTCCACTGAAATGGACAATTAATCCAAGTGACATGTACTAATGTGATTTATTAACCGCTGAAGGATGCAATCTTAGCGTGCATGGGCTGCAATCTTAGAGTGGATGAGCTGCACACTTTAAATGAATGTAAATCCGAACACTCATACACTGGAAACATAAGCTACAACACACACGAAAATTTAAGATAAACATCATATAAAGATAGGACTACTAAACATTAGAACTACTCCCCCAGTTTATTGTTATAAACAGAGTTGCTGCAATTTACAGTTACATTTTTGGTGTTATTCAGAGGACAGGATACAAGTTTAAGTCTTTTGAACTAATTATGATTAATGTGACACCGTCAGATACAATAAAAAAAATCTCAGTTGTCTTTTGCCCTTGCTGCAGTATATAGATCACCCACACCGTATTCTTATTTCCTTGGTGAATTAGCAAATTTTCAGATTTAGTAGTTACTGTTGATAGAGCTTTAATTGCTGGTGACTTCAACATTCACATAGATAATGAAAATGACACATTGGGATTTGCATTTATTGATATTCTAAACTCTCTTGGAGTCAGACAAAATGTGACAGGACCAACACATCACCTTAATCATAAGCTAGATTTAATTCTGTCATATTGATTTGGTATTGATACTTTAGAAATTCTGCCACAGAGCGATGACATCTCAAATCATTACCTCGTCTCTTGTATGCTGCAATCAGCTAATGTTTCTCAATCTACACCAGGTAGAACTATTCTTTCGGCCACTAAAGATAGCTTCACTAAAAAAAGTCTAGAAGAACAAAGTAATATCAGAAAATATAAATAAAGTCTTCTCTAGCACTCTTGATATTGTCACCCCCCCTTTGATTAAAGACAGTTAAATAAAAATGCCCCGCACCATGGTACAATGATCACACTCATGCTCTTAAGAGACCAGCTCGGAAAAATGGAGCGCAAGTGGAAGAATACAAAATCAGAGGTATTTCGTGGTGCACTGATGGATAGTGTCTGTAGCTACAGACAGGCATTAAAAGATGCAAGGTCAGCATATTTTAGCAAACTCATAAAAAATAACAACAACAATCCTAGGCGTTTATTCAGTACTGTGGCTAAAATGGTAAGGAATAAAGCCTCGACTGAGCCAGAAATTCTGTCGCAGTACAATAGTAATGAATTTCTATACTGACAAAATTTAAATATCCATCCATCCATCCATCCATCTTCAACCGCTTATCCGAAGTCGGGTCGCGGGGGCAGCTGCTCCAGCAGGGGGCCCCAAACTTCCTTATCCCGAGCCACATTAACCAGCTCTGACTGGGCTGACCCGAGCGTTCCCAGGCCAGTGTGGAGATGTAATCTCTCCACCTAGTCCTGGGTCTTCCCGAGGCCTCCTCCCAGCTGGACGTGCCTGAAACACCTCCCTAGGGAGGCGGCCAGGGGCATCCTTACCAGATGCCCAAACCACCTCAACTGACTCCTTTCAACGCAAAGGAGCAGCGGCTCTACTCGAGCTCCTCACGGATGACTGAGCTCCTCACCCTATCTCTAAGGGAGAAGCCCGCCACCCTTCTGAGGAAGCCCATTTCGGCCGCTTGTACTCGCGACCTAGTTCTTTCGGTCATGACCCAACCTTCATGACCATAGGTGAGGGTAGGAACAAAAATTGACCGGTAGATCGAGAGCTTTGCCTTCGGCTCAGCTCTCTTTTACGTGATAACGGTGCGATAGAGCGAGTGCAATACCGCCCCTGCTGCCCCGATTCTCCGGCCAACCTCCCGCTCCATTGTCCCCTCACTCGTGAACAAGACCCGAGGTACTTGAACTCCTTCACTTGGGGCAAAACCTCATTCCCTACCTGGAGTACGCACTCCATCGGTTTCCTGCTGAGAACCATGGCCTCAGATTTAGAGGTGCTAATCCTCATCCCAGCTGCTTCACACTCGACTGCCAAGCTGATCCAGTGAGAGCTGAAGGTCACGGACCGATGATGACATGAAGACAACATCATCTGCAAAAAGCAGCGATGAGATCCCCAGCCCACCGAATCAGCACACCTTCCCCACCCGACTACGCCTCGATATCCTGTCCATGAATATCACAAACAGGATTGGTGACAAAGCGCAGCCTTGGCGGAGACCAACCCCACATGGAATGAACTTCGACTTTGTGCCGAGGACCGGACACAGCCCTGCGCTTTGGGCGTACAGGGATTGGATCAGCCCTAAGAAGGACCCCCCACCCCGTACTCCCGCAGCACCTCCCACAGTCTCTCCCGGGGGACCCGGTCATACGCCTTCTCCAGATCCACAAAACACATGTAGACCGGATGGGCATACTCCCAGGCCCCCCATACTTAAATAATCAGAAATAAAATTGGAATTATGCAATCGTCTGTCACAGAAAACATTATCTCACAATTTTCCTCACAAGCAACTTCAATCATTCGCTGTCATAGGTCATGAAGAGCTAACAAAATTTATCAAAACATCAAAAGCCACAACATGCATGTTAGATCAAATACCAACTAAGCTCTTGAGATATTCCCTGAAATATCAGAGCCTCTTCTTAATATTATTAACTCCTCGATATCCTTAGGACATGTCCCAAGAAACTTTAGAATGTCAGTTATCAAACCACTTATTAAGAAGCCGCAGCTTGATCCTGGAGATTTGATCACGGCATTCTCTTGAGCAGGCTTGAGAATTATGTTGAAATTTGTGGACTCGCATTAGCATGGTTTAGGTCCTAATAAGCAGACTGTTACAACTTTGTCTGTGTAAACGAGGAATTGTCAAATCAAACAAAGGTTTACTATGGAGTCCTGGGGGACCTGGGTAGCTCAGCGTGTCAATACAACCACCCCTGGAGTCACGAGTTCAAATCCAGGGTGTGCTGAGTGAATCCAGCCAGGTCTCCTAAGCAAACAAATTGGCCCGGTTGCTAGTGAGGGTAGAGTCACATGTGGTAACCCCCTTGTGGTCGCAATTAGTGGTTCTCGCTCTCAGTGTGGCACGTGGTAAGTTGTGCGTGGATCGCGGAGAGTAGCATGACTTTTTGTGTAGCCTTCTAATTTTCAATTTTTTTTCTAACTAATTTCTTTGAAATGTAAAAATATTCAAACAAATACTGGACTGCTGTCATTATGCTTCAAAATTAACAGGTGATCTTTTAACATTCATATCCAACTGCACTCGACTGATAAACTCCTAAACTGTTAAACTTAAATATTGTCATATTTTGGTAGAATATGCCTCAGACCCTGCTGCTTCGGCTGTCTCTGACCTCACAATGCAGTTTAATAGAGACTGTTTATGATTTCATTTTTTTTTTCCTTCTGCCAAATTGGATATTCAAAAAAATTTGCAATATGCAAATATGAATGTATATCATGCCAAATATCGATATCGATCGATATGAAATAGAATATGGAGAATATTTTTGTCCATATCGCCCATCCCTATTGCTCACACATGCTTTTTCAGTTCTGCCCACAAATTTTATATCGGACATTCCTAGTGGGTAAGAAGTTTACATCCACTTTGTTAGTATTTGGTAGCATTGCCTTTAAATTGTTTAACTTGGGTCAAATATTTTAGCTAGCCTTCCACAAGCTTCTCACAATAAGTTGCTGGAAATTTGGCCCATTCCTCCAGTCAGGTTTTTAGTCCTCCTTGCTCAAACACACTTTTTCAGTTCTGCCCACAAATGTTTTATCGGATTGAGGTCAGGGCTTTGTGATGGCCACTCCAATACCTTGACATTGTTGTCCTTAAGCCATTTTGCCACAAATTTGGAGGTATGTTTGGGTCATTTTCCATTTTGAAGACCCATTTGCAACAGAGCTTTAATTTCCTGGCTGATGTCTTGAAATGTTGCTTCAATATATCCAAATAATTTTCCTTCCTCACGATGCCATTTATTTTGTGAAGTGCACCAGTCCCTCCTGCAGCAAAGCACCCCCACAACATGATGCTGCCACTCCCATGCTTGTTCTTCATTCTTCAGCTTGCAAGCCACACCCTTTTTCCTTCAAACATCACAATGGTCATTATGGCCAAACAGTTAAATTTTTGTTTCATCAGACCAGAGGACATTTCTCCAAAATGTAAGATCTGTGTTCCCATATACACTTCCAAACTGTAGTCTGGCTTTTTATAGTGGTTTTGAACATTGGCTACTTCCTTGCTGAGCAGCCTTTCAGGTTATGTTGATAAAAGACTTGTTTTAATGTGGATATAGATATTTGTTTACCTTTTTCCTCCAGCATCTTCATAATGTCCTTTGCAGTTGTTCTGGGATTGATTTGCACTTTTCGCACCAAACTAGGTTCACATGTAAGAGACAGAACGAGACTCCTTCCTGAGTGGTATGATGGCTGCGTGGTCCCATGGTGTTTATACTTGCATACTATTGTTTGTACAGATTAATGTGGTACCTTCAGGCATTTGGAAATTGCTTCCAAAATGAACTTGTGGAAGTCCACAATTTGTTTTCTGAGGTCTTAGCTGATTTCTTTTGATTTTCCCATGATGTCAAGCAAAAAGGCACTGAGTTTGAAGGTAGGCCTTAAAATACATCCACAGGTGCCCCTCCAATTCAGTACACCACCTATCAGAAGTTAATTGGTTAACTGTCTAAAGGCTTGACATCATTTTCTGAGCTGCTTAAAGGCACAGTTAACTTCGTGTATGTAAACTTATGACCCACTGGAATTGTGATATAGTCAATTAAAAGTGAAACAATCTGTCTGTAAACAATTGTTGGAAAAATTACTCATGACATGCACAAAGTTGATGTCCTAAAAGACTTGTCAAAAATAGTTTGCTAATATTAAATCTGTGGGGTGGTTAAAAAATGAATTTTAATGACTTCAACCCAAATGTTGAATGACTTCTGACTTCGAATGTGTGTGTGTGTGTGTGTGTGTGTGTAATATATATATATATATATATGCACACATATACACATACTTTCTGGCTGTGAAATTAGTGGAACATATGATGATGAAATACATTAGTGGTTACTTTGCTTGGATGCCTGTGAAATTGTGGGTAAATGACGTCATACATCCACTAAAACCACCTTATGATCAGTTGCTTAAATGTAATAATATAAAGAATAGCTGAGAAAAGTGAAGATAGTTCTGAGAACAGGTAAACATTGTTTGTTTGCAGATTTTACTTGGTTTGATATTATGCAATTAATTGTATACAGTTTAAGTGTGGCGTAAGTATCAAAATATTATTTTGGGCAACTGTATATGGACCTGTCATGCCTCTCCAAGTAACTGATTACCATGCACGCCTAACGAACAATCACAGCAATGTGATAAGCAAACGGCTGACAAACCGGCAGAGAACCACACAGATTTTTTCCACCAAAAATCCAAACTACTGCGACATTTTTTGCATTGCCCTAAAATATATAGGCTAAACACCATCACTCGCATCCAAAATCTATAGTTTAGCATATTGAAAGGAAGGTAAAAATACGAACTCACCAGACTTCAGGCCAGGCTATATCCCGAGAACTGGAAACTTTCTCCTTCTGGCTTTGTTAATGAACGGCGACTAACTTTAATTTGAAAACTTTCTCACCTTCTGCAATATGTTGGTGATCCTTCTCACGTTCGCATGGTAGAAGACGCATTCCGAAACGGAACGCCTGAAGTTAAGTTGAACGTAGCTACAAAGTATCAAATGATCCCATTGATATTTCATTTGCAGCGGTCGACTCGGTGGTGAAAAAACAGGAGCTGTCCTGACGTCACAATGGCGTCGGAACTCCGTCTTGAAAACTTCCCTCCATCTCTCGATACAGCTGCAGTCAACTGGGTGGCCTTAGGCTTGTTTCATTCTCTCCGACAGAACATTCCGCCCCGGTTATCAATGGGAAGACAAAGCATATTTACACAATTATTCATTTTAATGGGAAAGCTCTACAAACTTTAAATTGTCTTGCATTCTGGCTTGTTTCTCATTTCATAAATTATTTTGAGCCAGTATTGTAGTGTTTTGTAAAAGTGTATAAGGAAAAAGGCTATTAGATCTTGTAATAGTATTACTAATTTGAGATTGATAGATAAGTAACAAATGTAGACATTTTACGGCGACAAATTTGAAGTACTCCGGAGTGCAGTCTGGGCGATGGGACGTGGTAATACACGGGGGCGTGGCGACGCATGTAGCTCCGCCCACATTTTATTTCATTTGTTTATACAGCAGAGCTGTATGGTGTTGAAGAGTATTACACTTTAAGCCTAGCGTACACAAGGGGAGACTAGTCTCTGGTTTTATGACAACATACATAATTATGTCTGTGTATTACTGAATGATAATTAAGCTCAAAAGGTAAACGAAGAGAAAGAAAACGTTAAAAACCGGCGCACATTTTCTCTTAATTATAAGCAATTCATTATAAGCAAACCTGATGTTCAGACCAGAGTTATTTTAGTGCAGATTCTAACATGCGTGCATGCCTCTCATACCTGTCCCTCATGTTGATATCAGCAAGTTTTTGTGCGTGGTCATTCATTCTCTTTTTCATATTTTCCAATTTTGTGGTTATTCGTTTCCCTTTAAAACGTAACTGGCAAATTGTACATTTGCCGGGGGTGGCACGGGATGCAATGCAAATTAACTTACAAGTTTCATTCATGTACCAAAGTGATGCGGAAAAGATTGGACAAAACGATGGACGAATGACGAACTGGGCTAAAGGCAAATCTTAAAGGGATAGTTCACCCAAAAATGAAAATTCTTTCATTATGTAGGCTACTCACCCTGATGATATCCCAGGTGTGTATGACCTCCTTTCTTCACCAGAACACCATTTGAAGAAAAATAGACAAATATCTTGTCCTTAAAATACAAGTGAATGGAGATTTCTCTTTTGAAGCTCCAAAAATCACAGACAGTCAGCATAAACGTCATCCGTACAACACAAGCTGTTAAATGAATGTCTTCTAAAGTGACACAATTGCTTTTGGTGCAAAAAATATCATTTTTTAAGTACTTTTTTAAAACTCTAAATCATGCTTCCGGTCAGCAGCAGTATATACGCACAAGTGACATAATCACATTAGCATTTGAAACATGAGAATGGACACATGGAACGCAGTACAGTTGCTTGGTTGTTTTTATTTTTTGTTTAGATCTGTTTTATCTTTTTCTTTACTCACAATGGTGCGTTTGTGTGCTTATCTTGGATGTCTCATCCAAGTGAAGAACGTGAGATTACCTCTGCATCATGGCAATGCGTATATGTCACTTGAGAGACCACTTGGTCTCCACCCTATCGTGAAGTGTTGTATTATAGTTAAAAATTACAAAAAATTACCGTATTGCTTTAGAAGACTAATTTAATTACATCTCAAGTATCATATAAACAAATGAATCTCCATTGTGATTGGATCAGTCAGCGTGAGCCCACTTTGAACACTTTTCATAACAAATCTATTTGGTGTAAAGCAACATGTTTTTAGGGGCCTGCAACAGGGGGACTTTTTACCCCAAATGCTAACCTTTCACATCAATCCACAACACAACAAAATAAGCACTGCTTTTTAGTTTGTGTGGCAATTCTGACTAAATGCAGGTGAGATCATATTTTGTTTATCTTAATTTTGGTGTGTTGTGGCTTAATTCTGTTGCTAAAGTCTGTTGTGTTGTGGCTTATTTCCATTTTATTGGGCTATTTTTAATTTTTGTGGTTGATTTCTGTTGTGTAATTGCTTATTTTGTTTTGTTGCAGCTTATTTCTGTTGTGGTGTGGCTTAATTTTGTTTAGCTGTGTTTTATTTCCATTGTGTTTTCAGCTTTTATTTTCTTTTTGTGTTGTCCAACCTGTCCAGTCAGACAAAGTGTGGAGCCACATTTTCTAAACTTGTATAAAAAGCAAATATCTCTCACATTTATTGAAGGTGAAGAATCACTTACTACTAGCTGTGTCAGGTAATGAAGCATTGACTGACATCATGTTCTCTCAGGAACAGACTTTACAATCACATTGAATACAGTTTGCAAACTGTATATTACGTGCATTAGATTAAAAAAAAATAGGTAACAGATTAAAAAAAAATACAGTATTCATCCATCCCACTTTTGTTGGAGATAATCAATAGGCTTCCTACGCCTTCATGTGTTTCTCAATTTAGCAAAACTTTTTAAATCATGCATTTAGAATTATTTTAATACATTTAATTCTGCAAACACATATACACAAAATACACATTTAAAAAAATGTGTTGACATTTCAATAAATTATAGAACAGTCTTTACTCAAAATCACATCCAAGCAGTTCAAAATTCATGGTGATGGTGTTCTCTCATCGTTTTGGTATAATTAAGAGGATTCTGGAAAATATTTTCCGGTAGATGTAGTTCTTGATTTTGCCATTATGTTCCCTTGAAAAATCTGTGGAAATAAAAGAAATCACTGTAAATTATCTTGAAAAGATTTCTCAAATGTTTGTGAAAATTTGCTCTAATCCAAAAAAGTGGGGCCACATACCTTTTGCTCATTCTCGTTGTCACCTGTCTACTTTGTCCATCTCTTGCCATCATCACTGTACTCCAGAGTGTATTCTGTCACACATCTCGGTGCATAATTTGGCCCCTTGGGTTATAATCCCATTTATCATCTTTACTGCTGAGAGTTCCACCCAGATCCATTAATGCATTTTTGCTGCCACAACTGATTTTAAGAGTTTGATGTTAATATGTAGTTAAACTAACAACCCAATAGTCAAAAGTACATTAGATTATATCATACTTCAGTTTCAATTTTTCAATTTATGCATCTTCTCATTTAGTCCACTGTTTAAAGGACTGAAAATGAAAGCAAAATTGGGTGTACTTCTAAAAGTTGATCAAATGAACTTGAACAGACCCAAGAGCAGAGGAACAGTTCAAAGGATTTCACAATAAATAATAAATGACAGTGCTGACGAAATCCAAGGATCCCAGCACCGGCTGCAGTAGCAGGAAGGGATATCGGAAACTCGTGCACAACATGGCAAGGGTCAGTCCATGAAGAGTGTTTGCAGACGAGTTTGTGTTGTGGAAGTCAGGAATAGATTCGTGGAATCCTCCATTGAAGCATAGTGAGGTGCAGAACAATGTCCAGCAGAGTAGGGCAATCTTTCTCCTGACAAACAGGCAGAGATGAGGTATCCTCCTTTGAAGATCAGCTGACACACAGCAAACTGGAAGGCAACCATTTTCCCGACACAAGAGCAACCAAACAGATACATGAGACAAGACCAGCTAGGCAGAGAGTGTGAGGTAAATTACTTACAGTAAAATTACACATCTAACAACAATCTAGCAAAAATACTGTTAGCACATAGGCTTAAGAAGGGAGTGAATTAGAGGAGAACAAGGTGCTGCTAGGCACGTTAATTAGAGGCATGATAAGCATTCATCTGGGAACAATCAAAGTTCCCATGGAAACACTGATCATGCATGCCGGCAGCACCTGCGATACATGAGGGAGAGAGAATAACAAAACATACTAAACAAACCAACAAACTCACCAGAGCCATGACAAGAAAAATGTGCTCATCAAGCCATTAAATTGGATCTAAAAAAATATTTGTCAATTGCTTGTGTGTGTATGGTTCAGATGAACATAAATTCTTAGGTACCTATAATTGACCATGACAAAATATCAAAGTCATGGCTAGAAAATAAATGAATATAGTTGTAAAAGTGTGATTTTGTGAGATAAAGTTATATACCTTTATATCATCTCTGATTTGGGCTCTTATCACTGGCCCAAGAATCCCAAGTTCCTTTTGTCCTCTACTCTCTTTTTAAACATGTCATCTTTAAAGAGTGTTAACATAGCTTTTTTGTATTTTTATCGATCCGCATGAGGCCCCTTTGGATTGGAAAAAGTGAGAATAAGACTTGCGAATGGCACTCACACAAGGGCATGTCCTATTGATGAGTCATGATGCAGTGCTTGGCGAATACCCGTCGATGTTGTCTGGCATGTGCAGAGCATAATCCAAGGTAATATCTTCTGCTGCTATATATTGAGTCCACTCTTGACTTTCCTTTTTCTGTTGAATCGTTAGCCTTCATTTAGGTGCAGGGAACACTTCACATGACCTAATATTCAGGTAACCATTCAAGCCAGCTGTAAACTACACAGAAAACTTTGTAATAGTACTTAGTTCAGCATCTAACAATGTAATAAATGTGCAAGACAAAATAGGGACTTACTGGCCGCTCTTTGCCATATATGCCATATAAAAGTATGTGTTATTGTTATATGAATAACGTCTGCATAATTCGTTTTTTCCTAGCACAAAAACTTTGTGTGACTTCAGAACTTGAATACTACTCACTCAAGTTATTTGATATTGTTTTGGTGCTTTTTGTCATTTGACAGCCCATGCCCTCATTCACTTTCATTATAAAATAATGAATAAATAAAAATTCAAATTAAAAGAGTGGCCAGAATTTTCAAAACGTTACATTTTTGTTCTATGGAACAATGTAAGTCGTACAGGTTTGGAATTGCATGCAGGTAAGTAATATATTTTTGGATAAACTATAGCTCTAAAATTAATTCTCCAAATCATTGCTTTGGCAAATTGAGAGATGTTGTTAGTGGATCATTCATGAAGACTTGTGGGATCTCTGTCAGATATTGCATTCTAAGTGCATGCAAATGTGGAAGGAGATAAGCAAGCATCCAGGATGGACAGCAATCGTACTGGCATTAGTGGCAGTGGAAATGTATCTGATTTCAAGAGCTGTCTAGAGCACCTGTACGACAAGCACACATAACAACAGCAACAACAACAACAACAACACTTAATGCTAAACAAACAAATCTGTTTCTAGATTTTTTCTGAGAAATATAAATGTTGAAAGTCGTATAAATGTTGGCTATACATATTGAAACAAATATAATTTACAGTATATAGAAAAGGAATGTTCATCAAGAATGACGGATGGACAGACAGACAGATATTAATTTAGATAGATATTAAAATATTTATTAATTTAGCAGATACTTTTATCCAAATTGACTCACAAATGAGGAATACAGCAAAAGCGATTTGTCCTAAGGAGGCAATAACGTGAGATGTGCTGCAATACAAAGTGTCAAATTGCTTAGAGAAATACAAGTAGGGAGATAGGTGAAAGACAGTGGTTAAAGAAAGGATTTTTTTTTAAATATTATTATTAGGAAGATGGAATACAGTTAATGCAATAGTAGGTTTGGGTCAAGAGTTCTTCCACCAGTGAAGAATGGTGGAAGTAAAAGTCAGAGAAAGTGATTTTGTGCCACTTTGAGATGGCACCATGAGATACACATTAAAGACACATTAAAGAGATAGTTCACCCAAAAATGAAAATTAGCTCATCATTTACTCACACTCATGACATTCCAGATGTGTATATCTTTCTTTCTACCTCAGAACAAAAATGTTTTTAGAAGAATATTTCAGCTCTGTAAGTCCATACAATGCAAGTGAATGGGTGCCAAAATTTTGCCACACCAAAAAGTACATGAAGGCATCATAAAAGTAATCCATAAGATTTCAGTGGTTTAATCCAAATCTTCAGAAGTGATATGATAGGTGTAGGTGAGAAAAGGGTAAATATTTAAGTCCTTTTTTTGCTATAAATTATTCTCCCTGCTCTGTAGGGGGCAATATGTGTGAAGAATGTGAATCACCAAAAACACAAGAAAAATAATGTAAAAGTTAAATTAATATTGATCTGTGTCTCACCCACAACTATCATATTGCTTCAGAAGACATTGATTTAACCACTGGAGTCTTATGGATAACTATTATGCTGATTTATGTGATTTTTGGAGCTTTTGGCACCCATTCACTTGCAGTGAGAGGACTAAAAGAGCTGAGAAATTCTTCGAAAAATCTTAATTTGTGTTCAGTAGATGAAAGAAAGTCATGCACATCTAAGGATAGCATAAGCGTGAGTAAATAATTAGAGAATTTCCATTTTGGGGTGAACCATTCCTTTGATATATACATATGGCACCCATTCAGCCATCAAACCCTTGGGGTTCTCCATGCACTGAGCGGACAGAGTAAAAGACATCTCAGGTAAAAGCAGAAGAGGTGATGTATGTTTTATGATCTACAAATCCTGGTGTTTTCAGAGGAACATCATTCTATCAAGTCTTTCTGCTCACCTGATCTGGAATTTCTCATGCTTCTGTGTCAACCATTCTGGCTACTGAGGGAATTCACAGCAGTCATTATCACAGCTGTGTACATCCCGCCACAAGCTGACACAGACCAGGCACTCAAGGAACTGTATGGGAGCAGGAAACCGCACACACTGAGGCCGCGTTCATTGTGACTTTAACAAAGCCAACCTCAAGTCAATAGCACCGAACTAGTACTAAAACATCAGCTTCAACACACGAGAGTTCCGGGATAGCTACAAATCCCTCCCCCGCCCACCATTTGGCAAATTGGACCACACTTCCGTTCTGCTTCTGCCCCCTTACAGGCAGAAACTGAAACAGGAAGCACCCGCCCTCAGAACGATCCAGTGCAGGTCGGACCAGTCAGATTCTATGCTACAAGACTGTTTTGATCACGTGGACTGGGAGATGTTCCGGTCTGCCTCTGATGATGACATCGAGGTCTACGCTGATAGCGTAACATGTTTCATTAGGAAGTGCATAGATGACGTTATACCGACCAAAACTATAAGGATCTTCCCAAACCAAAAACCGTGGATTAATAGCGATGATCGTAATGCAGGAGGAGCATAAACAAGCCAGTTATGCCCTCCGCAAAACTAGCAGAGCAGCCAAACGCCAGTACAGGGACAAGATTGAAGGACAGTTCAACACCACCGACTCAAGAAGCATGTGGCAGGGAATTAATATCATCACAGACTTCAAAGGGAATAAAAACTCTGCTGTGAACTCTGCTACCTCTCTCCTGGATGAGCTTAATACTTTTTATGCTCAGTTCGAGGGAAATAACAGCACCCTCGCGGAGAGAGCTCTCACGGCCTAGGCTTCAGAGGTTAGTTCACTCTCCGTCTCTGTTGCGGGTGTAACCTGATCCTTCCGACAGGTGAATATATGTAAAGCCACGAGTCCAGACGGCATTCTGGGCCACGTCATCAGAGCGAGCGCGAACCAACTGACTGGTGTTTTTACTGATATTTTCAACCTTTCCCTCTCCTTGTCTGTGGTCCCCACATGCTTTAAAACATCCACCATTGTGCCTGTACCAAAGCAATCCAAAATCACCAGCACCTCTTCTTCCTGAGATGGCTGAGGAATTTGGAATGAACTACCACACCCTCACACGGTTCTACACCAGCACTGTAGAGAGCATCCTGACTGGCCGCATCAGAAAGGGGAATAATTAATACATAATTTTGAGTTCAGCCATATGCTCGAGGCAACATTTAAATAAATGTCCGAATTAACACTTTTGTCCATACTGAGTGCAAATGTGGTTGTAACTTAACTTCTCCAATTAGTTTGATAGAAAGGCTTTGCAATGGCGAAATGGGGCAAGAACTTCCTGTTCAATATAAAACCAGGGAGGGGCTCTCTCAGGTGGAAACAACCAAAGAGCCAAATGTCCGAATGCATAATAATAAAACACAATCTTGGGTATGCCTAGCCCACCTTTGTCAATCGGCCCATGCAATTAACTGAAATGTAATCTGGGACATTTGCCATTCCAAATGAAGACCTTCGCTATTCTATAAAATTGTTTGAAATAAGAAATGGGGACATCTATAGGGAGAGACTGTAGCAGGTAGTTGAATTTTAGAATTCAATTCATTTTAATAACATTAACCATCCCAATCATAGATAAATGTAATAAAGCCCAAAATGAGGGGAATAGTATACCCAAATACTTAATGTCCTGTTTGGGCCACTGGAAGGCGCCTGGCTGAAACAATAATGGAGAAAGAGGGTAACTGTGCCATGTGCCCCTATCCAGAGTAAAATAATCTGAAATTAATCCATTTATTTGTTCTGCTGCTACCGGGTGTCTATAAAGTAACTTAATCCAAACAATAAAAGTATTCCCGAACCCATACATTTCCAAAATCTTATAAAGATAATCCCATTCTACCATATCAAATGCCTTTTGTGAGATGGCAGCGACCGGAGTCTGATTATACACCACTGACCACATGCCTAATGTTATCAGAAGAACTATGGCCTGAATAAACACCTCCTGATCTAGATGTATGAGATATGTCATTACTTTGCTTAATAGGTTAGCCAAAATATTTGATAATATATTGACGTCTAACTGGATCAGGGAAATTGGATGGTAACTCTTGGACGGTAACTCTAACACTAGCTTGGATCTATGTCCTTTTTAAGAATCTGACTGATTCAGGCTTGCGTCATGGTTTGCGGAAGCTTTGCATTCTTTAATGTTTCCATATAAACTTCTTGCCAAAGTGGAGCCAATTCTGTAGCATAAGATCTAAAAAACTCAGTGGCAAAGCCATCTGGCCCCGGAGCCTTGGATGTAGGCAAGGCCTTAATTACCTCGCCATGCTCCTCCAAGTTTATCTCAGAATCAAGAGAATGTTTTTTTTTTTTTTTGCTCTGCCATCAGTTTTGGAAGTTCTAATGGTTCCACAAAGTTTTTAATATCCTCATCAGTAGACGAAGACGTGGAACTATAGAGATCAAGATAGAATTCTTTAAAAGCATTATTAATACCAATGGCTGAGGAGATCTATCCAGCTGCAGACCCACAGCACCACCAGTTTCAGAACCCCAGTTTCAGAACCCCAGCGCCAGAACCAGAAGTGAGGGGCGGAGTTATTGACAATGAGACAAGCATGGCGGACAGCACGGCGAGTTGTGTAACGTTGTCTAACGTTTTTGACATCATGTGGTGAATAATTATCGCATATATTAAGTTCAGCATTTATCTGCTAAATATTTAGTTTATGCTTAACTTTATCATCTTATTGAAGCTTGAATATGTTGTCATACTTTATTGTATTAAAAAAAAATTCTACGGATGGTTCGATACATTTTTGCGTGTTGTAAATGGGCCTTGCGGTGACGTTTTGAAGACATCTTGTTTGAAGTGTTTGTTCCACGTTCCTCTGTTATATGCATTGTTTGTGAGTTAATGTTACCTTATAGTTGAGTTTTTTTTTTTACGTTGAGATTATTGTGTGGTGCTTTCATCTCTTGTAGAGACATATAACGATTCAGAGAGGTGACTCATTACCTGAGCTGCAGGATTGTCATGATAAAATGGGCCTAGGGGTGAATTGGTCATTTGTTGTATACATTTTTATTGTTTCTTTTAAAACGATGCTGAATTTTCTCTCTTTTTTAGTTTTTTGACATGTTTTATTTTACATAAAGAAAAATGCATGCTGCACATCTTCTTGTGAAATAATGTATAATTTATATAAAATGCCCATAAGTTTCAAGCATTATTTTTCACCATCATGATCAGGAATTAACTCTCATAATACAATGAAACAGATAACTATATACAATTATAATACACAAGATCAATGTTTTAAGATGCTTATTGTACTGTACCTTAATGTATCATTATAACATACGTATAAAGTATGACGTTTCATGTTTAATAAAAGCATGCCCTTTCGTGTCTAATAAAAGCAAACAACGCTCCAAAACGTTAGGTGGCGCTACTCTGTTTAGAACGTAATCTCCGCCCCTCACTTCCGGTTCTGACGCTGGAGTTAGAACGTAAGCTCAGCCCCTCACTTCCGGTTCTGGCGCTGGGGTTCTGAAACTGGTGGTGCTGCGGGTCTGCAGCTGGATACTATTGAAATATTTCACCACCAGCAGATTTCACTGAGAGAATGATATAAAAAGACTCTCTGTCTGTTTTATATATCTAGCCAGGGTTTTCCTGCCTTGTACCCCGACTCAAAGTATGACTGTCTTGCCCTGAATAAACAAAACTCCACCTTCCATGACAAAATAGTATTATTCCAATTGGGTCAATTCTCTGAGGCCATCAGATGACATTCTGTGCTTCAGCTCTGCCTCGGCACTTTTAATATTCCCTTCCAACTCCATGAGTTCTCGTGCTTTGGATTTTTTTTTTTTGGCAAGAATTCTGATGATTTGACATTATTCCACCGGCTACGGTTCTCCATGTCCTTCAACTTCTCCCAGACATGCTCCAAATCCACCTTGGTTGCTAGCAGATTAGCAAATAAGTCCCTCTCCATTGACTCCAGATAATAGATCAGTTTCTCAACATCCCGACTCTTGTAACCACCTCAGTGAATTTCATCTCTGTGGCAGTAATTGATCGACGTATTACAGCAAGATCCCCCAAGTCTGCAACAACCTTCATTAGCATTGCCGACATGTTCAATATTTCTTGCAGAATTTCCCTAATTTCTCTGACCAAATCGACTCCCTGGCTCGGTGCCTGCTCAGGGGTGTAAGCTTGAGCACATAAGTGTTTTTAATGTCTCCAGAACTCGAGGATTCTGAATTCTTTGGCATATTGTCCTCATAGAACAGTTATGGAATAGAGTGTATCAAATCTCACTGGTTTATGTCATTAATAGTGTTAAAACTAGCAAAGTGCACAGATCTCACCGTTCACGTCCGAACCTTGTATGGCATCATGTGACTCCCATGTTCTATAATTTAAAAACAAGGATAAAAATTTAGTTTTTTATGATTGCACATCATAAAAAAATTAAGATCTACTTTAAGATTTTCATTACTAACCCAATCCAGCTTAATGGAAACATTTGCCTTTATAATTAAGCATATCCTTTCAGGTTTATAGACCAAAAATATTATTAAAAAAGAAAAAAAAACTGAGATTACTTAAAGAAGGCAAATTTGGTTTAGGTAACTTAGCTGAATCGCTAATATAAAAAAAGAAGAAGAACAAATATTTAATTGGAATTTCCTATTGTGGCTATAAAATAACTTGCCTGCTCTTAGACCAGAAATCCAATAAGGCCTTTACTTAACATCATCACCAATTCGCCACAAGCATTTGGACATAACATTATAGGTCTGATGGTGACAGTAAGGTCATCAGTTCAACATGCCAATTAGTGGTGCAGTTTTGCCATCAAACCTTTCATATAGATAAAGAATATAAGTATTCAGGCATATAAATATATTTATTCCTCACGCAATCTGCTACCAAGTGCTATCTAAGCAAAATCTGAAGGTTCATGCTATACCACTTATTTCACCAATACTGAGATAAACCTTTTGCTATTATCGTAAATGTGATAATTTACAAAATAACAAAATGAAAATGGCCTTCAGTTTGAAAAACTGCCAGAACTGCCCACTCAGCACTCTTCTGCCCCAGACAGCAATTTCATTATTAGGTATTTAAACATAATCTCTTTGACTTTCCTCAATAGTTTCTCCGTAAATCAATTGTTTACAGTGTGTTGCATAAATATGCAAGTAAAATAAGTTATGCATTTTAAGATTAAATTGGAACAATCTGGACCTTATTTAAACTTACCTCCACTATAACCGTACTTACAATTGTGCATCACTCCATATAATAAGTCAAACAAGATTTGTTGTTATAAACTGTGCTTTACTGAATGTAATATTGCACATGACTCACACATGACCCGTTTTCTTCAAATATACCTGAGACATTTTGGTTTTACCTACATGACAAGCTCCTCATTAACGTTTGCAGACACTTACAGAGAACAGAGACGTTTGGAAAATAAAATAAAACAGTAAACTAAACAGTAAACATTTATAGGATTAAACTACACATTAAAAGTTAATACTATAAACTATACTTGTAAAAATACACCAAAACTTTAGAAGAGCACATTTCTAGTAAAACAAATAAGGAAAAAAAAGGGGCAACAAAATGTTTATGATGTTTATTTTTTAAAGGTTAATTTTATATCATATTCTATTTTATTATGTATTTTCACCGTGTAGGTTTACTCAGAAATTTCAAAGAATATTCCTTATTCGAGTCCAGGCTTTCAATGTTCATCAGTCTTGTGTTCGCCATTGGAGGACTACCAAGCAACGTCAGCACGATCTAGTTCTCAGTAGCGATGACGTAGCCTCTTCGCTTTATACGCATGCGCATAGTTGCGGAAGCAGTTGGCCGTTTGTGTGAGAAGATATGGGCAGGTAAATAAACCGTCGAACATGTATTTGTTTGTGCTAATTTCTTATGTTCTCAGCACAATATGAACATTCCGTTGTGGAGCTGAACTATGCTTTTTCTGTTGCGTTGCTTGCGAACATTAGCCTACATCATTCGAAATTTAATTGCACAATGCTGTGACGTGAGTTTGAACAGCCAAATTAACCGAATTAAATTATATAATTGTGTTTTAAGTCATTCACATTAATGTATTAAACTGTGTTTGTTTATTTTTCAGACAATCTAGTTTAGGTTTTTAAATATTTAGCATCTGTGAGTTGTTTCTATAATCAAATCAAGTCATGACTGGTTATAGAACTTATTCGCAGCAGCGACATCTTTAATTTTTGACGGGAACGACAACGAGGTTATTTTCATTGAAGAGTCAGTGGTGTGATTATTTTATGATTATGTAATTAACTTTAAAATATATTGGCTAATGTTTTCGCAGTCAAACAAAACAGTTTCCAGTTTTTACACCTGTGACTGGCCTCAGCTTGCGTTCTCCTTCTCCATAATGGCCCCCTCCTCTTCCGCATCCTCCTCCTGCCGTTGTTGCTTTTCACGACTATGCTTAAGATCTTCAGCCTACACCTTGGCACTGGGCCTGGGTTTCGTCACCTTGGGAACCAGTCGCATACTATTACTAAAATATTCAGCCAATGAAGGTAACGTAATATTGCACCATCATGTACAAACAACAACAACAACAACTTAATATATATTTTATTGATTCATAGGTTAAGTGTTCAAAATATCCTGGCAGTAAGCAAAGCATTGTTGCAACTCTTTATGATCATTGTTTTCTCTGACTTGCAGAAAACAAATATGACTTTCTCCCTGCCTCTGTTAATTTAATGGCAGAGGCCATCAAACTAGTATTTTGTTTAGTGATGTCAGTACGGGTTGTCCTTCGAGGTGAGTAAGCCTCAACTTCTGTTGTACCAATACCATTCCTCATTAACTATTTTAAGACTTAAGCTTTTAGTCTGATTGATGATATTTTAAAGTAATGACATGCATCACATCACTATAACTTTTGTTTTCCAGAGGGCCGCTCATATAAAGATTTGGGATGTGCCTCTTTTCTCAGTTATTTGAAATGGTCTGTCCCTGCATTCCTCTACTTCCTTGACAATCTTCTAATCTTCTATGTGATGACCTATTTGCAACCTGTAAGTTGGCCTTTTAAAAGATTTCAGTTTTAAATATATATATATATATATATATATATGAGTAAACTCAGCAAAAAAAGAAACATCCTCACACCTTTAGCTACTTTTATTTTCAGCAAATTTAACATGTGTAAATATTTGTATGAACAAAGAGATTTAAAAACTAAGACATAAACTAAACAAGTTTCACAGACATCTTTGTAGGCATCTTTCTTTTGGTGTTTTTCAGAGTCAGAAGAAAGACCTCTTTAGTGGTCCTAAGTTTTTATAACTGTGACCTTAATTGCCTACTGTCTGTAAGCTGTTTAAACGACATGTTCATTAATTGTTTATGGTTCATTGAACAAGCATGGAAAACTTTGTTTAAACCCTTTACAATAAAGATCTGTAAAGTTATTTGGATTTTTACAAAATTGTCATTAAAATTCAGTGTCCTGAAAAGGGATGTTTCTTTTTTGCAGAGTTTAGATAGTAAACTATATATATATATATACATATATATATATTAGTAGAGAATGAACTCCATTGCATTTGCTATGTATATAATATAGTGAATTCTGGTTAGTATGCTCTAAAATCATACAATAGAGTTGTATTAAATTAAAGTGAATATATTGCATATAGTATAGTGAGTATTCCTCACTTTTGTTTTATTTTTTATTTACAGGCCATGGCTGTATTGTTTTCCAATATTGTTATTTTTACAACTGCCATTCTTTTCAGAGTGGTTCTGAAGTAAGTTCTGGCATGCTTTATCTATCCTGCCACTATTATCTATCTACTGTGTTTCATACCATATTATTCTATAATCTATATTGCTGACTTTTCAACCTGTGGCCTGCAGGAGGCGCTTGTCCTGGGTACAGTGGGCATCTTTGATCATTTTGTTCTTGTCCATTGTGTCACTGACCACTGGCAATGGTGACCAGCATTCCATTGCTTTACATGGCCTCCACCCAGCCCACATTTCCAACCCCACAAACAGCTGCCTGAAATATGCCCATTCCAAGTTGGAGCATCACAACCATACCGAATCAGAGTGGATGAACGGCTTGCCACGTGAGCTGTGGGACAGCCAGCTCATCCACAAGCTCAACAGCTTTGGCTTGGGATACATCCTGCTGCTGCTGCAGTGCTTCATCTCTGCTCTGGCCAACATCTACAATGAGAAGATCCTCAAGGAAGGGGAGCAGCTGGTGGAGAGCATATTTATCCAGAACAGCAAGCTGTATGTCTTCGGTCTGATCTTCAACAGTCTCACATTGCTCCTGCACTCTGATTACCGTGATTTAACGCTGCACTGCGGCCTCCTTTATGGCCACAACGTCTTCTCTATCGCTCTGGTCTTTGTCACTGCTGCTCTAGGTCTCTCTGTGGCTTTCATCCTCAAGTTCCGTGATAACATGTTTCATGTGCTGACGGGCCAGATCACCACAGTGATTGTCATGGCGCTCTCACCCTTCCTTTTTGACTTTCGTCCATCGATGGATTTCTTCCTGCAGGCGCCTGTAGTACTGCTAGCCATCTTTATCTACCACAGCAGTAAACTAAAGGATCCAGAGTACACTCTGCAACAGGAGAGGCTTAGGGTCATCAACGGTGAAGTGTTTGAGAGGTCAAGAGGGGTAAGTGTTGCAAGTTCAGAATCAAATAAGCTTAACTCTGAGGGTGGAGAGAGAGACCGATAATGGTATCACTGATATTTTTTAAACTATATACTTCTCAATCAGTTCTTTAATACATGCCTTCTACCAATAAATTCCACCATTTAGTGAGTCACTATAAAAACATTACCCAACAACACCATTTCACAATTGCTTGTTAAAAAGGAAACTAACATGTAAATAAAAAAGTAAAACATTTAGATTACAAAACAACTTAACTAAAATGTAAAATATAATTTTTATATAATTTTAATACAATTAAATATAATGTCATATATAATAATGATATTAGTTTTTTTTAGTGGTTGTTTTGCAATTAAGTTTGAGTATTTTGTGTCTAAAGGCAGAAAAAAATAAAAAAATTGGTTCGAAGTATTGGTTATTGGACACTTAAAAATAAGTATTGGTCACAGATAACAAGATTGTTTAATCTCTTATTAAGAGGATAGACTAAAGTTTTGCCTTTTTGTTTAGAAAGGTTGTCACTTTGCACCTCAATGTGTTGTCAATCTTTTAATATGTGGGGCATTCCTTATACATTACTTTTTAAATTGTGTATACACTAACATTTTAAACAAGGGACTCTTTGTGGGAGATGTTTTGAAAACCATAATCTGATATACATTGTTGTGAAAAAGTATTTTCCTGTATTCATATATCCTGATTTCTTCTTTGTGTGTGCATCTCGTAATAAATTGTTTAAAACATTCAAACAAATTCTAACAAAAAGGCAATCTGAGTAAACACAAAATACAGTTTTCAAATGACAGTTATTTATTGAAACAAAAAAGTTATCCAATACCACATGGTAGTAACGAAGGTGGCAAATACTTTTTCGCCACCTTCGTTACTAAATCTCCAAATCTATGAAACTGAATTCATTATGGGGTTCAGCTGGACTAGACACACTCAGGCCTGATTACTGCCAGCCCTGTTCAATCAAATCAACACCTAAATATAACTTTTTCAGCAGCATGAAGTTAGCTAAAAGGGCTCACCCTGTATCACACTATGCCAAGGTGAAAGGAATTCCAGAAATGATGAGGAAAAAGGTAATTGAAATGCATCAGTCTGGGAAGGTTTACAAAGCTATTTCAAAGGCTCTGGGACTCCAAAGAACCACAGTGAGAGCCATTATCTCCAAATGGAGAAAAAATGGTACAGTAGTGAACCTTCCCAGAAGTGGCCGAGCTTCCAAAATTCCTCCCAAGAATACGGCGATGACTCATCCAGGAAGTCACAAAAAAGTCAAGGATGACATTCAAGGAACTGCAGGCTTTTCTCACATCAATAAAGGTCACTGTTCATGATTTGACTATCAGAAAGACACTGGCCAAAAATGCTATCCATGGAAGAATGGCAAGGCAAAAATCACTGCTAACCCAGAAGAACATTAAGGCTAATCTGAATTTTGCTAAAACACACCTTGATGATACTCAAAACTTTTGGGAGTCGAAAGTAGAACAGTTTGGACGACAGGTGTCCCGTTTCATCTGTAGTAAATCAAAAACCGAATTCCACAAAAAGAACATCATACCTATGGCCAAGCATGGTGGTGGTAGTAGTAAAGATGTGGGGATGCTTTGCTGCTTCAGGGGCAGGGTGACTTGCTATAATTGAGGGAAACATTAATTCTGCTCTTTACTATAAAACCCTAAAGGAGAACGTCCGGACAGAAGTCTGTGAGTTGAAGCTTAAGCACGACAAGACTATGCAGCAAGACAATAATCCAAAGCATAGGAGTATGTCCACATCTGAATGGCGCAAAAGAATCTAAATTTAAGTTTTGGAGTGGCCTAATCAAAGTCCTGACATGAACCTGATTGAGATGCTGTGACAGGACCTTAAATGGGCAGTTCATGCTCAAACCTCCAATGTGGCTGAAATAGTTCTGCAAAAAAAGAGTGAGCCAAAATTCCACCACAGCATTGTGAAAGACTGCTCTTTAGTTATCGGAAGTGTTTGGTTGCAGTTGTTGCATGTTTCACATGGGTGATACAAGTGTTGGAAAACTTTTTTCCTTTAATAAAAAATCTATATTTGAAAACACAATTTAGAGGAGCAAAGCCCAACATTGGAAAATTACATTATTTAGATGAAAATTTATATACTGTATATAGAGGAGTTTAGAATTTAATTAGTGGCGTAATGCCACTTTTCAATGGGGACTTTGTTGTTACAAAGAAAATCTAGTTGCAACAAACTTAAATTCCAGTTGAGTTCTTGTTTTCTGTATAATAAATTACAGAATGTTTTATCTTGGAACATTAGTTTGTATTTAATTGCAGTCGATGGATGGCATAATCCTTGAAGTATAATCATGCAGATATCTGTTAAGAAGATTTGGAAATAAAAATACTTTGCATGGTGTACTTCTGTACAGATACAATGGTCATAATGTACATTTAGTGTTTCATGACTGTGTCTTGTGTTTTGATTACAGGATGGAGAAGAGTTAGAGAGACTAACCAAGGCCAACACGGACAGCGATTCGGAAGAGGAGTCTTTTTAATTCCGTTTTGAACCCATCTCTGTAAATACTTTGTAAATAAAATGGAATCAGCCTGTATATGCATTATATGTATTAAAATGAATTAAGGAAGTAAAGTACATAGTTTCAAGTGCGTTGTTTCAGTTCCATGGAATGTCTAGGGGACAAGCTAAGGAATCAGATTGTTATTATTATTGGCCTTTTCTTACAAACTGTTCATGTAAATATTATGAGCATTTATTAACCTCAGGAGGGTTTGCAAGATAGTACATTTGGTTGGACTGTTCCTCATTGGTTCAGAGTAAATATGAATAGGACCTAGGATGACAGAAACAGCTGGTATTAAATGTGCACTTTTTGTTTGTGTCATCTAGGATTTAAACATCGACACCTAGTGATGTGGATCATTCAAAATCAATAGTTTATTTACAATCTATTTATAGCCATGATTAATTTAATCAAAGAGTGAAATTATCCTATAAGAAGGTAACTGAGATTTAGTATTCATCTGGTCATGTTTTTCTAAAAATGGCAGCCCTCATATGGGTGGCCCTGACCCATGTAAAATAAAACTGCTTTTATAAGGTTACTGATATGAATAGAGTCATAATTTTATGTGACTACTTGTGATTTTATACATATGATTCAAAATTACTGTTAATTTCTTTAGGAGTAAACTTTTTAATGTGGAAAAAAAATGACTTTGAGTGCACCTTTAAGGTATTAAGAAATCATTCCAATTTTAGTACACTACTCAATGGGAAAATCTGACTACATATCCACATTTCACAAGAGTCATGTATTATATGTGATACTGTGATTGCAGGCTTCAAATTTAAGGCATTGACATATGACCATAAAAATACTGCTCTTGGATTTTGGTGAAAATAAAATCCTCACTTTGATCATATCTGCTCAAATATGTTTACAGATATTATATATAACAAGGGTTTAAAATGGGTACTGCTGTCCAAATGCAAAATATTGGTCTGCCCCGCACTCGAAACTCATGCGGGTTGCCAGAATGAGAACATGCAACAGGATTTCTGGGCTTTAAGCTGTCTCCATCTTCCAAAGGCATCACCAATATTCATCCTTGTTTTACTACGCCTCTGGTTTTGGTGGTTTTTAGATGGATGGTGAGGCTTTTTAGGTCAGGTGGAATCTGTTATCTCTGATCCAGTTCGTTTACTGGCTTCCATGGCTGCAGCACGTGGTGTTGATTGCCTGCAAACTTGATCAAATCTGTCGAAATACTACTAATGGTGAGTGGGCAGTGGGCGGGATCAAACAGGCCTAAACATAAACAGAAATTCCGGCCCGGAATGGAACTTCAAAGTTGAATATACTGGCTGGAGCATTGTTACCAGAGAAGCCAGTATTTCAAAATGTTTCCTAATTCTCTTATTACATATTATGGTCATTTTATGATTTAGTACAGTAAAAATATTACACATAGCACCTTTAACGCTTGCTTAATTTACACATTTAAAACCAGGACTTGTACTGCACATAAATAAATCATATTGGCATTATATTCGTGTTTAGCCAGATGGGAACTGGCCACCACAGTGTTCTTACAAGGTAATTATTTCCCCATTAACCAACATCTTATGGAGGTTTGTGTTCCTTGCCACAGTCACCTTCTGTTTGCTCACTAGAGTTCGAAATACAATTATTTAATTATATAATTTAATACTCAATTTACAATCATATTTGATTAAACTACACTGTGATCACTTTAAGACTTTATAGATATTACATTTTCGGTTTTATTTTTTGGTTAATGCATGATATCCTGTAAAGCTGCTTGGAAACGATGTGTGTTGTGAAAAGCGCTATACAAACAAAAATGACTTGACAACTAAAATGTTTTGGCAACTGCCAATGTATTACTGACCAGCAGAGGGGGATAAAGCCAAAAAAAAAAAAAAAAAAAAAAATGTATCTATCGTAACAGTTTATCTAGAATTCCTTCAGAAAATGTTAGATTGTTTACGTTACAACACAGTGCCTTAAACAAATGGAGAAAATAATAATAAAAAGAAGCCATCTGGGATCACAAAGCATTTAAAGATAAATTCGAGGTGTAATATACGTTAGTCTAGCAGAGAATAGATTTTATATGATGACTTGCAATATGTGGAGCATATTGTATCCAAAGTGCAAAGGCATGGTAATATATCTTTAATGAAATTCAAGCACAACTTGTATGTTTATATATAAGATATACACCATATGGCAACAGTGCTCTTTACAACAAAGAAAAACAAATCCATGGTTTAAAAAAGGAATGCATGATGTGACTTTTAAAACAATCACTTAGTAAACAGAAAACTTCCAATAAATAAAATCTTTTTGTTAATGTCTTTTATCTACAAAAGATTATGTCCATAGATGTGAAAGAGATCTTAGACCTATCGCAAAGGAGAGGTATCTTTAAACAAGTGAATTATTACAAAACCAGGTAAATGTTTTATGAGTTATCTCTAACATGAAACTCTTTTATGGAAACTGTAAAACCTTTTGCAGGGATCACAGGTTAGCCCTAATAACCCTGATGATAGCCATCCTGGTAACCCTCATGGTAACCATAGCCACCATACTCATCTTCCGGGCAGCGCATGCCTAGAGACTGCTGGATGGCCATTTCCTGTCTGCGGAGCTGCATAGAGTCGATCAGGTCATAGATGATGGCCATGGACCACATGGGGGACGGGTACCAGGACTTGACGTTTCCGTCTTTCCCCACTAACAGCATGGAGAAGTACTCAGGGCTGATCTGGAAATAGTTTCTGATGTCCCTCACTAGAGTTGCAGATATTCCTTCACGCTCCACTGTTGCAGTTCCTGAAGCACATACATTTACTTATGAATATTCCTGACGTTCTCAGGAAACTGCCATTTGTGTGTCCCCATGACTTACTACTGATATAATAAACAGGATGCTGAACTTTCACATTATTTGATAGATGACTATTTAGCATGTAATGCAAAATATATTTTAAAATAGAACTTTGTTTGTTCTTCATTGGAATATCAACCAGTTTGTTTTGTTGATATTCCAAATTATTCAGACATTACTTTCCATCCATCCATCCATTTAGTTTAACCAGTTAAGCAGTTGGCACATCGTTGAAAAAACACTTCTGGATCAGTAGGGGGAAAATAATTTGGGGAAAAATGACATACCTAGCCTAAAATAGTCATTTTCTAGGTTACTTTATGTAAGCATAACTTTTTGATGAGCAAAATTAATATGTCAGCATGGCCCAGTGAAAGACAGGACTTGAATCACCTGAGGCGATTATCCTACATTCAAAAAAGCCAGTTCGGTTCAGAAAATGTAACATTAGCAGCATCAGCACTGTCTAAGTCAACTAGTCTCGCACATCCTTAATGGAAAGTTGCCTGAAGTTTCAACAAAGATGGAAAATATGTAAACACCTGAGGCCTTTTTCATTTCTATCCTGCAAAATATTATTCCAGTAGGAAGTGTTTGGTCATTTCTGAGCCCTGCTGGGCTGGAGAGACTGATTCAAGCAGGGAGGGGCCTGAATTAAGAAGGCTATTTGCTGCTTTTCACTGACACCTAAAAAAAACAACTAATGTCAACACAACAACACACTCATAAGCACATCATATATTTGCTTTAATTAACTCCTGACACACCAACTAGACATCTGGCTGCTCTAAGAGCTGCATGTACATTGTCATATTGCAAAAAACAGCATGTTCTGTACACATTCATCAAGAGGAGTTTGCCTAAACGCGATGTGTGTATTTGTTTCCATGTTAAATACTTTCTCATCTTGCAGCTTAATATGCAGAGACAACTATAAATAAGCCATTCTTAGGTTGATTTCCCAAAACTGTGTAAACACTGTGGCTCTGTGGTGCTATGAAAACATTGCTGTTTTTGTTTGAATATGCCAATCAGCCCAACACAACAACATTGGCTCAACCGACAGATACAGTCGGCAAAAAGGCTCCGCCCATAGTTACTCCCTACATTCATATGAGGAAAATGGGGAGAAATATCCAATAGATTTGGCTATTTTAACAATGAAAAACAAGACAAAAATCTGTTGTGTAGTTTTCTGCACTTCAAACAAAGCACAAAAATTTGGAAGTGATTTTCAATCGCCCGCCAGCCGTCAAAAGAAGAAAGTTGTGGCTGCAATCTGTTGAGCCATACAGCAGATCCAGGCCACCTCAAGAAAGACGTTTATGTTTATGATTGTCACATTCCATCATTCGATTGTATCTAAAACATTTTTAACTGCTTTGTTTATCATCAACACTTTTATTTTTACCTTTTAATATGATTGATGATTAATGAAATTATTGAACACATAAAAATAGCTCAAATATTAAGAAGTGAAACCAGTGATATAGCTGATATGAGTTCAATGGAAGACACTTCATTATTTAAAAATGAAAATGTATGGCCTCAGCTGACAATGCAAGTAGGCTTATGAGTTTATAAGGCAATTATCTTGTACATTTTGTTAGCCTTACAATAAAACTGTGAACAAGATGCAAATAATTGGATTCAATAATGAGAGAGGAAATATAATTGATTAAACATGAAAAATAACACCTAGCAATTTGCAATTTAACAATAATTAGACTTAAAACACAATCAGTTTTGCTAATCATTTCTACTTAATAAGTAGTTTGTTTGGCAGTAAAAAAAAGTGCTAATAGAGACAAGCATATATTCCCAGGAGTGAGAAATAGAGAAATATATCCCCAGAGAAATGTTTAATTCATTAAATCATGAAAACCAATGTAAGCAGTTCTCCACTCTTTTCATGTCAAATATTTCAGGTCATGTTTTCTGGTGTTAACTCATCATAATGCTTTCTGTGGGAACCACTGTTGTAATGATATGAGGATCGATAAAGTTTTGAATCTGGTCTGCTGTTTCCCAACCACTTCTAAAACCATGCATCCAGCAAATGGCCAACTGCAGCCACAGCACTCTACTTTATGCCTCTATTTTTCCAGTTGGCGGGCGATAAAAGTTAGAAGTTTTTTGGCTTTGTTAAAACGACTTTTCATCATGTTTCATTGTTAAAATATTGTATTGTATTGTAAAATATCCAATTGTATTGGATATTTCTCCCCATTATTCTCAAGGGAATGATTGGGCAATTATGGTAATAGGGCCTTGCTTTCCCTGCTCTAAATCACGCCCCCTGTATGACACATTTGTGAATATATCTATGGCATGAGCTTGGGGTGGGACTATCTGTTTGTTTGACCAATGACAGATACTGTAAATCATTGAAAAAAAATATATATATATTCTTGTTGTACTCTAATCTGTCTTGGATACTTCTATACTGATGCTAGTGAAACTTTGTAATGCAGCACTTTTTGCTAATGATGAATCGCTTCTGATGCATCATTCCTCTTTTGTAGTCACTTTGGATAAAAGCGTCTGCCAAATGAATAAATGTAAATAATCAGGAAACCTGTCTGAAAGCAATAGCAATTCTGTTTGGTGACATTAGAGGCACAAAAATTACACACTTCAGCTTTAAGCATTTGTTAACTACAGCTGCTAAATCTGTTTTTTACATTTACAAAGACTGCTATAAGCTGAATTATTAAGCAACAAAGCAATTTGGTATTTCAAATTGGCTCATACACCATTGCTACCAATGTTGGCAATTGCCTGCCAGTTAATAGGGCTTCCACAAAGTCTACACCACATTTTAAGTCTAGCTTTTTTAGCATATTTCAGTGGCAGGAGTCTTACCATTGATGGGGTAAAGTTCCAACACTCCACCCATGTCTGCCAGCTCTTTCCCTACAAGCTTCAGAATTGACACATGGCGAAGACCTGCAAATAAACCGATACATTGATAATTTATAGGTTAGAGAGAAACAGACCAAATACATCTAAACATCCTGTGATTTGTAATGTTGACATTTATGTTGTTCTCATTAAAATACAGGTTATATTTATTGGGATTTGTAGGGGATAAATTAATAAACAGAGCTGTTTCTCATCAAGACTTTGCAATTTACTGTACGTTTGAAGTTGACAGCCAAATAAAAAAACACTGTGGTAATACACGTCATCTTAAATGGAAAGACAATAATTTGTTATTTATTCATGTCAACCAGTGTTGTGTGTAATGAATTACTAAGTAATTAATACTGTAATTAAATAACTTTTTCATTGAAAAAGTAAAGTACGGGATTACTCTTAAAGTTACCTCTGATGTAATGGTGTTAAATACTGTATAGACTATAGAACAATATAAAACAGTAGTGAATTTAAAATCGAAATTTAAGGTCTAATGTTAAAATGTATGTTTTCTAATTTAATGCAGCTCCCTTAAATTATTTGGCCAGTTCATGTATAATGTATTTGATTTGATGTGCTTTATTTGAAAAAATTAAAAGAACAATTTCATGTCTATCCTTATATTTTTCATCTAGTCGAGGTTGATTAGGGTTTTAGAAAGTACTGTAATTAGTAATATGTAATGCAATTCCTTTTCAGACTGTCACGATGCACTGTTGTCTGCTATGTTTTTGACCTTCTGTGTAAAGAGTTCCCATCGTTCATGTTTTCTCTGTTCCAGTTTTTTTCCCATTGTGGATGTTTCTTTTGTTCCTGTGTTTACCCCATTAAGCTGTACTTTGTATATCTTATTAAAGACTTTTAAGATGCGTTTAGATCCTGCTCCTATGACCTCCTCCCTCTCCCAGAACAACTGACTTCACCGAAATGGATCTACCAGTGCCCTTCATTTGGCTGTTCCGAGTGAACTTACCCATCCTTTAATCTTTCCGTCTGTTTTGTGTCCTTGCCAGGACTTTTCCGATTCTACCCTGAAGTCCATGTACTCTATCGGACTCATTGCACACCAGTGGAGGGAGTTGCCGGCGACCGGAGACTACACGTGGGAAGCATATGTTGAGTTGATATTAGAGATATTCGCTTCAGCAAATCCTCCTCAATTTATCCCGATTCCGGTTTCGAAGTCCGCTCCACGCCATATTACAACCACACCTCAGTCTGCTATACAGCCACGCCTGAGTCTGCTCCATGCCATGTCACAGCAACACCACAGCCTGCTCCATGCCATGTCACAGCAACACCACAGCCTGCTCCACTCCATGCACCTGTCAAGTCTGAGTCTGCTCCACATCATGTCCCAATCATGTCTGAGTTGGTTCCACACCATGTCATAACCTTACCTTCCGCAGCACCCTGCTTGAAGCCCTTCTTGGCCCTTGTCTCCAAGCTGAATTATCCACCACTGATATTGGTGCATAGGGTCAAGAAGACCTTTCCTCACAGTTTGTCAGTACTCCTGCCTGCCACGGCCAACGCCCACGCCTGCCACAGTCAACGAGCCAATGAGCCAACGCCTACCACAGCCAACGAGCCAACGCCCATGCCTGCAACGGCCACCGAGCCAATGGCCACGCATGCCACGGCCAACGAGCCAAAGCCCACGCCTGCCACGGCCAACAAACTGTAAGCTTTGTCCGTCCCAGAGCCTGCGTTGCCAGCCTCGTCCGTCACAGAGCCTGCGTTGCCAGCCTCGTCCATAACAGAGTCTGCGCTGCCAACTTGGCCTCCCGGAGGAGAGGTTGTTTCCAAGTCTCTGCCAGTGTTCACAGCCACAGAGGTTGTTCCCAAGAGTATGCCCATGTTCACGACCGCAGAGGTCGTACCGGAGACTCTGCTCATGTTCACGAACACTGAGGTCGTTTCCCAGTCATCCTGGACTCTAAGCCTCGAGCCTGCCATGGCTCCGCTTCTACGGCTTCGCTCCTCGAGCCTGCCACGGCTTCAGTCTCTAGTCTGTAGTCGCCACCCAGGACTCCTGACCCTGTTTCAGCCCTGTGGCCACCAACCAGGCCTCCTGATACAGTTCCTACTCTGAGGTGATCTTCTGGGTCTCATGGCTGTCCAACTGATCTGCTATTGTATCCTTGGTCTCCTGGCCATCCACCTGATATACTGTGGTCTCCTCGGTCTTCTGGCCATCCACCTGATCTGCTCTGGTCTTATGAGTCTCCTGGCCGTCCGCCTGATCTGCTCTGGCCTCCTGGCCGTCCACCTGATCTATTCTGGTCTCACTGGTCTCTGGCTCCATAGTGGCCCTGCCTCCTTGTCTTTGCCCTGTTCCTCTCATCCTCTTGCCTCTTGTGCCCCCTTGAACTGCCTGTTTCCCCTTTTTCCCCCACACCCCATGGACAATTTGTTTTTCGCTTTGTTTCTGGAGCGTCTAGAATCCGCTCCTTAGAGGGGGGCTATGTCAGGATTTACTGTTGTCTGCTATGTGTTTTGACCCTCTGTGTATCCAGTTCCCATCCTTCATGTTTTCTCTGTTCCAGCGTTTTTCCCATCGTGCATCGTTTCTTTTTTCCTGTGTTTACCCTGTAAATCTGTACTTTTTTTTTTTTTATCTTATTAAAGACTTTTAAGCTGCGTTTAGATCCTGCTCCTGTGACTTCCCTCTTTGTAACAAAGACATTTCAGGAATCTAATTACACTGTAGAAGATGTAATTAGTAGTTAGTAATTCTTTTTTTTAGAATAACTGATGTCAACCTTCATCATTACAATTGTACCAAGGCTTCAGATTTTTTGAACATCATTAAAAAAACATCACTACTGGCAAAATGATTGCTTTTATTTTAACACACTGCAGAGATCAAGTGACAGAACATCTGAATGTTAATACTACTAGCAGAATCAGCACATTTATCCTGACACTACCACCACTGGGATCATCTCTTTGTGATCTCCATTGCCATTCCATGTGGAAAATGCTTCAAAACAGCAGTTCCAAGTGTGGTCCCTGGCTGGGGTCTAGTAAACCACTACCAATATAAAGGGCATTATATCAGTCAAATCCACCAAATGTACAAAGCTGTAAATTATTAGAATGAGGGAGCTACACAAGCGCTTGTCATAATGATGAATTAATGCTTAGCTTTATGAATTATATGTTTGTCAAGATTTCTGGGACAAGATACAAACTGGCAAGCCTATTTTGTGGGAAACATTTCTGATTGCAAGGATCATTGGGAAGACACATTGTTCATGGGAATAATGCTAAGTAAAACCCTAATCCTTAACTGAGTTTCTGAGGCCTACAGCAACAATGGCCTGATTTCAATCTGCCCTGGCTGACAAGAGAAAATCAGTGACAGTGCTTTTCATACATCACACAGGTATAATCTTGGCAAACTTGAGGCATGTGAGAGAAACATGCAAAATGCAGCAGGGTAAAAATTAAATCTGTCTTTAAACCCAACTGAGGATTGCATGAGTTCTCGAAGAATAGCTACAGTATACTCTGTACAGCAAACGCTTTAGAATTGCTATTGAAAATCCCTTTCAATTAAATCCTATGGTTTAGTGAATATCATGCTTACCTAGATTGCATGCCTGGCTGGTCAATGCATAGAGCTGTTGCTGATATGCCCATTCCTCATCATCTGGCGCAGATATGACAAACAACCTCCGTCTCCACCGAAACCTAGGATCACCCAGACCAAAATCATAACCAGAATATTAAGACAACAATAGGTCTGTTTTCTACCAAAGGAATGCAATGAAACTATGTCATATTTGAAAATGTTTTTTATCTGTTTTTTTATATTTATCTGCCTGATTAAATGCAATCATATATTGAACATTTTATACATTACTTTTAAGGCAGACAAGTTTAAAGAAAAGTATGCATCCAAAAAGGGCAAGGGCAAAAACAGACATAAAAGGGATAAAACAGTGTTATCTGGGGGTAGGAGGTATCTTGTTTGAATAATTTAATCTCATGAGGGCTCTGACACCTATTTGTCACCAACAGAATGCCAGAGCCTTGGCCCAATCTGTTCTTGTGTGATTATTCCAAAGAAAAGGTGGTTTTGAGCTGGAAAGCTGGCTGCAACCTAGTCTCGAAGAATGAACATTACTATAACTACACTTTTGCAAACTGACTTTTATGTGCAGCGTTCTACGTTTCGCAACAGTTTCATGGTGAAAATAAAACTAAAAGGTGCTAACTCTACAACTGGGCGTTTTATTTAGTTTCACACAAATCCTGACTACAATGACTGATTATGACTTTTTAAACATTTATTTTGCACACTTTTACTCAAACATTGCTATGCTATCAAAACACTTTTACTCTAATGCATCATTTAAAAAATTACACATTTTAATGCTTGTATTACAGACCCACCTACAGTACATTTACACATGTATCCCAATGTGATTAGCTTCCACGGTAGCTCACCTGATAGTGTTGAACTTTAGACTCGGAAGACTGCCCAGCCAAGCAAACAAGCTGACACGTGAATCAAAAGTGTTATACAAGCAAAACAAAATGTCGTGGTTGCATCAGAAATTGTGCTTTTCATGACACATTTACTTTTATGATAATGTCAGTTAGGTTTAGATGTTGGTTAAGGGTAAGGATGCCTGTTTTTTCCCCTTTCATTTACCTTTAGGATAATATTGGTTAGGTTTAGGCTTTGGTTAAGGATGTCTGTTTTGTTCACCACTCATTTGCTTTTAGAACTCATTTGGTTAGGTTTAGGATAAAGTTTTAGTTTAGGGAGGTAGGTTTTTACTAATTAAAAGCATCTAATATTCACCTTAAATATATCATCTGATAACGAATGTATTCACTCGATTTTGGGCCCCTCACAAGACAATTCAATTACACTGTAGAAGATGTAATTAGTAGTTAGTAATTCATTACTTTTTTTAGAGTAACTGATGTCAACCTTCATCTTTACAATTGTACTAAGGCTTCAGATTTTTTTGAACATCATTAAAAAAACATCACTACTGGCAAAATGTGTTATGAAGCAAGCCGTATCTTTTGGCAAAAATGTTGCCACAGTCATGTAATGTTCAAGAGAGCATGCTGAAAAATAGATTGTGCACTGAATGATTGACTGGCACAATTAAAACTCAATTGCTCCCATTAGAATCAACAAAACTGTATACACTTGAAATGCATATGTAGCCAGTAGACGAACACACTGTTCCTTTTTTAATGCTACTGCAGCCACTTTATTTTCCCTGTCCATCTGAGATGAAAAGATTTTGTTTACAAATATTATGTGTGTATTGATTATTTAATATTGACATAAACTCTGGCCATTACATTAAAGCCAGTTTGTGATGGCAAAAAGACGTTACATTTTTTTTTAGATGGTAACTTTTTTCAAAGGAGTAAGACATGTAAACAAGGACTGTGATGAGCATGTTTGTTCTGGCATGGGAACCAGCACCATTTCAATGAAAAATGTTCTGAGATACCTGGAAAGGAAGTTCTCTAATGATCTTGGCTTGTCTTCTTTCTTACAAGTCACTCCATCACGTTTCTGTTGTTCCATTTCTCTGATGCGTGACAAAAACGTGTCGACATAGTCAAACACAGCTTTCATTGCAATTGGCACTTCATAGTATTGCTGGAAATAATAATAATAAAAAAAAAGTTACAAACTTAGAAAAACCTACAAGTCTCATAGAGAAGGTTAAACTGAATGCCTTCACTTGTAAAGGGATACCCTAAATGCATTTTGAGCAGTCAAGAATGCTGAACCTAAAATTAAGTGTGCAAATCGACAGAGCGGTGAAGAATTCTTGGCATTCTTTCTGCAAACCACAACAAATATGCCTGTCAAGCAAGAATGTACTTCAAAACAGCAGTCCAATATAATGTAAATGTATCACCTGAATTCAGTCTAAATGCTACATGCTAAGTAACAATAATGCAGTATTTGTTCTTATTCTGACCAGCTACAGCTCTGAGGATTTTTAAATAGATTTTACTCTCTGTCCCTATTCACTGCCTGACTGCACAGTGCCGTCTTTGTTTATTCTAGAGGTCTGCAAACAGGACTTGGTTTTATACTGGCACACCTCACATGTCACTAAAACGTACAGTGGAAAAAAGCTTTAAAAATGTAATGTATGATCTGTTAAACAAGATTTCTTGATATCAGGGGTGTAGCACACATTATAAAGTGGGTGTTGGTTGGGGTGCATGACTGGTGCCTGTGATTTCACCAAGTAGGATGTCAAAACAACCATACACTAATATCAGATATAGTCCAAACTCTATCACTTTAACAACCCCTAAAATTAGCGGGAATACAAAGTGTGGATAAGAATGATGATTCAGGAACATGTAGTACTTGGCAAAATCACGGTTAACACCATATGCATTCTTTTCAAAAACCAGTCCCTTAACTATAACACACACACACACACACACACACACACACACACACACACACACACACACACACACACACACACACACACACACACACACACACACACACACACACAAAAACATATTGAAAGATGGAATAAAGCAATCCTTGCCATGCACATCCCTGACAACAATCATATTAGTGTTTCAAATGTGAATTTTTACCTTCCCTTTCATGTCCAGATCTGTAAGAACCATAAAGAAATCACTATAGGTCATTCCATACTCTTTCCTCAGTTCTGTGATGAGATTCTTGTTCTCCAAATCCTCCTGTCTCAGACCTTTCATGGGTTTGTCATTCTCTGCAAAGACAACACACCACAGTCTGATCAACCAACCAGAGAGATCAATGTAGAAGATTACAGCATGGCTCTACAGTCTACTAGCTTTGTTTTGACTGCACTTCAAAGACACATGCGTGTCTCTCATAGCATACAGTATGAAGTGCTGTGGGGCCTTGTGTTTTTTTTTTTCGAGAGCATGGCTTCCTCTGCACTTAACGAGCCAGATAAAAACAGAACAACTCATATGAAAGATCCGCTTTTGCTCTGCGGACACTTTGTGGGTGTGTGAGAGAGCACGGGATGACTAGACTGACCCAAAGTATTTAACACTTTTTTGTTTTCCTTCTGCAAGACAATTTCTCACTCTGATTTCCAGTGCACATTCTGTGTAATAAAAGAGAATTTTTAACCCTCATGTTCTGTTGAGATTGACTTAGGCTCCCATTAATCGCTGTATGCATAAAAATAATAGTAGTCATTTTAAAATGAAACTTTATTTTACTTTTAAATTAATTGCATTTATAATAACTACAATAACAATTATTTTTATGTTCCTCTGACTTAATCCAAACCCAGTAGGCTTACATTACTGTAACCATCTCTTGTTTTGCAAAATATGCATTTCATAAATGTGATACACTGTATAACAATACAGTAATACAAATAAAAATAAACAACTGTCAAAAGAGTTTGCATACCTATCAGAGAATGTTAGCCTATGAAAATTCATTGCATTTATTCATCTTTTTTTATAGGGTCTCTGAGACCTCAAACGTAATGTAACATATTTCATAAAAGGCAGTTGAAGTCTTTTATGAAGTTAACATCTTGTTCATAATCATTATTCATAAGAGAAAGAAAAGTAATGAAGTATCATCAATTAGATATTATGTTTTGAGGCATTAAATGGCCTTGATGTCTCTCAGACCCCAAACAGAACATGAAGATTAAAGGACTCCACTTTCAGCATTGGAGGCCCATTTGAACTACAATTCACTGACATTTTAAATAGATAAAAGCTGTGAAACACCATTTCATCCTCTAAATACCATGCATGGTATTCTCCAAACATGCTCTTTACTAATCTGTCAAGGCAAAACTGAATGAGGAGTCTGTTCTGCCTTTAGGCTCACACACCCCTACTTACACACCCTCATATAAACTACAACTAGGAACTTGTATATAAAATATATAAACAAATAGATAGAAATCCCCTTTCTGCTGAGTAACATTATAGGCATTACAAATGAAAAATTAGAGATTAGGTTTTGCCTCAGCAGTGCTCCTAATTATATATGGGCTACTGTGCTTACCATAGCCACAGCATAGAACCTTAAATTGTGGTTTAGAAACCACTGATCATAAAGTCACGTTTCCTTTTCTAGTACCTCTGATGCCTACTGGTGCACTGAAACCAGTCAGACTGAGCTGGCAACGTGAAAATGCTCCAAACATGCCCAAAATATGATAAATGCCTTCACAGAGAGCTCTGTCTTCACTTTGTTGCCTTTAAGAGAAGGAAGTGTTTGTGGACAGTGAAATCATCCAAGCACCTGTTTTAATTCTATTTCTCCACCGTGAATCAGTGAAAGGGACCCCTCACACATAAATAAACAATGTAGACCAGACTGATGAGTGTGTGGAACAAAAGTGTAAGCAGTGACTCAGAGGCAGTCTGGATGAATAGGTCATCTTTAAACTCATTCATTGCATTTGGTCTTAATGTCTGTAGAATTCAGACATGAATGTCTGTAGAATTCATGTCAGTTAAATGTTTTAATTGACTAGTGGATGTAGCAATTATAATGAAAACAGCTAGTAAATAAAGAATGTTCACTCCCTCAGGCATGCTGAGATAATTCAGAGCAGATTTGTGACCTCAAGAGTTGTACCTGAAATGTATATTTGAATACTTGGGGGAACAGCCTGTCTGTTTCTATTTTCACACTGAATTTAGTTTTCTTAATCAATCTTTCTGTCTTGTTTTCAAGTATAAGAATCATCCCTAAAACAAGATAAATGTACTTGAGAAGCAAAATTATGTAATATGACTTGTTTTTAGAGAACATAAATAATTATCTTATACATTTTTGCAAATGTATCATTTTAACATGTTTAGATATTTTTACTGTAAAACAAGTAAAAAGAACGGAATACGAAACAGACAGGCTATACCCCATAGTATTAAATATAACTCTTTAGGTCACAAATCTGCTCCGAATGATCACAGCATGCCTTAGGGAGTGAACCTTATTTATTCCAATTATATAAGTCTTTTGCATCTTAAAGGTGTCTACTTGAGGACTTACAAACCCATTTTTGAATTCATGCCATAGGCTTCCCTCCTTTTATCCTCATTCAGGAGCAGTGCATCAGAAATTACATGGAAGTGCTTGCCAGACAAAAAGCAATGTATGCTTTTAACTACACACCCTACAAAACCTGCCAGTCTGTCAAGAATTTACTGCTTTTGTTGAGCTAAAAATATTCAGTCAGAATATCAGCTATAAAAGAAACAGATATTTTTCCATGTCTTGGATAATGAACTAGAGAGAATAACGTGCTGTCTGCTCCCTCTCTTCTATTTGATTCATCTAGCAGATTTCCTTAAACAAGTACTCCATTCACAAGCTAAGCTCCAAGTTCCTTTGCTGTGAGGTTCTATGTCATGTGAGGTCATAGTCAGGAAAAGTTTTACCCCAACTCACAAGTGAGTGCCGACTGTCAGATGAAAGGCACATTTAGCTTGCCATATCATTAAAATATCTTAATCTCCAGCATAGCAAAGCACGTCCGTCTTTGGACCAATCATACATAGTTTACAATCTAGGAAAGCTCTCAAAGACAGGAAACAGTTGTTCTATTTGCACTGGTGGCCAGAGTTCAGTTTGGCTCAGTGGGAACTAGGAATGGATGGAATGTTTTGATGAGAACCTCCCATTACCTATGTTTAAATGTCCATATGTCAACATATGATGTGGATTCTCAGCAGTGGCTGTTTGGGATTAAGGAAAGCAAAACACAATATAGCCACAAGCGGCAATTATTAGGGTCCAAGCATGTGACAAGAAGATGACCAAAATAATCAAATTTGAAAGATTAAATCATGAGGATGCTGTGGACACAGTTGTTTTGATGTCATATTTTAACCCTTTGATCACAGTTACATAACTAGGATTTAAGTTATAGAGCTGCCTCGCATCTGGAATTTGGCATGAGAACTCAGAATGTGAGGTTAAGTTTGAATATTATTATTTTTCAAAATTTTGTAAATCTCAAGATGATACAAACCAATTTTTGTGAGAATCTTACAAACAGCAAGTCAAAAAAAATCCTTTTTGAAAATTTGTAGAAAGATTTTCATGTGGAAATGGAAATCCACATGACCATTTAATTTGTGGGCACTGAAGGATTCATTTTTATTCTAGCCAGTATGGTTCCTGAGTTATTAGCAAAAACGTGAAGTAGCTTATTATAGTGCCACCTTGTGGCCAATTCCTCACAATATTTGGTAAACCACCTACTTTTGGCAACCTTTTGAAGGATGCCAAATTTCATAATGTTGGCCGTTCCAAATACAACTTATTAGCTGCAGGAACTTGATTGACTGCTGGCAGTCATTTTTGTTGATTTATCAAATAATTATTTTAAGGATATGCCAGCACTTGAAACAAAGAAGATGAATTTCAAATTCTAACTGTCTTGATAAAACAGTTGCAGAGTTTTGACGCATTTTGTATCGCTCCCTATAGGCAGAATTTTATCGAATTTTACGTGCATCGTGCCGGGTACTTCATGCTGGGGGCTCCCCAGCCTGAGAGAATGAGGGAGGAATGTGACAGGGCAGAGGGCGGGCCGGTTCAAGATTATACACATCCGGTCCCTTATCAGGCTAATTAAGCCTCTGAGAGGGATAAAGGCTGACTGCGGAAGGTGGTGCGACAAGAGAGAGATAGTTTACAGTCAGCTGACCATCATGTGTGTGTTTGTGTCATTTAAGTTTCTCATTAAACTATTATTTATATTGTCAAGCCTCCTCCTTGCACGTCTAAATCCCTTTAACACTAATAATGGGAAAAAGCAAACAGGAGGCTTATCCAGTGTTACACTTTCTCCAGTTTTCTTATTTGAACTTAAAAATAAACTTAACTTAAAAAGAAATGTTGTGGATGAAATGAAAGCTGTAGAGTTTACATCATATAATATCATGCTGGATAGTTATATATGTAACTTTCAAGGTAACTCAAGGTAACTAAAACTCATTCTCATTCTAAGTTTTCCTGTCCAACAAGAAGACAGTGGCTTACCAAGTTGGTAATGATCTATCTTCATGGTGCTGTTTGTCAGAGTGCCGAAGATGGTGATGATGGAGATCTTTCTGATGGCCATCTCACACACATGTTCCAGGTATTCATCCTTCTGCTGAACATACATGTTGTTTTCCTCCGTTGGAACAGTAATCAACTACAGTAAAGGGTTTGAAACAGAATAACAGTAAATAAGAATATAATAAAGATTTACACATGTCTGAATAAGACAAGGATCAGTGTATCCTTTTCAATACTCACAATTAGTCTCCTTCTGCTTTCAAAATAGTCCAAAAAGTTTGCCAGATTTATTTTGGGTGGTGGCGGTGGTGGTCTCTTTGTTGGTTTCGGATATTCTTCTTTCTCAGGGGTCTTTAAATCTTTCTTACCATTTTTCTTTCCCCCTTTTCCATCCTTTCCCCTCCTCTCTGCCTTGTCCTTCTTTGACAACTTGTCACTCTTGTCCTTTTTCTTCTTTTTATCAGTCTTGTCCAGCCTGCCCTTACCTTTCTTGGTGGGGACAATCTCTTCCTCCTTTTCAGGATAACCATCGGTGGGTTCTCCTACATCGTATTTATCCTCATAAGCATGACTAATTCCCTTATTGCCATTCTTTTTCTTGGATGGCTTAACTTTAGAAGGCTTGTGTTGTGTAGGTATGACATTGGTTTGTTTGCGACCATATTCCTTTTTGTCTGTGCGGTTATCGCCATATTTTCCTGTGTCTGCCTTGCTATAATAAGCAGAAATGGTGGTGGGTGAGGTGGTGCTTTTGGTCTTGTATCTGTCCTTATGGTTGTAATAGTAGGGCTCATTAGTGGTCTTGTGGGCTGGGATCCATTGCAGGGTAGTATAAACTCTGGTGGTGCTCTGAGTGGTGGTGGTGGCCCGTGTAGTGGTTGTGGCAGACCGTTTTGTTGATGTTGTTGTGGTGGAGCTGGTTGTAGTTGTGGGTCTTATGGTGGTGGTAGTTGCTTTGGTAGTTGTGGTGGTGGTAGTGGTTGTTGGTCTCGTTAGAGTTGGTGTAGTTGTAGTTGTCACCTGTGGCTGTCTCCGGATGGGTTTCCTCACCTCTTTTCTCTCTGGTCTCCTATCCATTGGTAAATCAACCTGGGGACTGATGCTGGGGACCCCCTCAACCACCTGACCCTCAACCCCAGCCCCTTTACACTTCTGCACGAAGCCTTTTTGACGCAATTTCTCCATTTTGCGCATAGGCGACTGGTCGATAACATCGTACATGGCCTCCAGTCTGACAGGATATGGGTAGCGCTCCTCCACCTGTAGGGTCTTTTTAAGAAGGACCATTCCAAACTTCCCTTTCTCTAATTTAAGGAAGTTCATGAGCCTGGGAATGAGGGCCGTATCTAAAGGCTCTTCCATCACTTTGCCTTCATTTGTAATACGTCGGATTTTCCCACCCATCTCCCCTTCCTGGTGAAATATCACAATCTGATGCATGTGGCGCTCTGCCATCTCACAGTAAACCTCTGGTTTGAGAAGGCTCATCATCAATCTGTAGTAGCCTTCAGAGTCATGAGGTGCTGAAATGACCAGCAGGCGGTTCTTCCCAGCAAATGAGGCCAATAAATTTGGAGAACCAGTGCTGCTTGGCATTCGGTATACTCTGGCCCTGGCTGCAGGTGTTCCATTATCTTGCTGAATTGGATTCCTAGACCCACCCTGTGCTGGTCTCCTTTGTGTCAAGACTATTCTGGAGTGTCCGTTGCTGGTAATGTTTATGCCCTCATCTCCCAGTATTTGTTGGCGTCGGTCACTGATCCATGATCCTGTTCTAATGATCTGACTATGTCTTGATTTGTCGAGTCTTGCTTGTCTTATGGACATCAGCCCGAGCTTGGCTTGTATATCTGTCGGGCTGCTCTCTGACACATAAACCGACCATGTCAACAGACACAAAACTGTGAAACCAAGCATGTACCTTCCCCTCATGTTTGAAGTCTTTAGTTGAAACTCAGGCCAGTAGATACAACCCAGCAAAGCCTCATGCGATTCGCGCTAAGATTGAACTTACTTAAAATTAATAATAATAATAATAATTTTAAAAATAAGTTTAGAATTTTGACACTCACCGCAAAAAAGTGCAAAAGTTTGGTAGAACCATAAGTATAATAATAAGTAAAACAAAATAAAAACGCTTCAGAAAAGGTCTCAGTCAGTTTATAAATATTTTTACAAATCAGATTTGGTTATGACAGTCAAAATAGATCGCTTTTTGTTTCCCACAAAATATGAAGGCTCAGCACAATTACCTGTAAATAAATTTAGGGATTTAAAAAAAAAAAAAAAAAAAAAAGCTCGCGCTTCCACATTCCATGACAGTGAAGCATTTACTTCAGCCCAGTGCAAGAGAATCTCATCTCATCGTTCTTATATTGACATGCATATAATCCGATAAAGAAAAGACAACAATTGCCTTGAAGTAAAGCTGGTACTCAGTCTTTCAGAAACTGAGTCTCGAGAAGTTTGACAACACAACATTGGCTGAAACAACGCACGTCGCAACAATAAGAAAAAGACAAAATACTTCTTAAAGTTTGGAAAACTCCTCTATGCGCGGCTCCTTATCACTGGAAGCGTTCCCCGACACGTCAGTTTGTAAGAGCAGCCTCCGTATATTCTGACTAGCGCACATAGGACCAGCCCATGCAGCTGCGGGTTGCCAGTTAGAAGGAATGTAATCTTTTATCTTGAAAGGGTTCTTTTTGACATTCGTTTGTTTCCAGAGTAGGCTTAATATGTGAACATAAATGCATTTACACAGAAGGTCCAATAATTAATCAAACATTAAGGACTTTGCAGTTAAAGGCTGATTTATTTTGCTGCCACTTGCAAAGACTGCCTTTAAGTGCTGAACTGAAGATGTTGCCAAATCATTGTTCGTTTTCATGGTCGTTTTCAGCGACTGGCAACCCAGATAGAATTTCATAAAAAGCTGGAATTGGGAGACATATCCAGCTGCAGACCGGCAGCACCACCAGTTTCAGAACCCCAGTTTCAGAACACCAGCGCCAGAACCTGAAGTGAGGGGCGGAGTTATTGACAATGAGACAAGCATGGCGGAGAGCATGGTGAGTTGTGTAACGTTGTCTAAAGTTTTTGACATCATATGGTGAAAAATTCAATGTGTGTGTTCAAGTTTTGCCGTTCAAGAGTTTAATAAACTTGCTTAATGGTTACTTGCATGATGTTCTGATTTTGCATGCTGTGACAGTTCCCTATCGAGAGGTCTCTCCTATTGCGTAAGTAGCTTACGCTATGGGAAAACTCCGTTTCTCGAGAAATATTGAAGTCTTTATGTAAAACGCATTGCAGCTGCACAGCAGACAGTGATGAGCGAGGCAGCTCGGTCATTGGCTTTGCTGCGGCAACTGCTCGAACCAGTGACGGGGCGACTTAGAACGCGCGACCAATGGGGCGCGTCCCGCATTCAGCGCTCAGAGCCTGCTGAAATTAGCATATGAGGGCTATATAATGAACGTCCCGTCATGCCAGTTCTTTTAGATTTAATCTCCTTCAGCGAAGACCTTCTCTTCGCTGGATCCTCCGGATTTTTGGAGTCTTTTGCCGGCGTGGACAAGCTTACAGCGGGACTGCTGAGAGGACGGCGGCATCTTCAGCCGCCTTCGAAGCCTTCTGCTACGCCATCCGGCGCGCATCGCATATCCTTTACTGAACAAGCGTTCGCCCCCGCGACGCTTTTTAAGAGTAAAAGAGTTATTTTCCAGGCGTTGTTTCAAATGCCTTCAGCCTGCGCCTCTTGCAGAGGCCCTCTTTCCGACGGAGATCGGCACATCATCTGCACTCGCTGCCTGGGTCTGGACCACGCAGAAGCTGCACTCATTCAGATGCGACTCCTTGGGCCTCGCCGAGCTGCGCACTCGCTTTGCCGTTTTCACCGCAAGCGAGCCGGCTGCCCCGTGCTGCCACCTCTGTTCGAACCGCGCAAGAAAAAGCGCCGCTCACAGAGGCTGCCAGAGCACCCCGACTCCGGTGATGTCACGCCGGCTCAGTCCCCGCGGGCATCACCGCTACCAGATGTCTCCCCGCCGCCGGTCCATTTCGCGAGAGCGGACCTGCATCCCTCCAACAAAGCGGTGGGTCTCGTCTCGTTCGGCACATCAGGGGACGACGACGGAAAGGATGACAGCCTCTCTCTTGACGCTGCATCCGACGACTGGCCAGGCTCGTTCGACCCCGCGCCATCGGCATCAGCAGACACGAGCGCGGGCACCAGCATGGACTCGGAGATCGTCTGTATCCTGTCTAAGGCCGTGGAAGACCTCGGGCTCGACTGGTCTTCTCCGGAAGAACCCGCCCGCAGCCGGCTGGATGAGTGGTTCCTGCAGGGGCGCCGGCAGGCCCCCCGACAGAGACCCTCTCCTTTCTTCCCTGAGGTGCACGACAAGCTCACAAAGTCGTGGAAAGCCCCGCACTCGGCTCGCCTAAAGCCTTCTTTCTCTTCTTCGCTCTCCTCAGTGGACGGCGCGAGAGAAAGAGGCTACGAGGCAACTCCGCCCCTAGAGGAGACTGTGGCCAACCATCTATGCCCACCCTCCACCGCTGGATGGAAGGCCAGAGCTTCTCACCCATCGAAGCCGTGCAGAACCACATCAGCTCTCACCGGTCGTGCATACGCCACCGCCGGTCAAGCTGCGTCAGCGCTGCATTCGATGGCGGTTCTACAAGTGTTTCAGGCCAAACTTCTCCGCTCTATGGACGAGTCTGGACCTGAACCCGATGCTTTTAAGGACCTGCGCAGTGCTACGGACGTAGCTCTGCGAGCCACAAAGGCCACCGCCCAATCCATTGGCCGGGCCATGGCTAATTTGATTGTCCTTGAACACCATCTGTGGCTAACGCTAACGGAGATGAAAGACGCGGATAAGGCACCCTTCCTTGACGCACCTGTCACTCCGAGCGGCCTGTTCGGACCTACGGTGAGAGATTTCACGGAGCGCTTCACTGAGGCGCGGAAGGATTCGCAAGCTATGCATCACTTCCTGCCTAAGCGCTCCAGCTCATCTCAAAAATCGCCCCAGCAGCAGCAGCGAGCCAGGGCAGAGCCGCCTGTCTCCCAGCCGAAGAGCAGACCTGAAAAGGACGCTCGACGGCGCTCGCGTTCCGCTGGCCGAAGAAAGCAACGAGCAACGAGGCCCTCGACCCAGAATCACCCTGAACACAAAGCCTCGTAAGTCTTCCTAGCAGCAGGAAGAAAGAGAGGGAGTACGCGTCTCGCAAATGCCGGACCGCTCCTCGCAAACATTTAAAACATTACCCAGTCCCCTTACAGGCGGCTGGAAATGTCTATACAGCAGTCAATGGGCCAGTCATAAAACTCGCTCACCTGCAATCAAACGCCGTTTTCACGGCGACACACAGAAATCACCAAAAGAGTCATTTTCTGCCTTTGTCACTAAGGGTTCACATGTCCACACTAAAGTGCGCATTCCCACATATCAATACTGTCCAAACAGTGCCAAACACCTCCCCAGCTCAGGCTGGATGTCTCAAAAATGTAGATCGTGTGCCTATTGTCATGTATGCACCACTACACACAAGCACTGTTCCCACAGTTATAAACGCTTCCCCAGTAAAAGCGGGAAGTGCTTTAAGTGTAGCGTGTGCCTGCCGTATTGCACGCACCCCTACACACAGCTACCCACACAGTTTCAAACAGCTATGCACGCAAACATCACAGATGCAATGCGCGAGCTAAGAAACTCCCTGCTAAAGGCGGAAAGCTTTATGAATGTGGCGACGTGCCCATAATGATGAATGCACCCCACTTCAAAACACTGTTCATACAGTTTCAAGCACCTCTCCGACTCATGCTGTGAGCATTTCGGAAATAGCGCATGTGCCTGTACTCTCACACGCACCTCTGCACTCGGCACTCAATCACGGCTGCTCAGCGCGCACCTGCGCCTCTGAGAGCCGTAGATTCTGTGTTAGCACAAAGCGATTTGCCGGCGGGGCCCATACGTCACTGCGACACACCCCCAGCCGGCACTCAGCCCATATCTGTCGCGAGCAGAAGCCTGGGAAAAAATCCCGACATGCCGAAATGGGTTTTGAACATAATAAAACACGGATACTCACTTCAATTCGCTCGCGAGACCACCCCGCTTTTCAGCGGTGGTCGAGACGAAAGTGAGGAAAGATGTGTCACATGTTCTACGCACCGAGGTGCTCAAACTGATAGAGAAGGGCGCTATAGAAACTGTTCCTCCCTCTTTGAGCGGGCGAGTTTTTACAGCCGCTATTTTCTCGTCCGAAAAGGACGGTGGCCTTCGCCCCATTCTGGATCTCAGACATCTGAACAAAGCATTAATGATTCGCTCGTTCAGAATGTTAACAACCAAACATATCCTCGCGCAAGTTCAGCCCGGGATTGGTTTCTATCAGTGGATTTGAAAGACGCTTACTTTCACATCCCGATAGCGCCTCACCACAGGCCCTTTCTGAGATTCAGCTTCGAGGGACAGTCATACCAGTACACAGTACTACCATTCGACCTATCATTGGCCCCCGTACATTCACGAAATGTATGGACGCGGCACTTTCCCCTGAGACAGCGGGAGTCGCGGATACTGAATTACCTCGACGATTGGCTAATCATAGCACAGTCAGAGGTTCAGTTAATGACACACAGATCTTGGACTATCAGCCATTTACAATGCCTGGGTCTGAGAATAAATTTTGCAAAGAGCGTGCTATCCCCCAGCCAGAATATTTATTTTCTGGGAATAGTGCTAGACTTAGTGCAGATGACAGCGCGCCTCTCATCAGAGTGCGCACTCTCTATTCGACGCCTTGCAACATCGTTCAGAACGGGCGCGCACGCCCCCGTCAAACGATTTCAGAGAATGCTCGGTCTCATGGCCTCGGCATCAGCTGTACTCCAGCTAGGATTGTTGCACATGCGTCCTCTCCAGCGCTGGCTCAAGAGCCGTGTCCCCACTCACGCGTGGCGCTCGGGCCACTTTTTGATCAGAGCGAATCACGGCTGTATAAAAGCCCTGATGCTCTGGAAAGCCATAAACTGGTATCAAACCGGCGTGAGTCTGGGCGTGAATACGTGGAGAAAAATGATCACGACAGATGCCTCCAAAATAGGATGGGGGGCCCTTTACGAGGGCAGGCCTGTTTCCGGCTTTTGGTCAAACCCGGAAAGCGCCTACACATAAACTGTCTGGAAATGAAAGCGGTCGCCTTGGCTCTCAGAGCCCTGCTTCCGTACCTGCAAAACGAACACGTCCTGGTCCGAACGGACAACATGACGGTAGTTTCATATATAAATCGCCAAGGTGGACTGAGGTCGAGCTCCCTGCACTCTATGGCCAGGGAGCTCATCCTATGGTCACAACACCACCTGCACTCGCTAAGGGCAGTGCACGTGCCAGGCGTCCTGAACCAAGGAGCGGACATGCTATCCAGAGACAAAGTTCTCCCAGGAGAATGGTCTCTCCACCCTCTGACGGTTCAGTGGTTATGGCGAACCTTTGGCGAGGCAGAGGTCGACCTCTTCGCCTCCAAGGAAAACGCGCACTGCCCTCTCTTCTTCTCAAAAAGCACGGACGCGCTCACCCAAGTTTGGCCGAGCCGCCCCTTGTATGCTTTTCCCCTGATCGCGATGCTGCCTCAGGTCATCAGTCGGATCAGGGAGGTGAAATGTGCAGTGCTCCTGTTAGCCCCACTCTGGAAAAACCAGACGTGGTTTCCAGAGCTGGTACAGATGATGCAATCTGCCCCATGGCCGATTCCGCTGAGGCAAGACCTCCTCGGACAGGCCAGCGGGATGATTCTTCATCCCCGCCCCGATCTGTGGGCCCTCCATGCATGGCCCCTCAACGGGTTCCCGAGAACCTCCCCAGTGGAGTTCTGAAAACCATTACTGAGGCGCGAGCCCCCTCTACGAGGCGCTTGTATGCCCAAAAGTGGAAAGTGTTCAGTGACTGGTGTGATACCAAGAGCTTGAACCCCAAAACGTGCGAGATACCAAGTGTACTCGTCTTTTTGCAGGAGCTGCTGGAGGCGGGCCGCACACCCTCCATGCTCAAAGTCTATGTGGCTGCCATAGCGGCGTCACACAATCCTGATAAAGGACATTCATTAGGAAAAAAACGATCTGATCGTTCGTTTCCTAAGAGGCGCTAGGAGGATGAACCCTCCTTGCCCACCTTCGGTGCCGATCTGGGACCTGGCCACGGTCCTGGACGCACTCAAAGGTGCCCCGTTCGAACCTCTCCGACCCGTGCACCTCAAGCAGCTCTCTCTCAAAACCACGCTCTTGCTGGCACTCGCTTCAGTTAAAAGAGTGGGCGACCTGCACGCGCTGTCATCAAGCTGCTTGCCTGGAATTTGGACCTAACGACTGCAGAGTTGTCCTTAGGCCAAAGCACGGGTATATTCCTAAGGTGCTCTCTACACCCTTCAGAGCACAGGTGATATCTCTGGCAGCGCTATCGTCCTCAGCAGACGAAGGTGATGCAAATTTACTCTGCCCGGTCAGGGCGCTAAGAGTATATTTGGAACGTTCTGCCCTGTTCAGACAGACGGAACAATTATTCGTATGCTTTGGCGGCCGAACTAAGGGTCTCGCTGTCTCAAAGCAATGAATATCGTGCTGGATAGTGGATGCTATAGCGCTAGCTTATGGAGCCAAGGGCCTTCAATGCCCCTTAGGCGTCAGAGCTCACTCTACGAGGAGCATGGCCTCCTCGTGGGCATGGTCAAGTGGGATACCCATTGAAGATATATGTGCGGCGGCAGGCTGGGCCTCGCCTTCGACATTTATCAGGTTTTATAACCTACAGGTCCCCTCACTGCATTCCAACATTCTATCAGTCTGACTGTGGAATGAACTGGAGTATGTATATGCTGGGCATCATCTCCTCCCTTATAAGGTCCGTCTCTGTCCGACTTAGAGGGTTTATTATGCGTACCAGTACACAAAAGCTCAGTACATGAGATATGTGCTTGTGTTTGTACAAGGAGCCCCACCTTGAAGGCAAGGACGCCCTGTCATACCCCACTATATAGCTCGCCGCTGGCCGGCTCGTGGAATATCACTTTGCTTTAAGGCTCAGGCACCTGCCTCTGGCTTTATAGAGCGAAGTCAGCACGCATGGAGTTTTACATGGTGTTCCCATAGCATAAGCTACTTACGCAATAGGAGAGACCTCTCGATAGGGAACGACTCGGTTACTAACGTAACCTCGGTTCCCTGAGAGGAGGGAACGACTATTGCATAAGCTGCCATGTCTGTGCTTGGTCAGTTCGCTTCAGTATATTGAACCTTAAAGAACTGGCATGACGGGACGTTCATTATATAGCCCTCATATGCTAATTTCAGCAGGCTCTGAGCGCGCGAATGCGGGACGCGCCCCCATTGGTCGCGCGTTCTAAGTCGCCCGTCACTGGTTCGAGCAGTTGCCGCAGCACAGCCAATGACCGAGCTGCCTCGCTCATCACTGTCTGCTGTGCAGCTGCAATGCGTTTTACATAAAGACTTCAATATTTCTCGAGAAACTGAGTTTTCCCATAGCGTAAGCTACTTACGCAATAGTAGTTCCGTCCTCTCAGGGAACCGAGGTTACGTTAGTAACCGAGTCGTTTTTACAAGAAAGACCCAAATACTGTTGACTGTGTTTTTGCATGGATTCAGAGCTTCAAACTGTGTGCTGCACAATGTAACTTCATATTAACAAATCTGTTTTATTATTTTTGTATTTTTGTTGCAGTAAGATGACAGCCAAAATTGCACCTGGCACATGGGTGCTACTGAAAAACAAGGTTGGTTATAAAGAAGTCTGCTAAAGTTGGGAGTGCTGAAGTGTCAAACCCTTAATAAACTCATGCTTTTTTTTTTTTTTTTTTTAGGATATCCCCCAACAGATTGGTGGTGTAGACTGTGGAGTCTTCATGTTGATGGTGAGACATTGTTTTGATATAATTAAACCAATGATTGGTGTGGTGGTGTTTTTATTTTATTTTTTTTAAGTTGTTAAATACGGAACAAGGAAGATTTGTTTTAATTTGACGTTTACAGAGATAATGTTCCTTAATTTTTGCTGTTTTCCAGTATGCTCTACATCGTGTCTTGGGAGCACCCTTTGATTTTACATCTGTAAGTAATTACCAGTTCAAGTAATTGACCTTTATGATGTTGTAGCAGTTGAAATATCAAGATTTCTCTATTTTTGTCTTCCAGTGCGACTTTCCAAACATACGGAGATGGTGGGCTCTTATTCTTCTGGAGAACTTTGGGGTTTTCTCTGAAAGGTAGATACTGGACATTTACTCCAGCCCACCATTACATTTGCACCCTCTTCTGATTAATTTTAAATTAACCAAGATATATATATTCCAGTGCAGAAACCCTACAAGAGTCCCTTCCATGTGAAGAACAAGCTACGCTTAGCAGCAGTGAGGCGGTGTGTGTGTGTATATATATATATATATATATATATATGTATATATAATCTCTTAACATATAATAAATTTATATGTCACATTTATAAAGTCACATTTTCCTTTAATATTCTGTAATGAAGGAGCTCCCAATAATCCGGCACATGAAAGAAGCTGTGAAATGGCTCCATTCCAACAGCCATCTGCTCAGGGGTCCAGTGGAAGAGCCTCTTTTCATTCGAATGAATGAAGACCACAAGGAAAAGGCCCACAACAATCTCCTGGAACAGTCAGAAGCTTCCAGAGAGCCCTTTCTATTTCATTTTGTGTTCAGGGATGACATGGAGTTATTTTTACAAGAATGTAAGGACAAAATGGGCCTGAGAGTGAATGCCTCATTTGATACATTTTAAGTTTAATTTATACAGGATTGTCATGATAAAATGGGCCTAGGGGTGAATTGGTCATTTGTTGTATATATTTTTATTGTTTCTTTTAAAATGATGCTTAATTTTCTCTCTTTTTTAGTTTTTTGACATGTTTTATTTTACATAAAGAAAAATGCATGCTGCACATGTTCTTGTGAAATAAAGTATATTTTATATAAAATGCCCATAAGTTTCAAGCATTTTTTTTCACCATGTAGCCTACTCTCCAAAACGTTAGGTGGCGCTACTCGGTTTAGAATGTAAGCTCCGCCCCTCACTTCAGGTTCTGGCGCTGGGGTTCTGAAACTGGGGTTCTGAAACTGGTGTTGCTGCGGGTCTGCAGCTGGATACTATTGGGAATTGGAGCAAATTTCATGCAGAGAAAAAGACAAGAGTTTCAGGGTGTCGTCACATTATCATCTACAGATAATTTGTTAATCAATAATAAATTGATCATCTGATTCTTTTATAATGCAATTGTCTTCACATAATTACATTTTAATTAATTAAATTGTTTAATTTAAAGGTACTTTTTTTTAATAGTAAATGGCTAGTTTTAGTAGTGATTGGTTTTAATGAACATGATGCTTACTAATGTAGAATACAGTAGGGTGAATACAGGTAAAGTCAGACAACTGGTAAAGCGTGACACTTAATCTCAACCTGTAATTGTGTATACTTCAATTGCTAAAAAGCAGCTTAAAATTGTATCAAAAACTAGTATAGGATAACATTGATGTAGCCATTTGGATTATATTTTAAATGCAATAGCAATGACACATTTTTAGAAAGTATCACACTTTAACTAGGCCTACCTGTATTCACCATTTTCATAGTTCACAAATAGCTGAAATATCAATTTAATCTCAAGGATTATAATAGGCCAAACTCTTTAACCAAACATTCTCATCTACTGATTTTGGGCTGTTTGTTGGGAAATTAACATCACATGCCCTTAAGCAAGTGTTCACATAGCAAACATTTGGCTTTGCCTCTTAAATTGTCCCTCAAACATACCAGCAATGATTTCACTAGATAACAGCTACTGAGAAGAATCCAGGGGGTAAATTATGGTGGTATATCTCACCACACAAAGTACAGTGCCTTATACACAGATTGTGCTCTTATGGAAAGAAATTGGTACTTTTATTCACCAAAGTGGCATTCAAGCAGTGGCGGTTCTGGCTTACTTGGTGCCCTAGACGAGATTCGACATAGCCGTGTAGCCTGTCTGGAACAACTCAGGGCACCTGTCTCCCATTACAATCTTGCGAGCTCTGTGTAGGGGTAGAGTGGCACGATTTTGGATACCTTTCTACCATTGTGAAACTGGAGAAATGGGGATGTAACACAACTGGCAACAACTTGGGTTGCTTCCGTGCAACACAAAAGGAGATGTTAAACAGAATGTTAGGGACTGACAGCCTCAGTCACGATTTACTTACATTTTTATGGAAAAAGCAATTAAAATAAATGGTGATTGAAGTAAAATGTAGTAATAGCTAGGCTCCCAAACATAAGTTCAGACATGCCAGATACACCTGCATTAATTCAGCAATTATTTAAGAATCTTACATCACAGCCTGCATACAGTGTATGTTATGTTCCTCAGCCACATGATACACATGGTTAGGCACAGACAGAAGTCAGTTTTTGTATGGGATCTCTCTCACTTAAATGTACATTCTAACCTCTCTATTAACAAAGAACATTTGAATGCATGGAATGATCACCCTAAATTCTTAAAATGCGGCTCTTGTTACACTCTTTTGTGAGTTGAGCAAGATGTTTACTATGTCTGCTAAACTGTTGTCTGCCAATGACTTGGAGTGCAAAAAAATGTATCACAATCAAGTATGGTGTACACAGAAATAAGAAAATGCAATTTTTCACTGCTCACATGTTCAGTTTCTTTCTTACCTGTTACTTTGTGGTCCATTCTCTTACCAGATGCCTTAATGTGAGCAGCATATGCAAGTTTTTTTTTCTTTCTGGCCCATATTCCTCAGTTCTCCTTGATGTTCATGTAACAGGAGCCAGCTGGTATGTGCTGTGCAGTGTGTGTAAACCTCACTCCGCTGGCCTCAAGAGGCGCACTAGCGACTGAAGCTAGGGGCTGTAGCCTTTAGCCTCCTCTTTAGCACGTCCGCCTCCCATGCCTGTGATGCCGGTTCGAATCCCAATGGGAGCGGGTCGAGCTGGACCGGTTACAGTGGTGCTATGACCCAGATGGGAATGAGGTTTAGGGGGTTGAGTGTAATGGTAGCCAGCTGGTACGTGCTGTGCAGTGTGTGTAAACCTCACTCCCCTGGCCTCAAGAGGTGCACTAGCGACTGACTCTAGGGGCTGTAGCCTTTAGCCTCCTTGTTAGCGCACCCGCCTCCCATGCTGATAACACCAGTTTGAGTCCCGTTTGGTGCGGGTCGAGCAGGACCAGTAACACTCACTTCTGATCATATGTGACACTTATTAAACTACATGAGTCTGCAATGAAGACTAGAGAATTTGTGTAAACAGCTACGAAAGATCATCACATCATGTAAACAAGTCCATAGAAATGATCAAATGTATCATTTGATTATATGTTTACCTTATATGTTTATTCATTTGGTGAGTATTTAAAATCTCGGAAATGTGAAATTAAATAAGAAATTATAACACTGATCATCTTCATTTGTATTAGTCATATGACTAATTACTATTTCCAGATGGAATGCACAGGGTTTTTCCACATTTGGGAAGAAAATCTGCAGAATTCTGAAGAATGGATTTAAACTTGATAAAATGTGTTGATGAGTTTGACTAGACGTATAATCTGTGTGGCCCTACTAAATACTTTTCCAGTCATAGGTGGGCCAAAAAGTGGAATACTGTATCTGATCAGAATAAAGTGACTTTTGACTTTAAGATACCAAATATAAAGGAAATTAATGTCAATCTAAAATAACAAATGTTACCATTTGCAGAAATACGTGTAGTGTAGGGAATCAAACAGCAAGCATGTCTTTACAAATATGTAAAAAAAAAAATAAGCAAAGATGAGGGATACAGTATGAGCATACTGTACATCCATCCCACAACCATATCCTGATACAAGGAGACAGAGGCAATGTTCAAAGTTTCCTGGTGCCTCGAATCTACAATGCCCATATATTAAATTTGATCAAAGTGGATAAAAGCAGCTGAATTTTAGCTGAAAATAGCAAGAATAAAACAGAATAAATTAAAATGACCTAGTTTCATTATTGGTCAACACAATGCATATTGAGTTTAGAAAACACACAGCAGTATATATTCAGAAACATGTATAATAAGCAATTAACATCATAAACAGGAAGATATATTTACTATATAAAGTGCTGTGAAAAAGTATTTGCCCTCTTCCTGATTTCTTCTATATTTCATACAAATTTGTTTTAGATCTTCAAACGAGATATAGCATTAAACAAAGGCAAACTGAGTAAACACCTGAATAATACAAATAATAATAATATTTTTTTATTGATGCAAAAAAGTTATCCAACACCAATATCACCCATGTGAAAAACTAACTGCCTGTCACAGCATCTTAAATGAGTTCAAGTCAGGACTTTGTCTAGGCCACTCCAAAACTTTAATTTTGCTTTTTGGTGCCATTCATAGTTGGACTTTTATGTTTGGATCAATGTCTTGCTGGATAATCCAGTTGTGCCTGAGCTTCAACTCTCCAAAAAGCTTTGAGGATCATCAAGATGTGTTTTGGCAAAAATTCTGATGAGCCTTAATTTTCTTCTATATTAGCAGTGGTTTTCGCCTCATGCTCTTCCATGGATGGCATTTTTGGCAGTGTCTTTCTGATAATGGAGTCACGAATAGTGACCTTTATTGATGCAAGAGTGGCCTGCAGTTCCTTGGATGTTGTCCTTGGCTTTTTTATGACTTCCTGGATGAATTGTTGCTGTGCTCTTGGAGGTATTTTGGAAGGTCGGCCACTTCTGGGAAGGTTCACTTCTGTGGCAAGTTTTCTCCATTTGGAGATAATGGCTCTGATAATGGCTTTGGAGTCCCAGAGCCTTTGAAATAGCTTTGTAACCCTTCCCAAACTGACGTATCTTAATCATCTTTTTCCTCATCATTTCTGGAATTTCTTTTGACCATGGCATAGTGTGCTACTGGGTGAGACCTTTATAGCAAACTTCATGGTGCTGAAAAAGTAATATTTATTTGTTGATTTATTGAACAGGGCTGGCAGTAATCAGACCTGAATTTGTCTAGTCCAGCTGAACCCCATAATGAATTCAGTTTCATAGATTTGAGGATTCAGTAACTGATAACTGATTCAGAAGTGATTACTCAGATTAACTTTTTTATATGAGATATACACAAAAACTGAAGAAATCAGGATGGAGGCAAATACTTTTCACAGCACTACATAGCAACATAACCCCCCAATAATCAAAACAAGAAAGTACCCCCCCATTATATATACCATGATCAATGGATACATGGGTAAATGCTTCGCGCCACAAAATTAGAAGTGAAGGGCAGAGGCATTCATCAAAAAGTGAATGACCTAGACTAGATCCATATTGGCCTAGATTTGTATTTGTAATCTCCTCTGCTTCATTTAACAAGGGCCACATTTAATGTTTGGAACATTGTATACACTCACAAACCATGTACAGTATCAACCTCACTGAATCAATTACATTCAGATTTAATCCACAAAACACAATAGTCTTGTTTTTATATAATTTTCACTGTGGTTTTAGTCCAGCCATGAAAACAGCTTGGTGTGTTGGCAAATGCTGGAGAACTCAACCTTAATGCAGTCCTATTTAGTTTGTCTATATGAGAAGGAAAAGGCCCGAGCAATGCAGATTTAATGTTTCATTTGTAGTTCTTCAAGAATGTTCTTGATTTTTGCTTTTCTCAATACAAGATGAAAATAAAGCTGAAAAATGAAGGGGCATCTATGTATGGAGTCACTTACACACAAGGATTTATACATAGTTAGGCTTGTAAATAATGTCTAAAATTGCCTAAAAAAGATCTACCCACACACAGATGAGACACCATGAAAAATATTTTACAAATATGATGGAATTAAAAGCAAGGTGTTTTATTTGAGATGCTGTATCAAAACTAAACCCTTACTTGTGTGTTGTAAGATTAATTCAAATTTTTCATCCTATTTATGTGTGCTTATTTGGCCTGTTAAAAATGCAAGAATATGTGGTAATATTTTCAACTGGAATCCACTCTTGTCTTTTTTATTTACTGAAGTCATATGAGTACATCTCAAGTATTTGTTATTCCAGCCTGCTTGCAGTTGTAATAGTAACCTCAGCAGCTGTAAAAGGTCAAAACCATAATATATTCAAATAAAATTCCATTATATCTCAGACTGTCTAACAGTCTAACTGTCTTCTGTCAAACAGACTGTACAGAAATTGTATCTGTTCTCCATGTGAAATAAAACCCCCTCAGGCATGTCATTAATTTTCCTCACAGTTTGTATGCCTGGGCTGTTGGCAACATTTTGCATATTCAACCTGGCAAATATTACAGCAGAGTGTCATCACTCTATTTTAGGCAAAGAGGTGATTCAGATTGTTTAACTTGACCAGTGTCTCTGAGCAAAAGGACTAGTAAAAGAGGACCCCCACAATAGCATTGATGAGATCTTTATTTTTGCCTAGAAAATAGTCTCAAGGTCAGGTAATTTAAATGTTATGTATTACTGTAAATCTGTCCTTCCACTAATGTAAAAAATCATATTAGAGATATATGGGGTCTATTTTCGTGAGTGCACTAGGCATGCAGCACAACGTACCTAGACTGTGCACAGCGTTTTATTTAATTTTCGTGAGAGCGCTAATTCTAAGCGCAATTTTCATGCCAGTATAAAGTGCAAGTGGCTGTGGCTGTGGATGGGAGTGTTTGCCCCACCTGTGGGTATATGTGCACAAATTGTTGGTGTACTGTATGTAAATAAAGAGACTCAAAACACAATTGACTGTTTTCCAGCGAAATAGGTCATTGAGTAATAAGGCTTTTGAGAAGCACTTCTAATCTCAGCGCAAAGTCCAAACTCAGTACCTGCATTTGCAGTTTGGAGATTTCACCAGCAGGTGATAAAAAGTTTGTGTCAAGCCTTTGGAAATACAGTGGAACTTAAAATGTTGTCCTTGAAAATCATTGTTGTAGACGTTTTATGAGACAATTTGTTTGTTGTGTTTCAATAAATAAATGAATTTTAATTATTCCAAATAAAAATTGACTGGTGAAAGTGAAGTGCGCGTTAAATTCCTCGATGCACAGCCTAACCTGGAAGGCCGATATCACTGTTTATACTAGCCATGATTTGGGTGTCAGTAGATGAAAATGATTAATAATACTTACATTCTCTATAATTTAACTGAGCCTACATCCAAATCCTGACGAGAACCATATTTTCCATGCAGGTGCATAAGAATATGCATGACATTCAACAAGGACACATTTAATGCACAAAAAAATGTGAGTCCATAATTCTTTTCTTCAAATTCACATATGCCCCATTTGCACTACTAACTTCTTATGAATGTGTAGTTTTTTTATATCCCTGGTGCTTGAAGGAATCGATACAATGAAGGTATACAATAGGATGCAGACAGTGCAATAACCAGAGAAGGACCACCGAAATAAATTACAATTGAACAGAGAGATTGGACAGCTGTCCAACACCTTTGTGTGTTTGTCTTTTTATTGAATTTTTGTATTAAAATATTGTTTATATTGTCAAACTGGTTCTCGCCTCCTCCTTTCCATTAATACCTTTACAAAGTAGCATTCATATAACTATTGGCTAAAGCATATCTTCCAGTAACCGTTCAGACAGACGCATTTTCATGCTAAAAAAGCAAAACACACCACAATGAAAAGAGCAGAACGCAGGTGTCCTGAGAAGTGTTTTTATCAGTTGAAGAAGTTATTTTTTACTTGACAGAGTAGGCCTATCTAAAAATGCAGCACTCCCATGAGAGATGCTAAAAACGCAGCGAAACGTGACGCACACACAGCGTGAGGAGACGCAAAAACATGTTCAGTTTAAACAGCCCCTTGTTCTCATGACACAGCACTAGATGAAGTTTCTCAAAGTTACCTCTCAAAAAGACATTTTTGAATTAGCATTTTGAAATTTACATTGTATTCAGCGCTGTATTCATAAAAATCCTGATACTGTTTTAGTGTGTGAGAAACCGCTCCAAATGATTCACTGAGAAGCGTTTTGAACAGATTGTACTGAATCACGAATCGATTCAGATGATTTTGCTTGCCCATTTGGCCAATTCACTGAAAAGAACCAACTCAAAAGAATTATTCATTTGGAAATTGGGCATTGCAAGTCCTTTTAAACAGCCAACAGAAATACGGGACACAGTTCATGATTGGTGAATTATTCTGAGTGTAAATATTTCTCAGGTCAGTCGGGGCTTTCATGGTACACAGTGCGTATACCGCCGTACAGCTGCAATCGGCGCTGGAGCCACTTATGTGGGTGATAAACATGGGTGCGAATCGATTTAATAGGCCTACCTAACAATTTATATAGTTTGTGTAGTTTTCGTGACATAAAGCTATCAGTGAGTGATCCTTTATCAGTGAGGATTTCGTTTGGAATCCCAACTCGGGAGATTGTTCACCACAAATAACACATAGCGATGCCCGTGTGCATTCCGTTCTAATGGCCCGATGAGGTCCATGCCAATTCTCTCGAAGGTGACCTCGATCAGCAGCAAAGGGTGCAATGACGCTTTTGGGGTGGCCGGTGGATTCACCAACTGACATTCACGGCCCACGCACACACCACTTGCTTTTGTTCCCGTGAATGCCCGGCAAAAAAAACGGGCAATTATTCGGTCCAGCCTTTTCTCATGACCTAAATGACCAACCATTAGATTATAGTGAGCCACCTGGAAAGGATTTCCCGGCGGCTCTTCGGTACTAGTAACTGGGTTGTATTTTCTTTTGTTTGAGTGTCCTGCGTCATTCGATACAACCAATCTATAATAATCAAAAAATATGGGTACGTGAGTGCAACACCAGGCTGGAGCTGTTGACCATCAATGACTCTCACTTGGTCAAATGTGTGTTTGAACTACTCCTCAGTGACTGCTCCAGAGGGAATTTCCTCTGAATAGTATCTCAATGGCAACCACCGGATACATGTGAATATCCCCATGCACACACCGCACCCTCACCCGTTTATCCATGCCAAATGCCTCGTCTTGCACCAAGCATTGGTGAATAGAGGTTTGAGAACAGCCTGAATTCACCAAAGATTGGTATATATCCCCTTTTAAACTCACTGGTATATGATATGTCCCTGGCCGATTGGGGGTGGCCCGTGGAGCGTCAGGGATCCAGACCAGTGTCGCCAGCTCCATCACTGTGCACTGATCCTGGAAGTGCCTGGCTTCCCCGTAGCTCCAACAAACTGGCCAAGGCTTCCGTACCTCACTCGTGGGAGCAGTCTCGTCAGCCTGGGGAGAAGAGTGGAGAGAGATAGGAGAAGTCCCCCTAGATCAGGGAAGGGGTTTGGGTGGGGCTCCTCCACATTGCATGTGGAATTACGGCCAACCCGTTGCATGATGTCCCTATTAAGGTTTTTACATTTGAGGAGGCTGGTGGTAGGAAGTTGCTGGGCTGCTAGCTGTGCTTTCTCATAGAGTAGCGGTATCAGGTGGGCCACCCACTCGAGGAAATCGAGGAAGGCCTCGGGATACTCGCCTGGCCCCATTTTGACAAGGGTCACCGGCGATGTGCGCTCTGGGTTCGCATCAGCCTCTGGGACGCCTGTTGGTCCTCCGCATGAGCCTAGAGCAGGAGTTGAAAACGCTGCTCCTGCTTCAGGTGTAACTCCATGAAGGCCTGATTTTGTGTTTGCTGGATGACATCGCCGATTGGTGAAGATTCCATGACGACATTGTCCTCCAAGAATTCCTGGGTTTTGGCACCACTGTAGAAGGTTTGTTGTCTGGATAACGAAGGAGTCAGGAGGCAGCAAACTGTCAACGTGAGTATTTTTATTACTCATCAGCATCGTTTATAAAACATAAACAAAAAGGCACTCAGTGGCCAAGTAGTCACACACACAAGCAAACAAGTAAAGGCTTCTATCGAGCAAACACAGGTACAGTCTCTCTCTCTGGTCTCTCTCTGTCACTCTGACGCCTCGTGTGCCTTTTTATGTCTTCCTCCGCCATCACTACAACAAGAGACAGGTTGTGAAGGGATATAAGGGAAAGGAGGAGGCGAGAACCGGCTTAACAATATAAATAATAGTTTAATTAAAAACTTAAACAAAAGACACAAAACACACACATGACGGTCAGTTTCCCGTAAACGATCTATCTCTCTATCCACAATCTGCATTCGTCCACAGTCTTGGGTTTATTCATCATGTATTTTACTGGATAAAACACCTGTTTTTGGTTATTTGCTTTTGAGATAAACACCTCACAGAAGGCATGTAAAAAATTATTGTTCAAACAAACTCATTTACTTCTTTTAAAAAGAGAAAAAAATATATTATCTAGACTATTTTTTGGCAATTGTTGTTTCATTTTAAGTAATTCAATAATGTACAATTCAGCATACTGGATTGAAGCTCATGATTGTCGTTTCATTCTTAACAGTTTGGAAGAGTTTTGTCTCTGCCTCTTTTTTAATAATTGAAAGACCTTATAATTTGTTGTTTATTTGATGTACCTTTCACTCTGTCTCCCCAACATCAAATGCTTCCCTCAGAATAGTATTTGAAGAAGGATAGCCAGCTATTTGATATAACATTTTTAAGGAGCCAGTTCTGACTGCAGTGTTTCAATAAGGCATTCCACATTCAGGCATTAGAACAACATTCTGTGTGGAGCGCCAGGCTGACTGACCCACCTCTCCCACTTCTCGCCCCCGCACATTCACCTCTCTCCCAGTATTCACATCCTTTTTCGCAACACACACACACACACGCACGCACGCACACACACACACACACACATACACACGCATACAGAATAGGTCAAGGTTACCGGTGTACACAGCAGAAAAGGTCCAGTCAGTCTAGAGATGTAATGTTAGCATTTAAATGGCTGTGTTCACACAATTTTACTTACCAGAATGACAATTTGAAGTCAGTCTGTTAGCCGCTCTGAGATTTTCCAAGCTGCTGGAAGCAGAGACAATTTTATTTATTTTTTTACCATACCATCATCCATTTGCAAATATTCATTGCTTACCTTTTAATGACAATAATTTAAATAATTCACTTTCATTGCATCTTTTATTTTTTCATGCAAATAAAGTGAATGATTGCTGAAGCTAATATTTTGCCTAACATCTCCTTTTGTGTTTCACACAGAAAATAATGTGTGTCTGGAACAACATGAGATTGAGTACATTTTAATTTTTGGTTTAATTATCCCTTTAAGAGTTAAAAGTTTATCTACTAGCAATTTGATACATTTGTGAAAGGTTCAATTTAAGGCTGTTTTCATAATTCTTGAAAAATAAAAATTCTCTCATCATTTTCTCACCCTCATGCCTTCCCAGATGTGTATTTTTTTGAAGAATATCTAATTTCTGTAGGTCCGCACAATGCAAATGAATGACATAATTATTAAATGACATAAACACAGCATAAAGGCAATCCAAACAACTCCAGTGGTTAAATCGCTGTCTTCTGAAGCAATCCAAACAGTTTTGGGTGAGAACAATATAACTAATTTTTTTAACTATAAATCTTGACATAAGCAGTCTCCTTGGAGATCATGATTTCAAGATTGATTACACCTACTAGTGCCCTGCACATGCACCAAGCACTAGGAAGTGTAATCAAGCTTAAAAAACTGGAATGGCAAGATGAAATAAGCAAAAAATAAGTTATATTTTGGTCTGTTCTCACCTAAAATGTATTTGATTCAGAAAACATGGATTACTCCACATAAATCATATGGAATACTTATGGAATATGCTGGTCACCATTCACTTGCATTGCATGGAACTACACAGCTGCAACATTCTTCTGAAAACTTAGTTTGTGTTATGCAGAAGAAAGAAAGTCATACACATCTGGGATGCATGAGGGTAAGTAAATAATAAGAGAATTTTCATTTTTTGACTAACTATTCTTTAAAGTCTCATTTTTTTTCATTTAATCATATTAAAATAAGCCTTTTGTTTTGCTTGTGAGTGGCACTTAGACATTACACAAATATGTGTTGCTAAGAAAAAAAAGATGAAGCCAATGGCCACAATAGTTCACTTGATTTCCAGTGTTTCACAGAAAATCATTCTAAAATACAAATTTGATGGGAAAATATGACGTTGTATCTGTATCAGTATATCACCTCACTGCAGGCTGGAATAGACAAAAATTGATCTTTGATCACTTGGACCTGGAATTATGTCAAAAAATCAGATGAAACAGCTTGATTGTGAAGCTTTGGTATACAAGTCTTTGTGAGTCTCGTCCTGCTCGGGGGTAGGCTCCTCGCCCCTGACTCCTATCTCCTGCAGGATATGACGGTTCTGAGTACAACTTCTTCAGACCGTTTGGCATACGCCAAAGAGAGACATTACTTTCCTGTTTTATATTCATCAAATAAATGTCATCTTAAATCTCACTCAAGTCTGCAAGTCTTCCTGATAGAAGTGGAATTATGTTATCAGGAGTGCAGCTCTGAATTAAAGGAATATTTTTTTCTTCTTCTGTTAAACAACAACAACAAAAAAAGCTGTTAGCAGCTCTTTTCCATTTAATGAAAGGTATACTGGATAATAATTTTAAAAGCAAAGCTTCAAAAAAGACACAAAAGCGCAATAAAAGTATTGTAAAAGTAAATTATATGGTTTGTGTGCTATATTCCAAGTCTACTGATGCCATCTGAAAGAATTGTATGAGGAACTGACTGCATTTTAGTAAATAATAATGGCTTATATGGCTTATATTTGGGTCTATCAAATGGTTTCAGAAGCAGACAAGCTTTGAAAAACGTTCATGACTTTCTCTCAACATAACATTCTCCAATATCAGAATACACTGACAACAGAAAAGACAGAAACAAATTATTCTTTCATCAACACATCTCCTTTTCTTCTGTCTTTTCCTCCCAGCTAATTTATATTTGTTAGAGAAGAAAAGATAAATAAATTGAGTGAATTAACAGTTTCTAAGTAGTCCAGTAGTAACAAGTTCAAGTTTGTCCTCAAACCAAATTAATCACAATGCCAGTCCTCCTGGTTTTGGCTTCATCCATTGAATTAAATGTCAGAGGCTACTCTTTCCCACATTCATGACAATCATTTTAGATGATGTTGAGTTTCCTTGCTGCCATGCTGTGGTTTATCCCCAGTGCAGAACTCACCATGCTGAGCTGAAAATGTTTCATTCTGTTAGAGTTTTTTCATTGATCAAAGTCTAAATATGCCACAGTAACATGATTCCCATAGAATCCCAAATATTATTGAACAGAATGGGTCTAATAAGCTCTAACTCTAAAATCTGCATTGTGTTTTACTGCAGGCAAGACATTTTGAAATAGTAAACTCTGCCCAAATGTATTATTTTAACATAAGGACACTTCCTTTGGCATTTAATAGGCACTCCATACATGTCAAAAACACACCTTAAATGATCATCCTATTTGATTTTGGCATGGATAAACACAACAACTAAATCTTTAGAGACTAACATGTTAAGTTTGACTCTGCTATGGCAGAGTAAATAACGTTTATGCTGTGTTGAATCAACTCCCAATTAAAATAGGAGAGACCTATTCTTTGCTCTTGTAAGTTTAGAAAAAACCTTCCCAAAGCCTCTTCTTATACAGAGAGGATATTTTTGATTGGCTGTGCGGCAGATGGAATGTGTTAAAGTTACATTTTTTGGAAACCTCAAGACTGCCATTACTAAACATTTTGCTATGCATCCCATTTGGAGATAGCTTGAATGAACACACATGCCTTCTAGGGTGTAAATGCAATTGGAGTTTTGAATGTTACAATGGAAGGTTTTGTTATTTAGTTTAGTGGTCTTAACTAATATGTTTTGCTCCTTATCACAATTAGTTTCTTCAACTCTTAGCCAGTATTTACAGTAATTTAGTAATAATTACTGTAAATTATTATTTGAGGTTATAGCCTTGCATAAAACTCACTTTCATGAGCATGTCCGCTGCCAATCATATCCATGTAGAATTTTGCCAGCACTGTTAAAGAGATTAAAGAAACCTCCTTGTATTATCGCATAAAGACAGGATGACAAAAGCTAATTGATCCAACAGACCTCATTTATTACAAGGACAACTCATGGCTAGCAATGACAAAGAGGTAATTCAATCACCCAACTAATTCAGAACATTCCTTCCAACAACCAAATCTGAAGCGCTGAAAAAGTTGTGTGATTCATTTAGACCTTCATATTTATTTATTTATTTTGTGAATCAAAATGTCCCCCTCAAATGGAAGCCAGAGGTCTCAAACCACGAAATGATTTGGAGATTCATTCTGTATGTGCTTATGAAAAAAAGAGGAATGTGGGATGAGATGCGTAGATGGATTCAGCAAGGAGGATATAGGCCTACTATGCAAATTAATGAAGAGTCCTTAGGGGAAATAAATAATGAAAGTAGGAAGAAATAAATATAAGGTAGAACTAATTCAATGCACAGGTGTCAGTAGCAACTGTTGTTCCCTTAAGTGTACTTGAGGCATTAAGGTGCTGTCTGCTGGAACAAGGTGTACACGCAAACCACTTCTAACATTGTAGCTCTACAGAAACAGTCAACTGCTGACCAATCTGTGTTCTTGGCATAGATAAAATGAATGAACTCAAATAACTTTGATTCATGGGGATTTGGAGTAAATGGATCCCATATTCAAGAATGTTTTGCCAAAGTGTGGGCTGAATTTCATTTCATTGAGCTGTCTAACAAAATCACATGTATGCTAACATTTAAGTGCCAAGAATAGGTGCCAAAGATGTCTATTTTCCATCATCAACAACAACAAAAAAGTGTGTTAATAAAGAGAGCTAATAAGTTAGAGTTAATAAAATGAATTTTAGTGATAGAAAGTGAGACATTATAAATGAAGATCTTAATTAGTTCCACAACATATGCTAATGTACACATTTTTGTTTTTTGTGAGTACACAACAGTGAAATACTGTGAATACTTTTGCATTGGACCTCATTGAAAGCTAATAAAAGTATTCTTTTGAGAACTCTGATAAGATCTTATTGAATCTTTTGAAAAGAAGGACTATTTGTTGATCTGAAAATGCATAGACATCATGCAGTTCTATACTTTGTAAACACTATGAGCAACAGTGACTACGCAGTAAAGATTTTCAAACACAACTGGATGTGTACCATCTTTATGTCCCAGAAGTATCTAAATATGAATGCCAAGGGCGTAGCACCAAATTTTGGGCCCTGGGTACAAACCATCTTGCTGGGCCCCTGTACCAAATATGTATGTATAGAAAACTGACTTCTAAGGGGCCCCCCTGCCTCGGGCCCTGGGTACTCGGTACCCTTTACCCCCCCAGTCCAACGCCCCTGATGAATGCCATTTATTTTTGTTTGTCAAACACTCTTTCGGATATATATATTCAAAGATATATTTCCCTTTTGCCCCACACTGGATTGTTAGGCTGGCAGCTGAGAAATTAAGAGGCTGGGAAAGATTAACCACAGTTAGGTATGCCATAACCCACAAAACTCTGTTATAAAAACTAAATATTGTACACAAGTAGGTTTTGGTTCACATTTAGATCATAAGTGTCATTTTTATATGCACATTATGCAACTACTGCAACATGTTTCTCCTAATTCTGCTCGTAATTTTGTCTTTCTGTCACCAGTGAAGAGAACAGATTTCATATTTCTTCTGTTTTTTAGTGTCAGCACAAAATACTCTTATTTTACAGCACACAATGTATAATTCTATTTATACAGACAGACAGAATAAAAAACTTGTATTTAATTTTTTATTTCTTATCTTTTTGAAAAGAGCTGTGTATTGAATGAGGACTGAACATTTATACTGAGAACTGTGGCAGATGGGGAACATCTGCAGCACAGGCCTGTGCTTTTTAAACAACATTGGTAAAGTTAGTATTTATTTAGTTATGAGGCATACGTGTTCATTTGCTCAATTTATAAAACATAGGATTGTTAACGATTAAAATTGCCACAATGTTTAAAAGATAACATGGACCACATTGACTCCACTGTGAAAAAGGTCCAGCAGGGTTTGTACTTCCTTCGCCAGCTGTGGAAGTTCAACCTGCCACAGGCGCTACTGATCCAGTTCTACTCAGCAGTCATCGAGTCTGTTCTCTGGACTCTGCTTTGGTTCAGCTAGGAAATCGGACAACAGAAGACTACAAAGGACAGTTCAGACTGCTGAGTGGATTATTGGTGGTAAATTATTTGACAAATGTGTACGCATACTTGGCAATAAAGCTCATTCTTCTTCTGATGTTAGACGTTGTATTAATGCCACCTATTGGTGGCTCGTGTCAAGTTTGGTTACAACTGCCCCTATGAGTCTGTCATAACTGACGTAATATAAATACATGGGGAAAACCCCTCACACGTTTGAGGGTTTTTGCTTTCATTTATTTGGCTACAAAAATCAATGCAACTGTAATGCCATCTGCTGGACTTACGAATTACTACATATTAAACACAAAACACGTGTATATTTCCACTTGCCTTAAGGTAGCTAACATTAAATACAGACAAAATAATACTAAAGAAATTACTATTTTAAAATATGAATGAGGTGGTGACACTGTCATTTTCTGTCATCTTAAAAGATACTAAGAAATTCCATCAACTGAATAAAATATATTTGACATACTGTAACATGTTTACCAAAGAAAATACATTATTGTTTGAGCTCACACTCACGATTCTTATTTTGGATATTTTCCTCACAAACTGGCATTCTGGGAGGTCCACAAACGCTTTTCTCAAAACCTACTGCAATGACTAATTCAGCCGGTAGATGCCACTGTTTCTTTAAGCTGTGAAACTCATTCTCAAAACTGTGATACGGTGCACGTGCGATTTCATGGCAAACTCTGAACCTGTTTTCATAGCTAGCACATGGCTTTGCGGTCATGACTAAGTACATTCTATGCTTTGAAGACCCAACTATCATTTTTTTATGATCTCCCAAAACCACTAATGAGTCCCTCTCTATTTAAACTTGCCTGGACTTGCAGTATGGCGCTGCACCTCAACATCATGCTATTTAGGTGAGAGTTGGACGGAAAGAGAAAGCAATGTAATCTACTGCATGGCTGAGAACGAAAACATTTGTAGGAGACAGGGTTAACAAAAAACATTAGTGCACAGTAAACTATCAGTATATTTCCCGGTGGGCCGACGCACTTTGTGGCCGATAATTGGCGGACTTTCCATCGGGAGAACCGGGAATATGCTAAAAATGAGCGACAAAACTGCGCCGCGATGTGCCGAAGAGTGCAGCAATACATAGAAAAAACTAAATAAAAAGCCCCTGTCTTCCCTATAGCTCTATTATGCATTTCAGCCACGGTGACCGATTTAATTCTAACAGTGATAGATCATTAAGCTTAACACTCTTGTCTTACACCTCATTCAAATATAAAAATGACTCATTATAAAAAAAAATATTTAATTATTATTACATCTAATTCCCTTTCAGTCAGTTAAGATCAATCAACATGAACACACGTGTGCAGAATAAATAGCGAGCTGGTACAAACTTAGCCACATCTCTACTATCATTTGCATAGAGACTTTTGCCAAGAACATGTCATGCGATTTTCGTTTTTTTGTTTTTTGTTTAATTAGCATACAAAAGGAATCAAATCTACTAAAATACTCTTCAATTCAATCTGTTGTTTGATATGATGCTTCACTCATGTGCCATCTGTAACTGAAAGCCATTCACACATCTGCCAAAAATAAGATATGCTTATCATAATTGTTTTGTCTATATTCTGACCATTAACACTCTTTTATACACCCATCTTTGCAACTGTATCAGTGTCATCATAAATTACAATAACAGAGCCAAATTTGTAAATATTATGGCCACGTATAGAATATTGGCGCCATGAATGCAAAAGGTAAACATTATAAATGACACTTTATTATTAAAATTAATCATTTTCTGCATAAGTATTACTTTTTATCATCACTGAGTAGTTAGAACAGCTTCTATTACTGATATTGTGTGAATTGCACTAGTCTATCACACACAACCTTGTTTTCATTCAAAAATTACATATAGCGCTACTCTGAATCAGGGATGGATTATGACTTGCAAAGGCCGTGGGGCCAATTATCTCCAAGGGCCCCCTCTCCCCTCGATGTTCAAGCCCAAAAGGGTTTTCAAGCGGGGAGGAGATCACCAAACTAGATCACACAGCCTTACAGCCCAGGGCACCCACCGGGCATCCAAGGGCCCCCTGGTAGTCAAGGGCCCCTGGGCACTGGCCCCATTGGTGAGGTCGGTAATCCGTCCCTGCCCTGAATAAAAATGTCATACTAAATGGTTTGCATTGCCCAAAAATGTTTCTTTGATGTTGAATTACTGAAACTCTTGACAGGAAAGCAGAGTCCAGTGCACAGTGTACGGTCTAGTTCTTATCTTTAGTCACCTTGTGTAGCCTTCTGAACTTTTAGAATAAGGATTCAGTCCTTATATGTTTGTGCAAAAGATTCAGTCCAAATTCAAGGCACCAAAGCTCAAACAGTACGGTTATACCTTCCAGTGTTAAAATACTTTGCATGCGATCCCTTATGACCCATCCTCACTTATGCAAACATATTTTCTTTCTATTGTGTTCATAGTTTTCCTTTAGCACTGCCTACACACCTCCAGTGTGGTGCATGCCTGAAGCTTGCAATCCACAGCTTTTCCTCAGACTCTTATTGTGGTGTAAACAGGACGTGTTGATTCACATCCTAAGTTATCTTGTTTTTCTCCCCAAACCCATGCATTCCTTGGTGTTTCCTTCAAAGATGAGCATAAAGGTCAAGTAAAGGCACTTACAAACAGGCATAGTGGTGATATGGGGGAGCCAGAGTGGCTTGGTCTGTCTTCTATCAGCCATGTTAAACAGATCATTCCCAGGTTCATGTGACTGGAGACTGTAGAGCAGCTTGGTTTGTTTTAAGAGCGAATGTCTTTAGCATACATTCAAAATGTCATACAGGCTAACTCTGGCACTATCTCAAACAGTCATTCACAAAAGGGATGTGTTCATAACACCTCGCTGCGACTTAATTTTCAGTCACTCAAAATCATACTCCACCCTTATTCCTCCAGCTTGTTTAATAGCTATTGCCCATGCCATCAATCATGGTTCACTGATAGGCATTGACAAGACATTTCCAGACTGCTCAAGGAAGGGATTACAAAGGCATTTTAAAAGCTCTCACAGGATGTCAGAGTTCACTTTAAAGCGACTATAACTCTGGAGAGAATTTGGCAAATTCTGCAGTGCCTTGGGAATTCCTGGAGCAAGCCGTCCTGATGCTACTTTTTTGTACAAGAGAGCATCAGATGTAATGAACTGAAGTAAAGCTGTCAGAGCAGTGGCACAAAAGCAAAAGTGTATTGTTTACGAAATATAAACAGTGTGTGTTCGATTCCAGCCTAAACCATGTATCGATCCTGTTCCACATCTTTCTTTCTCCCTCCACTTGACTGTCAGTTCTAATTAAAAAGAAAATTAAAATATATATATATTTTTTATAAAGCAGTTAAGGATGTAGAAGATATCAGAGTCAATTTTATGTACATTTTTAATGTAAAAGACATCAGTAGGATTCTATTTCTATGTGGCTCAGAAATATAGGTAATGTTTGGAACATGTTGCTTTGAAGCAGCCAGTTAAGATTCAGACATCTTATTTTACCCATGATGTTCTGGGTGAACATACTGTTCTACCGTGGAAGGTATTAGCACCTGCCAAGCCGACAAGATCAGATCAGCCTTTGAAAAGGGGCTATACCTGCATGGGGCCCAGACAGAATTTTTAGCCTATTGGCTGTTTGTTTAAAACCAATTCATATCCATATATCAGGCTACAGATTTTCCTTTGTTCCAAGAACCCCTTCCAGTTTCCGAACCAAAAGAGCATGCTCAGGTTGTTACACTGGAAGGAGGACATCCCCTTAACCTCTACACTTTATCTTGATCAGATTTCCCTCTGGCTAGGGTGGCAGTATGCTGTGGAGCTATTGAAATTCCAGAGCTGATTTCATATATTTTATATTGCCCTCATTCTGATCCCTCCTCTGTGACTTAATTTTGGGCCTGCCCAGGGGTTGGACATGGAAGTGGAGTAGGTGATGAAGATACAGAATCTTCCTGGCTAACCAGCCACAACTAGTCCTCTCTACTATAAGAAAGGAATAGAGGTGTGAAGGAGGTGTAGACGTTGGTTGGTCCTGTTCGAGTCAGTTCCCATGTCTTAAATAAGTGGGAATCTGACAACTTATGTTTAATTTACGAGAAAATGTGCCTGTTTTTGTAGTTTCTCCACAGGTCACATACCAAGGATGGTGTGTGTGTGCATGCATAGAATGGTTTCAAATTTCTATCTCTTAGCAATGGTGTTACTGTTGTTAAGCTGGCCCCACTTCTTGGGTTGTGTTGTCTCCCCTAGCTATACAGAGGTTTGTGTTCAACAAATATGATATCTTTAATGAAATTGTATGGTGTGCTGCATCTGATTATTTTAGCAGGCAGTTAGCTGGTTTAGCTTCACAGTGCTCGCTCATGTCACAGGGACTTCTTTAAAACATTCACAGGACACTAGGTTGAGAAGGTTTGGCTCCCAGTTTGACATATGACATCAAAGTCATTTTTCTAACCAAAAGGGACTCGCGATTTAATTGTTAAATTTATACTACCATGACTAGAGAGACAAATAGAAATTCAGTATTTTAGATTATCCACGAAGACACATGGGGGCTTTTTCATCCTCCTTCAGATGACTTAAATTCACACAAAACTCTTCCAGCATCCATCATAAAGTTGCTGAGTATAAATTGTACCTCAGGTTTGGAAGAGGTATCTGTCTGTCTGTCCATTTCTCTGTCTGTCGCTTCCATACCTATAAGTCATGAAATCACAATCATAGAGTAAAAAGTCATAATGGAATGGTATTCAGAAAGACAGAGAGTGTCAGAAAGAGATTTGAACAGAACGTTGTGTTAAGGTAGTTATTTCCTTTGTATGGCTCTCAGGTTTAATATCATTTAGGCTTCTTCCCCTGCTAACCTTAACCTGTGGAATGCCACTGTCCCTTCCATGTGTCACCCAGGAATTCCCATCCGTTTAAAGAAGAGAATGCAGTGCTAATATATAACCAATTACACAAGTAGCATTTCCTGTGTTCCTTTGAGATTTTTTCAAACTCAAAGTGCCAATCAAGGCTGGAATGCCAGAACATGATTCTTATTTGCTAAGGGTCAGTGCACCATTGCCCCTACATTCTAAAAGCCCATTGTTCCCAAGAGCCGAGAGACTCCATAACCCTCTGCCCCTGCTCTCTTACCCCAGAACCCCCACATCAAGGGCCCGCACTGTTTACACAGCATCCGCTCACAGATTGACCTGCCATGTAAAGGATTAAATAAGGTAGGGCCCTATTCAATCACTGCCACAGATAGTTAGGCTGAGCAAGAGAGTGGGAGAGAGAGAAGAGGCGATTTGGGTCTGGGAGGGTTTTGTGCAGCGAACAATGGTCAGGTCAAGATTGCTTCACTGAGATGCCGAGCTTGCTTTCTTAGTGCACATTAATGATGAAACCTTCAAAGACATATAGATGTAAAAGACTTTCTCATTGTGTGTGAACACATTCCTGATATCTTAATGTACTGCTGTGTGTTTACAGAAGACCATCTGACATTGGAATACACACTGAAATCCAGTGGAATATAAACATAAGTATTATTAAATACATTACAGTTTATTAGCCTGCAGCAGGATGATATGACAAATTAAGTTAACACTGCTTCAAGGAATTTCACAGTAAGAGGTAAGGGATATAAGCCACCTTATAGGAGGTAAATAGCGAACATCTTCAGAGTCAAGAAAAAGGGAAAGAATGGAAATGAACCCTCTGTGTAATCAATGGCTAACTAATGAAAACATGTTCATTTTGAGCACTGCAGATCATGCAATGACCCCCGCATCTTCTATGCAGTAAAAGAAAGCTGGACATTTTGGCATTATTCTCTGCATATTATTTTCCTAACTTCTATTTATTTCTTCACTCTGTAAAAGATCATTCTGCTCCAGGTGTATGACAGAATGACGGTGAAAGTGTGCATTGCTGCAGGCGTATGGCATGAAATTAGAGCTGCTGGATGCTGACCATCTCTCTCAGCTTTGCCTTTTAGGAGAAGTGTGTGACATCTCTACGCTCACAGTTGAGGAGAACAGGCAGACGGTGTGCATTGTTAGCATGAAGGGTGTTCTCTCTGTCAGAGACATCAGCTGCTGTATTATTATTAAGGCCTGTGCAAATTCAGACTGATTTTTTTTTCAATTGTTGTCAATTAGATGCCACTTAGCACCTATTTAGTTTGGCCCCTGGTAATAGCAGAGTCGTTTCAAAACAATCTGTTTGAATCCATTAGCTTTTGTGAAATAAATGAATCAGACTGGCAAATAAGAATAACAAGAATTGAAAATAAAAACTACAAGAAGAGGCACATTGGCAGCTTTTGCTGAGGCAATCAATGTTACCGCTATTTAAAGGGTTTAGTTCACCTAAATATAATTTTTGTTTTTGTTTTATTTAACCATTTAAATTTACTCAATCTAGTTTTGTTCCAAATTCTTAAGAGTTTCTTTATTCTGTGGAACACAAAAAAGGTATGCTTTCCGATTAACACTTTATATTGATTCACCTAAATTAATCAGAAAAACAAAACATATATACAGAATCAACTTTTAACTCCCATTATTTCCTTTCCCCCTCCCAATCCCCAACCCCACACTGACCCTCAACATATATCCATGTGGTCAAAGCTAGAGTACACACACACACACACACACACACACACAAACACACACACACATATATATATATATATATATATATATATGTGTGTGTATATATGTATATATAAATAATGATCACTCACATTTAATACTATACATTTCTCGCCACTGGCCCTCCCTTAGAGCCTTCCAAAATGGCCAAATAGCTGCCCCACTTCTATATGACATTTCTTTGAAAACCACCACCCAGCCAATCTCCGTGCACCACTCTTGAAATGAGGGTGTTCCAGCCGACTCTTATCCTCTTAGAATGACCCATCTGCCGATCATAACACTGGCTAGGACCACATTTTTAAAGTATTTATCCCTTATAGTAATGACTGCCCCATCGCCTAAAGTACAGAGTCTGGGCAAAATGAAATTTGAGTGCCCAATACGTCACACATAAAACTCTGAACCCTCAGCCAAAATTCTTGGATCTTATCACACCAACAAAAAACATGAGTTGTGTCCCCATCTTCTGATTGGCATCGCCAGCAGGTGGGGGTGTCTTTAAGACCAAGCCTATGTACAATCTAGAGGGGGTCCAATAGAATCAATGTAAAATCTTAAATTGCATGAGGCATGTATTTACAGCTGCGCCACATGCTCTGTACTATTTTTGGGAGTAGCATACACCCCCCTAAAGGGGCAGAAACTCTAGAAGTGGTGATTACTGCTTTTGGAAAAGGTCATGAGAAATTAGTGTATTACTCTCTGTTAATTCTGAGTCTGGGGGATGGAGCTTCAACTTCTCTCAAGTGATTATCGGAGAAAGATTTAAACTTAGCATTGGTCATCAAGTCTACATTCAAGGGTGCGTCTGATGCCATATAAGATTTTGCATTGATTATATTGGACACCCTCTAGATTGTCTAGACTTGGCCTTAAAGACACACCCACCTGCTGGTGATGCAATTCAGAAGACGGGGGACACGTCCACATGTTTTTTGTGGATGTGTTAAGATACAAGAATTTTGGTTGAGTGTTCAGAGATTTATGTGTGATGTATTGGACACACAATTTTCATTTTGCCCCAGACTCTGCATCTTAGGTGATGGGTGGTCATTAATTTTGGGGAGAGCCACTTAAAAAGTTGGGTCCTAGCCGGAGTTATGGTTGACAGACAAATTATATTAGGGGTGAAAGATGTCTGGGACACCCTCGGGGTGGCAGCATTTGAGGAGGTGATTTTTAGAAGGCTGGGAAAATGGGATTTGTGTGATTGGAAGTGGGGTGGATATTTGGCTTTTTTGGAGGGTCCTCTGGGAGGGGCAATGGAGAGGGATTTTAAATTTCTAGTTTGATGTCTATGTGCATTCTTGTTTTTTGAAAGTATATATATATTTTTTTTAGGTTTTTAAATTTTTTTAATAATTGTATGTGACCACTGTAGTGCGTGTTTTTGTTGGTGGGGAGGAGTTTAATTGATATAATTGATTTTGTATTTTGTGTTGTGTTTATCTGTCTTTTGGATGGAATCAATAATATTTTTTAATAACAAATTGCCTAAGGCACACACTTGTGTGGTGAGGTGGATGTGCAGGTTTATGACATAAATATTGATCTTAAACATTTACAATCTGACTATGCCACCCCAGGAATTGCTCCCAGGGAAATATTAAAGACAACCCAGAATTCAAACTAGGTCACACAGGTTCATTTCTGTAAAGACAGCAAGAGTCACGGGTCACATAGAAAAATAATTACACTTTTATTGTACAATGCAAAATTATTAAAATGCAACACACTAAGATTCACACTCATTCGCTGATAAGTCTTCAAGGCCTTAACACATCAAAATCCAACAAGGGATCCAGGAAGGGCAAATGCATATAATAGGTGCATATAAATACATATAAAAAGACCTATCCTCTTTCAAACAAAAGAAGATATTTTTTTATTCACAAATAACAAAAAATAAAAAATAAACTTTAACTAAAATACACACAATCACAGGGCTGAAGCTTACCGGCAGAAAGGAGAGTGACAGGGTAATCTAGTAATCGCCTGAGTGGAGCGGAAGGGCGCTATGTGCAAGTGGAACACCCGGTCAGTTGTTCCGTATTCTCGAGTTCTATGTGCTTGGACCTGAGAGAATATGGGACGAAACCGACTCAATCCTGAGAATGTAGAATCTCATAAAGGTATTGGGTGTTGCCAAGCCCGTCGCTCTGCAGATGTCTGCTAGGGAGGTGCCATTGGCCAGTGCCCACGAGGATGCCACACTTCTCGTCGAGTGTGCTCGAACCCGCAAGGGGGCGGGCATGGCCTGGGTCTGATAGGCCAAAGTGATGGCGTCGATGACCCAGTGGGCTAGCCTCTGTTTGGAGACAGCATTCCCTTTCCACTGTCCACCAAAACAGAGCTGCTCCGAACATCTAAAGCTCTGCGTGCAGTCCACATAGGTACGCAAAACACGCACCGGAAACAGCAATGAAAAGGCTGGGCCTGCCTCCTCCCATGGCAGTGCTTGCAAGTTTACTACCTGGTCCCTGAAGGGGGTCGTAGGAACCTTGGGCACATAGCCCGGTCGAGGTCTTAGGACGACATGGGTGTCTGCCGGACCAAACTCCAGGCAAGTGGCGCTGACAGAGAACGCTTGCAGGTCCCCAACCCTCTTGATGGAAGCGAGCGTGATCAGAAGGGCCGTCTTCAAGGAGAGTGCTCTGAGTTCGACTGATACTAGCGGCTCAAAGGGGGGTCTCTGGAGGCCTGAAAGGACCACAGAGAGATCCCACGAGGGGAACAGGCATGGCCTGGGAGGGTTCAGCCTCTGGGCACATCTAAGGAACCTGATGATCAGGTCAGGCTTCCCTAAGGACTTGCCGTCCACTGCGTCGTGGTGAGCCGATATAGTGGCTACATAAACCTTCAAGGTGGAGGGGGACAGCCTCCTATTTAGCCTCTCCTGCAGAAATGAGAGCACTGACATGACTGCACATCTCTGTGGGTCTTCAGATGGGGAAGAACACCAATTTGCAAACAAACAGCACTTCAGGGCGTAAAGCTGCCTGGTAGAGGGAGCTCTGGCTTGTTTGATCATGTCTACAACAGCAGGTGGTAGGCCACTTAGATCTTCTGCATCCAACATGAGGTTGCGTAAATGATGAAATGATCATTCACAATATATTATTATACTTTATAAAATTCAATATAGTATTACCAAATACCAAGAGATTAGCTGATTATAATATTTAGCACTGTCATTTGTGACTAAGTCACCTTTTACAGATTTATGCAGGCAGAACGTATATCTGTAGAACTACTTCCACCTTCTAATTAAAGACTAGAGGGTGGTCGTAAGCAAACACACACAAATACACATTCAATGGCATGTCAGATCAGTTGTGATACTCATAAGACCTAGTATGTTTATTCATGCAAATGCAATGGATAATGAATGCAAGCATGGGATATGTATTGAGTGCCTCTGCAGTGTGTGAATCTTGAACACTTTGACCTTTGACCAACTGCTCAAATGCAGAAACCAGATTGGGACAAGGGGGTCAGCACTGTTTGCTCTCTCTAAACTGCTGTCTATGCGACTATGACAGGCATGCCAAGAATTCCACAGATCATTGTGTGTGTCGATATGGCTCAAAGGTATGCAGTCAAGTTAACAGAAACCCAACCTACCTGACTGATCGAAACTACTCCCACGCGTTATTAAGTTCACAATGCTCCTGTGGGAAACAATGCAACAGTCTTGGAAGCTAATTCCTTCCCAGATAGGGGACAGAGTTGGACAGCTTTTAATGAAATAAGGTATGAGGAGAGAAATGCCAAGGTCTTCTCTTTATTCTGTCCTCTGCGGTTGCCAGGATATGCTTAGATTTCTTTTATATGTTTTCAGACACCGCTGGCGAACAGCCTTAGATGATTTCTATTCATTCCTGCCACAAAACACACCATGTTTACAATGTTTAGCAACTTGTGTTTGGATATTGCAGAGAGCTAAGAAAATTCAAGAAGTTCAAAATTATTTATTTAATGTGAAAATAAATTCACCTTCTATATTCTCATCAGCACAGGGGTGTAGCAGTCATTTTAAAAGTGTTTGTGTGGGTTTGGGGTTACGACACACAGCTGTCAGTAGGTGGCTCGCACAGACCCAACACTTTTTAAAAATCTGTTTAAATTGTTTTGTACATATAACAATGAAAAACAAAACATATACACACTGGATCAACATTTAACTATAAAATAAATCTTAACACACCACCAAAAAACATAGGTTATGTGTCCATCCTCTGATTGGCATCACCAGCAGGTGGGTGTGTCTTTAAGACCAAGCCTATACAATCTAGAGGGGGTCCAATAGAATCTATGTAATTATTGAATTGAATAAGGCATACCCTTGCATCTCTAGATACAGACTTGACGTTTTTTAGAATCCTAGCCCACACTTTCTCCACCAGTACCAAGTTTAAATATTTCTCCCATAATCTCTTGAGAGAGGTTAAAGCTTCATCACCAAGACTCTGAATTAACAGGGAGTAATACACTGATGCCTCATTATCTTTTCCAAAAGCAGTAATTCACCAATTTCTAACAAAAGTGGAGCCACTTCTGTAGCATAAGATCTAAATATTATGCAGCAAATCCATCTGGCCCAGAGCCTTGCCTGTAGGCAAGGCCTTATTTACCTCCTCCAAGTTTATTTCAGAATCGAAAATTGTTTTGCTCAGTCGTCAGTTTAGGACGTTCTAATAGTTCTACAAAGTTTCTAATATCTTCATCAGTAGACAAAGATGTGGAACTATAGAGATCAAGATAGAATTCTTTAAAACCATTATTAATAACAAAGGCTGAGGTAAATATTTTCACCACCAGCAGATTTGACTGAAGGAATGGTAGAAAAAGACTCTCTCTGCTTTATATATCTAGCCAAATATCCAAATATAAAGATTCCCTGCTTTGTCCCCTGACTCAAAGTATGACTGTCTTGCCCTGAACAGCCAAAACTCCACCTTCCGCGACAAAATGTTATTTTAATCAGCCACCAGACGACATTCGGCACTTCAGCTCTGCCTCGGCACTTTTAATATTCCTTTCCAACTCCACGAGTTCTAGTGCTTTGGATGTTTTGGTGAATGAGGAATACTGTATGATCTGACCCCTAAGAACCGCCTTAAGTGCCTCCCAAGCCATGCCCACAGAGGATACTGAGGACCAGTTAGTCTCCATATAAACATTGATTTCAGCCTTTAACATTTGTTGGAATTTAGGATTTTGCAAAAGGGGATACATTAAAGCACCAACTATATGTTTTATTTTGCTCCGTATGTGGCAACACCTCTAAACTCATCAGGGAGTGATCTGAAACTAAGATGTTTCCAAATGAGCAACCAACAACAGATGAAATGAGGGACTTCTTAAAATCTATTCTAGAATAAATCTTATGAACTGATGAAAAAAATTTATAGTCTCTACCAGATGGGTTCAAAAGTCTCCAAATATCTGTAAGACCAAAATTGTTGCACATCCTGTGAAGTATCAGTGTTGCTCTAGGGGGCTTACACACTTTTGCTTCACTATGACCAATAGATCATCAATAGATTAAAGTCTCCTCCCAATATTATATCATGAGGGGTGCCAGTCGCTTGCAACATCCCTTCAAATGGAAACTATAAAAAAGCCCTGATCATCAGCGTTAGGTGCGTAATTATTAGTCCAAATCAGCCTTTGCCCCTAAATTTCTGCTAAAATAATAATGACTCTTCCTCATTTATCTTTAATCTGTTTGAGACATTTGAATTGTAGATGCTTACTTATCAGTGGATTGACTCCTCTGTTCTTACTTGAGCCAGCACTAAAGAAAACATGTCCACCCCATATCAGCTTCCAGCGGGGAAGGATGCATTTCTTGAAGAAACACTATATCATATTTTTTAAGTTTAAGAAGAGAAATAACCTTCCTTCTTTTTATGGGGTGCCCCAACCCATTCACATTCCACGTGGAGAGAGACAATCCACTCATATTAACATTTGACATTTTGACATATTAGAAAAAATAGATTGTGTGTCAAAAATAAAATGATAAAGACCACATTCCAACATCAGTGTAACAATCAAACCCCAAACTTCCCCCAAATCAAACAAAAATAAAAATATGCGCATTAACCCTGTGCACAACAGCGCCAACTGGCATCCATCCTTCTAAACTCAAACAATCCTTGTACGCCTACGAGAGCCCCCGCAACAAGTTTGCTGTTGGATTGCTCAAGTCCTGTTTTTCAATAAAAATTTTGTGAGACAGAATTACCCAACAGAAGATAATCTATAAAACAAATTCCAGCCAATAGGCAGAATAAACTTAAAGAATGTGTAAATCCATCCACATAACTGTCCCGAAGATGTGTTCCTTCACAAAACAAGCTCCAGCTGCTAGCGGAAACAGCAAAAAAATAAATAAAAGGGCTGTTCAGTTTCCTTGGGCAGTCAAATGAATGTTCAGTGAACCGGTTCATTCGACTGCTACATGAGTGCAACAAATGACCCAGTCATTCCAATGTCCTGCAAGAAATACTCCACAAAAACTCCAACCAATAGGAGGCATAAACACAGAGAACGTAGAGATTCATCCACAACACTGCCCCGAAGGAGTGCCACTACACAAAACAACTCCATCCGCTAAGCGGGACCAGCACAAAAGGAAACAAAAAAAGGTGCTCAATTACCTTGGACGATCAAGTGAATGTTGGTGTGAGTTTCTTGCATTCTTTGAATTGATCACGTTTACGCCTTGCTTAACATGAGATCTTTATCGGATGATCTTAATCAGAATTTATTGGGGTCTTCCTCCCTCAGTTGATCACCGAGCCGGAACGCCGTGAGCTCACTCGATTTCCAGTTTTTGGCCTGTTATGTCGAGCAGACTCAGGAAGACCCCATCCAGGAATTTCACCATATCCTGACCTTCTTCGTCCTCAGGCATTCCAACAATTCGGATGTTATACGATTCTCCAAATCCTCCAAATTCTCCTAGACGTGCTCCAATTCCACCTTGGTTACTAGCGGATTAGCATCTTATTCCCTCTCCGATGATAATAGATCTGTTTATCAACTTCCCCCATTCTTGTAAACACCTCTGTGAATTATGTCTCCATATAAGTGATCGATCAACGTATTACAGCAAGATCCTCCAAGCCATCAACAACCTTCGTTAGCATTGTCAACAGGTTCAACAATTCTCGTTGAATTTCCCACACTTCCCTGGACAAATCGGCTCCCTGGCTTGCGGCCTGCTACTCAGGGGCTTCATCTTGAGCACTTAAGTGTCTTTTAATATCTCCAGAGCCCGAGGATTTTGAATTCTTTGACATATTGTCTTCCTAGAACAGTTAAGGATCAGGGTATGTTGAATCTCACCAGTTTATGACATAAAAATTATTAAAACTAGCAAAGTGCTTAGAGCTCGCCTTTCACATGTCTGAACCTCGCATGGTGTCACGTGACTCCATCCTGAGTAAATAATTTAATAAATTACAATAATGATGCACAATTGTATTTTTTACTCTGTGCTTGTGCATTGTGGAATTTAAATGTATCTAAGTGGCTTGAGTGTTTTGACTACATTCAACAAAATTCATTGAAATCCATTTAATGATTCAATTACCATTTCTGGTGATGCCAGAAGGTGGTGACAAATGAGTGTCTTGTGTGAAATTATTTAGTCACTGAATCAACGATCAAAAGAAAATTTCAATCCTTTAAAATTTGTATGTCTTTAGACCTACAAAGAGATTTTGGTAAAGGATTTAATAATTAAGCAGTTTGTGAGCTGCTGAGCATGACTTTTATCAAAAGACAACAATAATAGTCTTATAATAATAATTCCTTACATTTATATAGTGCTTTTCTAGGCACTCAAAGTGCTTTACATAGCATAGGGATGATGCGACGGCAGCCATAGCGCACCAGAACACCCACCAGCTATTGGTGGGGAGGAGAGAGTAGAGTGATGTAGCCAATTCAGGGATGGGATTTTTAATGACCACAGAGAGTCAGGACCTCAGTTTAACATTTCATCCAAAGGACGGTGCCTTTTTACAGTATAGTGTCCCTGTCACTATACTGGGGCATTAGGACCCACACAGACCGTAGGGTGAGCACCCCCTGCTGGCCTCCCTAATACCACTTCCAGCAGCAACCCTGGTTTTCCCCAGGAAGTCTCCCATCCAGGTACTGGCCAGGCTCAACCCTGCTTTGCTTTAGTGGGCAACCAGGCAAGAGCTACAGGGTGAAATGGCTGCCGGGTTATAATAATTATGAGTTTCAATAACATCTGAATGTTTTCATGTATAAAAAAGCGTGCCTACATATATATATTCACTTCAGTAAAAGAACACAGCAGATCTATCATTTTCCTACAGTTTGTCTACTGCCCACCAACATATAGGTGAAAAACAGGAGCTGATATTAAAAATTGTTTTACATATTTAACACAGATCTAGTAATATGCTTACATCTGCAAAAAGAACCTATAAAAATATTACCTCACAAACATAATTTAAAAAGCATAACTTAATGAAGACTTTTTTTTCTGCAGTGTATTTCACGTAATGCTGCCAATCAAGAACGATATGCCGATAAATGACTCATTTGTGTGTTCCTCATCTCTAGATTATTAATTTAGATTATCAATGCCAATAAAAAACATGGATAAATGAGCATTGTTGAAAGCAATGGAACCACGTTGATTAGACTCTCGTAAGGGTTGTTTTCGGCTCACGAAACTCACCTGTCATTGGCTGGATTGTCCCTCAATCAGCCCAAAGTAACAAACTGCAAAGAATACTGTATACAAATCCAGCCTTTAGACTCGTTATGGGTTTAGCTTAGAAAGGTGCGGGGGACAAAAATCACCTTTTTAAAGGTGGGGGATGTGGGGGATACGGCTAGTATGCCCTTGCATCAACACAATGATCCTTCACAGTTGAGATGACCAAACTATCCCATGTCTTTCCCCACCATTCAAACCAACTCTCACAATGAATGCATGCATGGCAATGTTTTCTTTAAGTCTTACGCATATTGTTTCTTATTCTTAAAAAAAAATGTGCATCCTCAATGTATTTATTTTACATTCAGAAATACGTAGTATGTATTCAAATAAATGTACATTTCATTTTGATGCCTGAGATTTGTTTCCCAGTCCTAGTGGAAGTGCATTCCTGAGGGCTTTTGTGGTTCTTGTTTTATCCTCCCTGCCTGACCCAACCCAGCTGTGGGAACAGGATTGTGGGGCGTAACTTTGTGCCCAGTCCTCTCACATACATACTTAAACACACACATGCATGCATAAATCAGTGCACAAACTGTATGTACCGTTCACTCCCTTACAGTTCCTTTAAACCAATATCATCACAAATAAATAAATAGTGTGACTTCCCTATCTGTCACTCACTCTACGTTGTGTCGATGAAACGACACTAGGGGTCACACTTGGGAGCCCGAGACACCTTCTGATCTTTGATAAAATGCCAATGGGAATTGACGAGTGGTTTTTGCATGCCACTCCCCCACACATTGGGTATAAAATAGCTGGCGTGCAAAGCAATTATTCAGATTTTGTGCTGAGGAGCCAAGAGAGAAGGTCCCGGCCATTTCAGTGGGTATTTCAGCTCTGAATTCCCACAGCTTCCATTCACCTCTGCTGGATTCTGACGGCAGATTACAGCGGCTTCAACCCCCTCTCTGCACTGGTGAACTGCATAGATCGCCCCTGGGCACTTCGGCAGAACAAACTAAAAGAGTATAGTCTAAAAGAGTATAATTCCTAAAAGAGTATATTTTAAAAGAGCGGCACACAGAAACGTCTTTTTAAAAATGTGTCTTTTTAAAGATGCCTTTCCGTCTATGTGTTATTCCTGGTTGCGCTCATTATCTCTTGCCTTCTGAAGGCCACAATAGCTGTCTTGCGTGCCTGGGCGCTGTCCACAAGTAGACATCGTTTGTGGATGCATCATGTTCTTACTGTGAGAACATGACGGCTTCACTGTGAGAACATGACCATGGCAACTTTGCGGTCACGGCTAGCCTTCATAAGAAAGCAAGCCACCCAAGTGGATCCCCGCCTCGGTCCTTCTACCTACGGGTTTGAGGCCAGTGTGGCTAGCACTGGGGGCGATTTGGGGACCTCAATGGGACCACCTCCATCGGGTAAATCCCACGGACCTCCCAGTCCCCAGTATGCTCGTCCCTCGCAGCTCAAATCCCCACACCCGTCTGCTGGTCACCAAGTGCAAACCCTTGCGGCGGCTGCATCAGCTCCGCTGCGCCCTGGCGGCCCCACCTCTGCGTCGAGCCCCCCGCAGGAAGCAAACGCCACCCATTTCACGGCCGGCCGCCAAGAAGAAGGCTTCGAAGCGCCCCGGTGACGACCCAGGGAAAAGAGACTAGCTATTCCAGAGCTGGTGAACAGACCACTCCATCCCCGGTGGAGGGCCGGCAGGAGAATCTTTTATTTCCTTCTCATTTAATTTCACCGCACGCTCAAGTAGCTGCGGTACCCAAAAATGTAACAAAAGAGTGGTTTCCTTAGTCCCTGGGTCACATAACTGGTGTGTATGGCCGTATTTATGACCACTGTCCACCATTCCTTTTTGACAGGTTCGGCGCTCCAGCGGCGGTCCCCCCGCCCCTGCGCGCCCAGCTGTGGCACAAACATGCCCAAGTCCAGATGTTTCGACAGACCGTGGGGACAAGGTACCTCCTCTTCCCTCCTTGACCAATCCTCTGGTGGGTATCAGGAGTCAGGTAAGTGCTTCGATGTCTCTCAACTCAGCATGGCCACAGGGCCCAAGCCCCGTCAATGTGACCTCTCTGGCTCCGCCCCACCGTGAGGCCCCACCTGTCGGTATGTCTGATGAGATTTTCCCCTTGGTTCCCCTCGCCGGAGCTTAGACGCACGGCATGCACTCTCCAACCCGTCGCAATGGCTGGCCTGGACCGTCCGACTCGGCTACGCGATTCAGTTCGGCAGACACCCGCCCAGATTCAGTGGTGTCCACTTTACCTCGGTGAAGGGCGAGAACGCCACCACCTTGCATGCAGAAATCACTACCCTTCTACGAAAGGTTGCGATAGAGCCTGTCCCTCCGGCCGAGATGAAGAAAGGGTTTTACAGCCCCTACATCATTGTACCAAAGAAAGGCGGTGGGTTGCGGCCAATCTTGGACCTGGGAGTATTGAATCAGGCTTTACACAGACTCCCGTCCAAGATGCTGATGCAAAGACGCATTCTAGCAAGCGTCCTGCATCAAGATTGGTTTGCGGCGGTAGACATGAAGTACGTGTATTTCCACGTCTCGATTCTACCTCGGCACAGACCCTTCCTGCGGTTTGCGTTCGAAAGCAGGGCGTACCAGTACAAGGTCCTACCTTTCGGTCTGTCCCTGTCTCCTTACATCTTCACGAAGATCTCAGAGGCAGCCCTTGTCCACTGAAACCGTTTCAGTGGCTCCTGGGGCATATGGCATCCTCAGCGGTGGCCACACCACTTGGGTTGATGCATATGAGACCAGTTCAGCACTGGCTCCAGACTCGAGTTCCGAGATGGGCATGGCGCCACGGGACATGTTGCGTGGCCATCACGCCGATCTGTCGCCACCTTTTCAGCCCTTGGAACGACCTCACATTTCTACGGGCAGGAGTTCCCCTAGAACAGGTCTTCAGGTGCGTTGTGGTTATGACCGACGCATCCATGGTGGGCTGGGGCACTTTATGCAACGGGCACGCAGCCGTAGGCTACTGAACAGGCCCACAGCCACGTTGGCACACCAACTGCCTTGAGTTGTTGGCAATACTGCTCACCCTATGGAGGTTCCAGCCGTTGATCCAGGACAAGCATGTGTTGGCTCAGACAGACAACATGACAACGGTAGCATACATCAACCGTCAAGATGGTTTACGCTCCCGTCGTATGTCACAACTTGCCCGCCGTCTCCTCATCTGGTGTCAGCAGCATGTCATGTCGCTGCGAGCTACTCACATCCCGGGTGACCTAAACACTACAGCGAACGAGCTGTCACAACAGGTTACCCACAAGGGAGAGTGGAGACTCCACCCTCAGGTGGTCCAGCTGCTCAGGAGTTGTTTCAGGCAGGCACAAGTAGACCTGTTCACCTCCCCAGAATCTTCCCACTACCCACTTTGGTGTGCCCTGACCAAGGCACCCCTCGGTATAGATGCGCTGGCACACAGCTGGCCTCCTGGACTGTGCAAATATGCATTTCCCCCAATGAGCCTACTTGCACAGACCCTGTGCAAGGTCATGGAAGATGAGGAGCTGGTCATCCAGGTAGCACCCTACTGGCCCACCCAGATATGGTTCTCAGACTTCACGCTCCTCACATAAGCCCCTCCCTGGCAAATTCCCCTGAGGAAAGACCTTCACCACCCGCCGTGGAAGACACAGTCACTCAGGCTAGGGCCCCCTCTACGAGGCGCCTGTATGCCTTCAAGTGGTGTCTGTTTGCTAAGTGGTGTTCTTCCCGACGCGAAGACCCCCAGAGATGCACAGTCAGGTTGGTAATTTCCTTCCTGCAGGAGAGGTTGGTGGGACAGCTTTAACCCTTCCACCTTGAAGGTGTATGTAGCCGCTATAGCTGCACACCACGACACAGTGAGCGGTAAGTCCTTAGGAAAGCACGACCTGATCATCAGGTTCCTGAGAGGTGCCAGGAGGTTGAATCCCTCCAGACCGTGCCTCGTTGCCTCATGGGACCTCTCTGTAGTCCTACAAGGCCTACGAGGGGCCCCCTTTGAGCTCTTAGAGTCAACTGAGCTTAAGGAACTGAAGTCTGAAGACTGCCCTCCTGATGGTGCTCACCTCCATCAAGAGGGTAGATGACATGCAAGCGCTATCTGTCAGGGGAACGTGCCTGGATTTAATTCCAAGGCCTGATTGGGCTATGTGCCAAAGGTTCCCAAGGTTCCCATGACCCCATTCAGGGATCAGGTGGTGAACCTGCAAGCACTGCCCCAGGAGTAGGTAGACCCAGCCCTTACATTGCAGTTTCGTCCCATGTCTTAGCAGGAACAAACTGGTAAGTCTGGGACAGTGGGCCGGGTGTATCGCTTGCGTATATCGCCTTTCACCTCCACTGAGCTGAAGACGTGCGCTCTTGACTCTCAGTAGTGTTCACAAAATGTGTTCCCTAGACAACTTCCTCCTAGCCCTGTGGCAGACGAGTTTATGGAGAAAATCCCTGCCGGCTCAATACATGTGCTATCTAAGCCCTGTACTGGGGTAGGTTCCCCAGTACAGAGTGGTGCAGAGGCCACTCTGCACCAGTCACCATGTTTGTAGAGTATCCCCCCCATTGGGTAGGACCTACCATGTGACTTCTCCACATGACATAATTCCGGCCACACTCGGCAAGACCATGTGATGTATCTCCACTCAAAATGTCCTCCCCGGGTGGGGTGTGGTCTCTGCGGTGTCTTCCCCTTGAGAGTGACCCCCCCGATGTGGTTAGTGGTGGTCCCAGTCAGTTGAAAATTTTCACTCAAAGGCACAACTAGGCTAGCCTGCCCCTATTCTTTCTTTGGGCAGTCGACTTGTCCCTGAAAGGCTGCTCGACACTCATAACAGCGTCGGGGGAGGTTATGTGTCGGCCTTGTGCGCTGGCCGTCTCACACCACCAATTCACATAACACAGTCCAGCTAGTTGTGGTGTTTTTGTCGACACAACGTCAAGTGAGTAACAGATAGGGAACATCTTGGTTACTTCTGTAACCTCCATTCCCTGATGGAGGGAACGAGACGTTGTGTCCCTCCTGCCACAAAGCTGGACTACCCACTGAAATGGCCGGGACCTTCTCTCTTGGCTCCTCAGCACAAAACCTGAATGAGGGGTTCGCACGCCAGCTACTTTATACCCGTATGTGCGGGGGAGTGGCATGCAAATACCACTCGCCAATTCCCATTGGCCTTTTATCAAAGATCAGAAGGTGTCTTAGGCTCCCAAGAGTGACTCCTAGTATCACCTCCATCAGGGAACGAAGGTTACAGAAGTAACCAGGACATTTGTATTGCACCTGTACTGAAACATTTGTTTGATATACAATAGCAACATGACCACATGGGAACTTTACATGCTGCTACAGGATGTTCCAGTACTCTGAAAAATACCTCATTCTGCCAAGTTACTGACAAGTAGCATCTCCCATCAGACACTTTGCATAATTTAAATGTGTTTACCCTTACTTGTGGCATGTTTATTCAGGTTCCGTTCCCATGGAAAACAGAAAATGATTATGTTCACATAATCAATGATAAGTGCAATGCAGATGTTGCATTTTCATTCTAAGATTATATTTTTACTCCACTGACAGTTGGGTTGGGGTTTGGGTTAGGGCATAGGTTTAAAAAAATGCATTCCTGTTGACCGTGCCAATACATTCAACAACACTTCCAGCTTTGGCCACTGGGGGCAGTGGTTAAAATTTCACAGTGAGAGCAGTCGTGATATAGTTTGGCATGGCCAGAACTTGAGTTCACTCATACATAAATAAACTATATGACTGACATGAAAAGCGACCAGTCACAATTTAGTTATGGTAAAATGTTTTACCATTTGGGGCAGATAAATCTGAAAGTCATGATACCACAACAATAGACAGGTGTTGAAAAAAATTATCTAATAATGGCACAGCATTTTTGTAACCATGAATGGTTCTAGAAAAAAAAAAAAGAAAGCACAGAAAAAGTTTCACACAGAAATATTTTTCTGACAGAAATGTATCGCTTTGTTTCAGAAAGCCTTTATTAACCCCCTGGAGCCATATGGATTACTTTTTTGATGGATGGATGTGCTGTTTTGGGCTTCAAAATCTAAGGTACCATACACTCCCATTATAAAGCTTGGAAAGCCAGGATATTTTTTTTATATAACTCCGATTGTGTTTGGCTGAAAGAAGAAAGTCATATACACCTAGGATGCTTGAGGTTGGGTAAATTATGGGATCATTTAAATTTTTGGGTGAACTAACCCTTTTAAGCAATGCAAATATGCATGCACACAATTAATTATTAGACCAGATGCACATCATAATGCAACTAAAGCCGAATCCCGGACATTTTCGCAAATGTAGAAATCCCAGCCAGACTTTTTTTTAGGTCCGAAAAAAAGGCCATGTCTGGAAAAGAGGACGTATGGTCAGTGCCTCAGACAAAATAGAATAGCATTCAAAGACTTTATTGCTGCAAACTTTGGTAAATCCAGTGATTATTGTTAATTGACTATCTTTATCCTGCAGACTGATAAAACTTGTGTATCTGAGGAAGCTGCTCAAAAGTCAGCCAGTCCGATCTGACCTGGCGATTTCAGGCAACTCTTGCCATTTTTTGTGTGCGATATGCGACTGTGTGGGTGGTACGTGGGTGTGCCGTCTAAGTTGTTAGTATGTCTGATATATTCACTTGAGGATATCTGTTAGCTTGTCAAACCCACGTGTGGGACCTAAACTCAGACTGTGCGACTGCAGCTATGAGCAGACACCAGCCAGTAGTCAATTTGGTGCATAATCCTGCAGACTGCTGCAAGCAGCTCTCAGTCAGTCCTCATTAATCTGTCAGATCCTTAACTCAGACCTGTGTGGATGACATAATTTGAGGAGCCAAGAGTGTGTGCTCATTAGACAAACCCACACACACTGCATACCTTGGGTCAAGAGCATCTACTGTAGCCACCCTCTTAGTTCCCCTGACTGATGCTGTTAACATGTCACATCATTTCACGTAAAGACTTCCACTTAAGAGATGATGAGTAGGCCAGGTGAGAGGAGACAGGCACAGCACAGCACAGTAAGAATACATTTTCAAGAAACATTTTTGAAGCAGGCTAATTTAGCCTACATATCTGAAATTCATAATGCTTACTTTTAAAAAAGACCATCTTAACCAGCATGCAATTCCTATGCTGGTCTAGGCTGGTTTATGCTGGTTAGTGCTGTTTTAGCTGGTGAACCAGCAAAACCATGTTGTTTTTTTAGCAAAGCATAACTTTACTGTATTGTTTCAACAGGATAACCACACACAATGTGATAAAACAAGGTGATTAGTATTCCTAGATATTTACAATTTTTAATTCCTATATTTACTTGCAATTTTGTCCATCTGGATAGATCTTTACAAACCTCAGATGTTTAGAACACCAAAGGAATTTATTAAACATTTATAAGTCTCTATTCTTGTTTAAAATGTAAAACTGTTTACATTTCTGAGGCTGTCAATATGTTGATATTGTACATTTCAATGTCGATGCAAATACTTGAAAATTTATTGTAAGTGGGATAGAACTTTACGTAAAGAATAATTGATGATGGATCATTGAATTCTTGAAAAAACAAATGCACGCCCTAGGTGGTAATGCGATCAAGATGCACACCTCGGATATGCATTATTTTTCAAGAATTCAACAGGCCGAAATCAATTATTCCGCTTATTCCGTTTACCATTATTTATGACATCGTTCAGGGTTTTATCTCAAGACATTTTCTAATTTTCATCACTAAAACGCTCTTGTGAGGGGAACTACATTCTTCCACCATGGATTCAGCATCTTGTTTTGATACAGTCTGAGCCTTCGTTGCTAGTTCGTAAATATCACTTAAGAACTAGCGACGGAGAATAGCGAGGCTTGCACTGCTTTTCTGGAGCACGTGCTGGAGTAATAAGGTAGTGTGTTTGTGCACGTGTGTGTGTGTGTGTGTTTGTGTGAGATGAGAGTGAAAGAGAGAGAGAGAGAGAGAGAGAGAGGGAGCGAGCGAGCCCAAGGATGCTTTTCAATTGAAATATAAATAAATTTAGGATATAATAGACATTGTTTGTCATTCTTATCCGATATACTTAAACAATGTATACTGTATGTTTTAATTGGTTATTTTGTTGTAGTAGCCTGTAGGGTTCTTTGAAATAACTTTAATAATTTGGCGAAGTGATCTGGAACTACTTCATATCCGTGCGTTTACTTGAAAAATAATTGCACACTTAGAAAGTCCGTCAACCAATCAGAATCAAGCATTCAATAGGCCCATGGTATAATATACAGATATAACAGATTATATACAGATTAAACATTCAAATTACGATAATCTTGGATAAAAGGTATCACTTCCATATTAATCAGTTTTTTCCAAACCAGCCACGAGCGAGACAAGCGACGAATCACAGGACATTTTGATGATTGCTTAGTTTCTACAGTAGAGTACCCCACCCACTGTGAACCCCTATTGGTCCAAATTCTATTGGTCCTATTTATCATAACTGTAAATTTAACATTAAATATGTTCCAGTTGCCTGTAATTGTTCTGCTTAGTAGTTTCAGGTTGAGTGTGAACAGACAAAATACTAGTTGTGTCTGGTCAGGGTACAGAGAGTCAAACTGTTGACACTTCATCCAGTTTTTTGGAAAATAAAGGCCTATATGAAAAAAGAGTTATGAAACAGTTCAAATTAAATGAACCCTTGAGAGTGATCTTTTACATAAAATGCTCTTATCATGTCAGTTTGAACCATGGTTTGCGCTGCTGGCATTTTCTTTGTTTTGGCTTTATGCAGTGGTTTTTCTTAGAGGTCAATGACATTTTGTGCCCTTTCCAGTTTACAGTCTGATTATGTCACATCAGCTTGTGAAATCACACTGATGTCAGCTGTGTGGTAACAAAACTACTAGTTTCTCATATATTTTAACAATATATTCTAAATTAACATTGTTGCTAGGCACTCTAGTCACCTCTCTAAAAATCAGGGTTCCTACAAACAAAATGTTTCTAATTCTTATTACAGTACTTTAACAAAAACATACTTACTATTTATCACATACAGTGTCAACTATACAGTAACTTATTTCTCATTATAAATAATGTTAAGCCCGCTTTTGGAAACCAAATATTATATCCATTTTGAGCATCATATAATAGTCATGTCAGGCAGTGGTGTAGTAGTGTCTGAAGAGGAGGGCATACTGTGTATATATGAAAGCATAATTTTAGGTTAAAAACAAATGTGGAAATTAAACAGCTTCTAAAAATTATTTGTATCTTGACAACAGTAAGCTCTTTACAGAAATTATTAGGTAAAACACTGAGAAATACTATTTGTCATGTTATTGGGACAAATAGTTCTGCACATATTTTGTCTCTCCTTGTGTTGAAGATATAATGATAATGTCACTTTAATTGTTTTCTTATCTTACAAATTAGGTAAGGAAGTCTTTAGAATTACTCATTGCCCGATACAGCTACAAATGTGAGAAAAACATTTTAAAGACCTTCTGGAATTCTCTGGTTTGCAGCATGAATTGCTCCTGATATGTAATTTAACAACAAAAATTAGTCTTATTTACACTCAGTAATTTTTTCTCATTTATAAAGTTTTACTGAAACAAATGTCTAAAATCATGACCCCTCACATTAAAATTAAGTCTCCGGTCATATCAGTAACCTTATAAAACTTTTTTATTCTTCATGCACATGGGGGCTACCATATTAGAATCACATGACCAACCGAATACTACTCGCTTAATCTCAGAAAACCGTCCTGTTATTCAACACTTTCACTCAGGGATTTAACTAATCCTGTGAATTAGTGAATTTCTATAATGTCATCTAAAACTGAAAACTATTGGGTTTGAATGATGCTGCATCCAAGCTGTTAGGTGTCAGTCAAGTCCAAGACAATGTGAACAAAAACTTACTGAGTGCACATTTAACAAAAGACAGTGCAATATATTTGGTGATCAATTGTGAAAACAAAATCATCAACTATAAAATGTATAGTTACAACAATAAATTCTGCTAAATGCACACCTGTGATCGCCCATGTACAGTACATTAACTGGTGACCACAATCAGTCATACGGGTTTGGTAAAATAATTGTAATTTTTGGATGAACTATTCCTTTAAGGGATAAACGTGTGCCTTGGTTCAGGTGTGGGTTTGTGTACTGTCAAGTATGAAACACAAAGTTTTCAATTTGGTTTAGAATGGTCGAATCAAAAAACATTAAAGTTGACCCCAGAGAATTTAAGTTCACAAAAATTTTAAAGTTTACTCAAAGGATTTATTTGAAGATCTAATGTCTAGATGTTGGTCCTCCATTAGCTAACAGATGAAAAACATATGTCAGTCATTCACAAAAAATATAAGTCATTTTATATTGTTTATACTCTCCTTATTTTGTTTTTATTCTCCTCTTCCTGATAAATATGACATCTACCCCAAGTTGACAGTTAAAGAGCTCTAGATTTATCAGAAACACATGGAACTGACATTAGCAGCTAGCTCATTAGCGAGACGCTAGCTGCTTTTCAAAGATGTTACAGCAGTATTATCTACCAGAGATGGTTCCAACAGCAGCTATTAAATGTAATACTCTGTTTAAAACATTTAACCATGTGCTTCAAACTTTCGATTAGCCTTTCCTCTTATTTGCCATTGTTTTGCAGTGTTAATCTCGCACAAAATGTGACCTGTAAATTTGCAGCATTTTACAGTATCTGGGAGACACTGGGGAGTGTTGTAACACATTTTGCTTAACATCTGTAGTCTTGGGTTTTTGGGCTATGTTTCTCAAACTTTTATCTACTTTTCTCATAGTTACATGCTACAAGTTAAAGTAGGCTAGGCCTTCTGTATGATATAAAATTAAAGAAGACAACCTGCTCATGATCACAAACATAACTAATCCAGATGAGAAATGTTACTTGCTTATTTCAAACTTCTTTAACTTTAGGAAGGTGACCGACATGTATACAGCGGTGCAAAAACCAATGCATGCCATGTATGCAGTGTAGGGGTGCCATGTTTAGGGGGCGCTGGCAGCACAATTGAAAATGGAAAATGTGATTTTGCCCCTGTAGCTAAATTCACCCTGTTGCTAAATTCTAATTGGTTAAACTTATAGTGTTAACTCAACATATGTTTAAACAATCCCCTATTGAATGACGGGCTACATTTGTATGATGTGTGTTTCATGATTTGCCAGATGAGTTGATTTCTGCTGTTAGTCCTGTGGTCTGCAAACCCAACATTCTCCCCTCTGCATGTATTAAGCATGCCGTGTCTCAGGAACAATCCACCACAACTATGTCATATAGACATTTCTTTTTTGCCTTGTAAAACTACAAAAATATTGTGGCATTTTTTAAAATAGTTTGTAAAATTTGTGACACAAAACTGTTTGCTTTTGTCCCGAGGCATGAGCTAACTGAGACAATACGGGACCTTTACAGGAGGAAGTTGAGCCAGTTAACCATCAGTTGAACCTTTATAACCGACTTGGAAAAAGGCTCGATAACACTAGACGTCACTCAGCCCACACTGAGCAAACAGATCTGGATGTATCAAAGGCCTTTGACATCTCTTGCCATATAGGCTGCATTATCTTCTGCTAGACTGTACTGTGGCTAAACCACTATGAAGTAGCCTAACCACTCTTTCCTCCATCATTTAGGTCTGGCTTTTTCTGTCTATCTCTCACACTCCACCTTGTGTTGCTTTCTTATTCACGGTGCGCTAAACCTCACTATTATTTGAGAATCATAGCAGTTACTCTCTGCTGTTTGTTCACCGCCATTGGTTTTGGAAGGCTGTGACGTGACGTCTGTCTGGGAGAGAAACTTCAGTCATGCAGTAGTCTAATTTCTGTGTGGTATTCCACCCCCCGCTCCTTCAAACAAACAAACACCGCAGTTGATACGCTGACCTCTAGGTGAGTGACAAATTTACATACATCAACGTCACCTTTGAAACTACAGAGTCATTCACATGCCAGCCTGTCATCAAAGACCACAACACTTCAGGGTTTAGGTCTGGCCTCTAGGATTTGGCACAGACTTTGAGTTTATTTATTTATTTGAGAATGTGTGGACCTATCCTGTTTAGATGTTAGAAGTACTCTGAAATATTTTAGATTTGGAATTTTTCTGGGTCTTTGTTTCATGTTAAATGTCTTCATATCACTGCCATCTTATAGAGCTGCTGTATATTGCCATCCTGTCAGTATCTTAAAGTCTCCCAACACTAGAGGTGTTCAGCAAGCCGCATAAGTAGTATTATGTTGTCTGTTTTATGCAAAGTTGAGCCAAAATCCAACCGATAAATTTCCGGATAAAAAAAAAAAGACCTCAAAATTAATTCTTCAGTTCCCCTTCCGTCACTCACTCAACGTTGTGTCGATTGTAGTGACACAAGAGGCTTCGTTCAGGAGCCTCGGATACCTCTGAATATGAAAAAGGCCAACAAAAAATTGGAGAACAGATTTTGTTTTAATCAGAATTTCCGTCCCCAGACATACGGGTATAAAAGGCAGGGATCGTGCATCTGTTCAGTCAGATTCTTTCTTCGGAGCCGAGCGGATGTGAGATCAGCGAGCTGAGAAACTCACTACTGTTCCGCTCACCTCTAAGAGCATTGCTGTTGGATCCTATGTCACATTACCAGTGGCTTTCTCCCTTCTCAACATGCCAGTACAGTCCATGCCCCTGGGCGCTTCGACAGTGGTTCCTAAAAGAGCAAATAGACCTCTAAAAGAGTTTATTTCCTCTAAAAGAGTTAAAACATTGACGTTGAACGTCTTTTTAAAGATGCGTCTTTTTCAAGATGCCTTTCCACCTTTGTGTAGTTCCTGAATGCGGTAGATATCTCTCTTTCCTTAAAGGAAAGGCCCATCTAGCTGCCCCCCGCATCGCGCCTTCACCCGGCTGGTGATGGAGGTGATTTCGGGAGTTCGGCAGGCACGGTTTCACCACCTGGCGGGATCGCCCAGTACTCCCTTCCGAGGCCAAAGTTAGGCCAAAGTTGTCCCTGGTGTCCAAACCTACAGCACCACCAGGCTTACGCCCTGCATGCACAGCCCTCCTGCAAACCCACCAGGCCAATGCACTTAAAGAACTGCACTTGGGTAGTCCTGATCCTAATGTGCTGCAGGAACTGCGCTCAGCAACTGACCTCGCCCTCCACGCCACGAAGGTCACAGCGTGGGCACTCGGACTGGCGATGGCCACCCTCGTGGTCCAGGAACATCTGTGGCTGGACCTGGTCGAGATGTGGGATACTGACAAAGCTTGCTTTCTCAATGCCCCCGTCTCCCAGCTCAGCCTATTCGGTGACACCGCTGAGGACAATTACACTACCTGCTCCTCACTGCTGCGAAGCCCCACCAGGTATGTCAAACGTGATCATCCCCTTAGTGCCCCCCGCTTGGAGCTTGGATGCATGGCTTACGCTTTATAACCCATCACGCTGGGAATTCAGTTCTCCAGGCGCTTGCCCCGTTTCAGCGGTATCCGCTCCACCGTGCACAGCGAGAACACCAGCACCCTACGGGCGGAAATCGCAACCCTTCTACACAAGCACGCGATAGAGCCTGCCCCTCCAGCCGAGATGAAGAAGGGTTTCTACAGCCCTTACTTCATTGTACCCAAAAAAGGAGGTGGGTTGAGGCCAATCTTGGACTTGCGAATTCTCAACCGGACTTTGCACAAACTCCCGTTCATGCAAAAACATATTCTAACATGCGTTTGGCATTAAGATTGACTCACAGCGGTAGACCTGAAGGACGCATACATCCACGTCTGGATTTTGCACCGACACTGACCCTTTCTACGGTTTGCGTTCGATGGCCGAGCGTGCCAGTACAAGGTCCTCCCCTCCGGCCTGTCCCTGTCCCCTCGCGTCTTCACGAATGTCGCAGAGACCGCCCTTGCCTCACAAAGGGAAGTGGGCATCTGCATACTCAACTACCTCGATGACTGGCTGATATTAGCTCACACTCAAGAGGCACCATGCACTCACAGGGACCAGGTGCTCGGGCACCTCAGCCATTTAGGGCTTCAGGTCAACTGGAAAAAGAGCAAGCTCTCCCCGGTTCAGAGCATCTCTTTCCCCTGCATGGAGTTAGACTCAGTCTAAATGATCAAACCTCACAAACGAGTGCACGCAGTCAGTGTTTATTTGCCCTTCATCATTCAAAATAGGCACCGCGGTCCCTCTAAAACAATTCCAGAGGCTCCTGGGGCATATGGCATCCTCAGCCACGGTCGCACCACTAGGGTTGATGCATATGAGATCGCTTCGGCACTGGCTTCAGACTCGAGTCGTGAGATGGGCATGGTGCCACAGCACATATCATGTGATCTTCACCCCCTCTGCTGTCAGTTATTAAACTCTTGGACAGACCTCTGTTATCTGCAGACAGGAATCCCTCTACAGCAGGTGTCCAGATGCATCATGGTCACCACAGATGCCTCCAAACCCGGTTGGGGCACGGTGTGCAATGGGCACACAGTCGGCAGTTCCTGGACAGGCCTGCGGTTACATTGGCACATCAACTGCCTAGAGTTGCTGGCTGTATTTCTTGCCTTGTGGAGGTTTCTCCCACTGATCCGAGGCAAGCACGTCTTGATCCGTTTATGTATTCTACCGCGATGGTAGCGTACATAAAAATGCCAAGGTGGCGTGCGCTCTCGCCACGTGTCGCACCTCGCCAGCCATCTCCTTTATTATAGCTAGATGGCCCTAGCCACCTCTAACACTCTATGAGGAGAAACATAGAGAGAGAAAAGGCCACGGCTGGTGTGGCCAGCTCTCATGCTTGTCACGTTGCTTGTTCCCACCCCCCAAGGGAAAACCTTGGTTGGATACCAGGAACTTAATAAAAACAATATGACGTCTTAGTGGGGCGTTGGGGATGGTTACTTGCAGTCTGATGCCCATGCTCTTTTGGCACACTACAACTTGCTGCACCAGCATCAGCAGATCATGTAACACGGCTCAGTGTAGGTGGCGCTATTGAATAGGGGCCCCTTGTGCCACTACAATCGACACAATGTGAAGTGAGTGACAGAAGGGGAACGTCTAGGTTACTAGTGTCCGGGGGCGGAACATGCTATTTCTTTTCGCCAATTTTTTATTGGCCTTTTTCATGTTCAGAGGTATCCGAGGCTCCTGAAAGAAGCCTCTTGTGTCACAAAAATCGACACAACGTCTCGTTCCCACCATCAGGGAACGGGGGTTACACTAGTAACCTAGACATTTTTATTGGTAAAATCTAATGTAGTTCTTAATATTCTTTTTAATACTTAGAGTGTTACTCTTAGGTAATCATTCTTAATCTTGAGAATTTGTATAAATAAATCAAATAAATTTAAGAATTTGACATAAACAGATAAGAAATAGTTTGTTTTAAACAATTTGAAAGCATTATGACCTCATAAAGGTAAAAAATGCCCCTAAATATCAAATTCAGGTGGTAATATTGCCCCTTAATATAAAAATGTATTTCTGACACTGCCACGAACACTTGATCTTTGCTGATTATGTGTCTTATGTACAATATGAACATTTTTATTTATATTAATTGTATATTATTTAAATGAAATACAACTCACTTTGGTTTTCAACACTGTCTTGCTACACTGTGTCAAAGGGAGATAAAATGGAGACTGCATCCCTATTTGCACACTTTACCATTTAGGGCGGCTGTGGCTCAGGTGGTAGAGCGGGTAGGCTGCTAATCGCAGGGTTGGCGGTTCAAATCCTGGCCCACGTGACTCCACGTGCCGAAGTGTCCTTGGGCAAGACACTGAACCCCAAGTTGCTCCCAATGGTAGGCTAGCGCCTTGCATGGCAGCTCTGCCGCCATTAGTGTATGAATGTGTGTGTGAATGGGTGATTGGGACACAGTGTAAAGCGCTTTGGTAACCTCTGAGGTTAGAAAAAAAGCGCTATATAAGCGCAGACCCTTTACCTTCCCTTTACCATGCACTTAATTATTTAATTATTTATTTTTTTAAGACAGTAAGTTAGTTTTGGCACATGCAACTATGTCATATTATACATATCCCCTTGTCTTGTACTGTAATATGTAAATGTTGGCATCAAAATTAATTACCTTAATATCATTATCAATTAACTTTTCACACAGCATTGACTGCCATATTTCTATACATGAAAAAGTTGAATGAGAACCATCAAAAAGTCCTCTTCTATAGCGTCAGGGGTTACTGGAAGTATTAGCCCAAAGAACATGCATAAATGCAACTTAAATATCCAGTGGAAGTAGAAGCAGGACAGGTTACATTGTCCTACTATTTTATCAAATAATACATAATGGCAACTTTCATTGTAATAGTACTGACTGTGGGGCTAAAAACTAGCCCTCAATAGTATTAGTGGCTTCTTGTTCTCCAATAGTAGGACAGACTGTATCATCACACTCTCAGTAACTCCACATGCCATCCTAGTATAAGGTTGAAGATATGGATTGGCGTGATGCTTTAGAGTCCCAGCATACTGTAGTATGTTAACTTGTGGTAGTCTGCTTCATCCTCCACAAACTCCTAGCACTCATAATCAGCCTGCAAGATGAGGAATTGCGCTGTGCAAATTGTGTTCAGAACAAGTTTTGTGGGTGCGTTTGTGCCTTTACCTGATTTGCATAATTTCTGTAGTGAGCACTAAAACAATGCAGACAGTGAATGAGGCAGTGAAGGAGGCACAATTCATTTTTATGAATTCCTCACCAGATTGTTCTCAGATGATTTTTCAGTTGAAATGCAGAGCTTTTAATTAAAGTCAAAACTTCTGAACACAAAATTTAAAAAGATTAGATTTAGATACATTTAATTCCTCAGGGGACAAAGCTTTCCATTTTAAAGAGAAAAATCTATGCAAGGGGTGGTGGTGGTTATGATAGACATGTCTCTTTAGAATGTGTCAAATTCAGTTTTTACTCTTGTCACATTTAGCATATTTTTATTTTACCAGAGCATTTGAAATAAGGAGCAGGGGAAACTCCAACTGCAGGAGCACAATTTTAGGCACATTCATTCATATATTTTGACAACTTCGATATGCATGATTCATCTGGACTTTGTGAATGCACTTTGAATGATGCCAGATTGTTTGTTTTGGGTGGAGGTACCTTGAGATGAGAGCATGTTATGGTTTGTTTAATAAAAAAAGGTTTTGTGTTATTCACTGGAATAACTGTTATGCTGATTGTTTGTTCCTATTTAGGTGGTTTATGTTCTTTGCATGTACCACAGGAAACTTATTTCCATAGAGCTCATTGACATGTTGTAAGCATAATTTTTGAGCAGAAAGTGTGATTAAAGTAAAAATACAGTCAGAACAATCTTAAAGCCATAGTTTGCCCAAAAATTACAATTCTTAACATTAACTCACCCTCACGCCATTCCAGATTTGTATGACTTTCTTCTGTAGAACACAAGATTTTTTAGAAGAATATCTCTGCTCTGTAGGTGAATGGTGTCCAGAACATTAAATCTTCAAATCACATAAAGCCAGCATAAAAGTAATCCATAAGACTCCAGCAGTTAAATCCATGTCACCAGAAGTGATATGATAGGTGTTGGAGAAACAGATCAACATTACGTCCTTTTTTACTATAAATCTCCACCTTTGACCTACCCCGACCAGTTGGTGGTGATATGCACAAAGAATGCGAATCACCAACAAAAAAAGAATATAAATGTGAAAATGGAGATTTGCACTGCGTCCGAATATCCATGCTTCTCCTCTAAAAATTGTGCCAAAAACAGTATTCCAATATAGTAATTTGTCAGAATCTGCAGTATTCATGAAGCATTCTTGTGAGTGATAAATTCAAATAACCTATTAGCTTGCTCCACATAGATTTTTATGCCTAAAATTTGGTAATTTAGTCACTACTTTTAGTTAGCTACTCCCCCAGCACTGATTAGATGCAGTCACATTTGTGCATCTCTGATTGCCTTTCATCACATATTTGGCCTACTTAATTGTTAATTTTATTTGCATTCATTTGTATGAAATTCACAGTGTCAGTTATAATGACTCAACCCTTGGGTATGCACATCACTTTGGAGCTGGCATTCTGCCTGTCTTCTCTCCAAAGTGAAGAACTACAAATATCCATGTAGGAATGTAGGTGCCCGTGCACCCATGGCACACTGCTAAACTTACAATTCACCATCTGCTCTACTCACCAACCCCACCCCCATGGTAAAATGTACCATGTATAAATGGACTATGGCTGGGAGAGGGAAAAAAATGAAAGCAATTAGTCATCGATTTCAAAGAGAGTGTATAATAAAACGTTTCCCCCCTAAGGTAAACCTGCCGAATACAAACACGAATTAACCGCCCACTCTAGTCCTGTGAATAAGGCTAGAAGAATGTACGGCAACCCACACAACCGCCATTTAAGAGTGACACACTTAGACACATCGACACATGTAGATATGCCTTTCACATCTCTGTCACTTTGCTCTGAGTGAAGTCCTATAGCTTTCAATATTCATCATGTAGTATGTACAGTAAAAATGCCCAGGCTATAATGGGTTTCTCAGATCGTTTCACACTCACGTGATCGAGTCCTTTCATAGCAATGCTCTTTGAGGTGATATAAATGTATACAAAATATATATATAAACTTATATTTATGCAAAACCTACAGTTAAAAAAAGAAAATTGTGAGGTTTATGCTTAACAAGTTAAAACTAATCTTACAATAGAGCAAGACAAAATGCATATTTTTAAGATACATTCTCAAGAGGTAAATGGCTTTTTGGGTAATGTGATCTAGTTTTAGAGGCAAAGTTTGCATATAAATAAATAAATAAATAAAAATCTGCCATCATTTACTCACCCTCATGTTGTTCCAAACCCATGTGAATTTCTTTGTTCCATGGAACATAAAAGAAATTTAGAAGATAATAAGACAGTATGTTAGCTTCAGTCACCATTCACTTACAGTGTATGGAAAAAATATGAAGTGAAAGTGAATGGTGATTGAAGTTAACATTCTGCTCAACATCTGCTTTTGTGTTACATGGAAGAAAGGAAGTCATGTGGGTTTAATGAACATGAGGGTGCATAAATGATGACAGGCTTTTCTTTTTGTATGAACGGCCCTTTTAAATATTATATATAAATATGCTACCTTTATATATTTTTTACTGAAAACAAGATGCTGATTAAGAATCAGATACTTTGAGTATAGCAGTTTGAGATAAATTTATACACTAGTATGGATGTGTACAAATGACTGTCATTTACATTATGGTTTTCAGGTTTTTGTTTTTAATGACTTTACTATTAAATGATAATATTTCCATGAAAACGACTCTATCATTTTTTTTTGGAGCCCATCATGTCTCTGTTTGAGGACTCTGTTTGGACACTTACTCTCCACCCTCCCACCTCTCTGCAGTTACCCTAGCAACGACTATGGTTACTAGGGTGCCTTGTCTCCCAGTGGGCTTTCACTGCATCTGTCTATTTTATCTGAATCATGAGAGAGAGAGAGAGAGAGAGAGAGAGAGAGAGAGAGTGAGAGTGTGTTTGTCAGAAATCCACATTCAGAATTTCCCAATCCCACATGCAACTCAAACTGCAATCACATCAAAACATCAGCAAAGGTTAAACCTCAGACGATTTTGACCTTTTTTTTTTTTTTTTGCTCAATGTGTAGGCCCTAACAGGCCTCAAACCTTTGGAAAAAGTATTGAAATACTTTTTAGAAAAACTTGATTGTATGAAATCGGAGTTCTTTTGAATAGAATGGTTTCTTTAAACGGGCACTTAAAACCTTCCAAAATAGTACTGTTGTGGTACCATAGTACAGTGATGTATAATGATTATGGTGAATAAAGGTGAAGTGGGGCACTTAAAGGGTTAGTTCACCCAAAAATTAGCCCATCATTTACTCACCCTCAAGCCATCCTAAGTGTATGACAATGTTCTTTCAGCCAAACACAATCATATTGAGTTATATTTAAAAATATCCTGGTTCTTCCAAGCTTTATAATGAGAGTGAATGGTACCTTAGATTTTGAAGCCCAATAAAGCACATCCATCCATCATAATTGTAATCCATACGGCTCCAGTGGGTTAATAAAGGCCTTCTGAAGCGAAGCGATGCATTTTTGTAGAACAATATGCCTATTTATAACTTTATAAACTATAATTACTGGCTTCCGGTAACGGCCGTCCGCGCATTCACGAGAGTGTTGAGTTCCGGCGTATGACGTAGACGTAGCGCAAGCTCCGGTGAGAAGTGACAAATGCGGAAGCACGCGTTGTTTACAGCAAAGGAAAACAGCGAAAAAAGTGAGTTGTTTTAGCTATACTGTAGATTTGAATTTGTCTTAAAATTATGCGTTTGTGTGTCTATCCAATCATTCCAATCATCCATTCATAGCAGCAAACACACTCAGCCTCTGTTGGCATTACCTCGCATTTCCTGCATGAGCACCACCACGTCTCCCGTACTCTCCGTCAACCAGATTGCTTTGTTTGTGCCGCTGCTGCAGCCTCCTCCTTCTCCCGGAGTTCCTGGTTGGTGTACTCCGGCTCAAACAAATAGGGCTGGGCAAAAAACTAAATCTCCTCTTCTGTTATATTGAAATCCTCTATTTTTCTTTTAAAAATCCTCATTGTTGACTTTTAATTCGTGACCGGTGTTTTGTTTTGCTCTATCCTCTGCCCTTCCGCGTTCTTCAATTCACACCGGAGCTTACGCTACGCCTACGTCATTTGCTGGAACTCGACTCTCTTGTGAATGCTTGGACAGCCGTTACCGGAAGCCAGTGATTATTGTTTATAAAGTTATAAATATGGATATTTTTCTTACAAAAATGCATTTCTTCACTTCAGAAGGCCTTTATTAACCCCCTGGAGCCGTATGGATTACAAATATGATGGATGGATGTGCTTTTTTTGGGCTTCAAACTCTAAGGTACCATTCACTCCCATTATAAAGCTTGGAAGAGCCAGGATATTTTTTAACATAACTCCAATTATGTTTGGCTGAAAGAAGAAAGTCATACACCTAGGATGGCTTGAGGGTGAGTAAATTAGTAAATTATTTTCATTTTTGGGTGAACTAACCCTTTAAGCTTAATCATCTGCACTGCTCTACAAATAATAAAATGCAGTAACTATGACAAATGTCATTTTTTTTAATTGTCCAATCAAATGTGGAATGTCTCACACTGTTCTCTCTGAATCGAAGAATAAGTTAAGCCAAACCTTTTTGTAAAGGCTTTTTGTCAGTCATAGTCTAAAAAGCCCCAATTTCAGTCAGTCAATTTTGACAAAATGTGCAGTTACTGTGCTTTGTGCTTTGCAGGGTATAATAATAACATGTATATTCTTCCATTACTAAAAAAGCTGCATTAAGTTCATCCATTACTAGCATGCAATGACATTAATGTGGCCATTTACAGTATATCATATTTTTAAAAAGATGCCAATGAAGTTCAGAAAGTGTCCATACACTGTGGTATTTACACTATTCCAAAGTACATCAAAGAATACCATGGTATTAGTGTGGTATATTTTTGTGTGTAAAATACTGCATTATGTTTGTTTAGAATGACTAGGACACAGCGAGTGTGACAGGTCTGTGTTTAATGCAGTTGGAGTGTGTTTTAGCAGGCCTTGCCCTTTACCAAGGATGAGCACACTTGCTAAAGAAGTGTGACATCAATGGTGTCTTCGTTTCCAGGAAAGAGAGATCGTCTGTGCTGTCCCTTCACCCACATGGTGCAGATGAGACATGATAAACTACTACTCTGGGGCCACTTTGGGATGTCCATAGATTAACTCTCTCAGTTTTCTAAAGTGTGATTGATGGGAAAAATTACTGAGGCTGAATAACATAAGGCCTGACCTCTGAGGACAGTACTTAAAGGAAATGTGCCTACTTTGTCTATCAATCAGTTTGTTTCATCATATTTTCCATGAAATGGGGATTTCAGGTTTCATGTTTTATCTGTGTTTTGCAGTCTTAAACTGAATTTCAAATAGTCGGTGCAGCATTAAGCTTTTTAAAAATTCAGAAATGTGCTGACAGAACATGCAGAGAGAGATGTATATCTGTCAAAACTCAACTAATGAAGTATGCATAGACCATTTACACTTGGGCACTTTAATTTTTGGTCACTGTGATTTTGTCAAGTATGGCATGTACCTGGATCAGCATCATTTGTTGGTGCTGGAATAACATTTTCAAAGACAATCCTAACCCTAATCACAACCTTCCCCTAAAATTAGAGTGAAACGATAGGTTGGTAAAAATGGTGTAAAAGCCACCAGTCTAACACAGTGTTTTCTGCTATTGAATCCCCAGTGCCATAGCAAAATACATTATATTTGACCAGAGTTGTGAGTTTACAGTCTGAATTGAAAAAAATGAGATAGTAAAAAAGAGAGTATACCATGAAACAACACCAATTTAACACGACTTTTCATTGAGCTTGAGTTTGCTGGCGGCACTCCAAAATAAACATAAAGCATGACTACTGTAGTCTGATTTGTGAATAAAGCCAGTTCTTTTAATTAATCATTTAAAATAAATCATCAACTAGTTATTGGTTTGAATTAGGCTGACGATTCCTTCACTAAATTACAGAATTCAGTCACAGCGGACTGAATTAACATTTGCCTCGCAACTGAACCACAGTATATACTGTATTTGCAAGTAAATTTTTTGTAATCAATAAAAAAAGTAAACATTAAAATATGTTACTATACAGTACGATAAAGTTACTAATTTTCTATAATACTGTATGTTTACGCATTGATGGAGCACTGGAACACTGTAGGAAAAACTGGTGTAACCCTAACATTAATAACCCAAGCTAAATCTAATCTGATTGGTTAATAATGTTGTTTTAGGAACAACAAGGATGTTGACCCAGGAAAATGTGCTACTTGCTATTCTTCTTGATTGTGACTTGCATCTTAATTCAGGCATGTACGTTAATACTTTTAAAATTCTAATAAAAAATGCAAATAAAAAAGTAAACTTTTGTTAATTATAAGGAGCAATGTTTTTCTTCTTCAAAAAGCTTCATTCCATACTTTGAAGAACAAAAGATTTTACACCTGGAAATTGAGATTTGTGGAATCAAATGACTTTCAGACTGCAAAGCCTGACAGAAAAAGTTATACAATATAAATGGCATACTATTTGACAAACTATAGACAAACTGCTGGCTTTAAGTAAACAGAGGAAAATGGTCATGGTGGTCTGACCTCTAAACATTATCAAGGCATACTCGTATAAGGCACTTGGTGTGACTCATCGCCCTCAACAATGTCTGAAGTAGAAATGTACGACACAAGTGCTAATGTATGCGAAAGCTTTTTTTTTTTTTCACTTATCTAGAGCTGTTAGCTCATCATTGTTAAATGTCAGACCAATTTCTCTCTGTATGATTCACCAGGTGTTCGTTGTTGTTACATGTTGCACCCAGAATTTGCAAAATGTGAATGGCACTGAGGTATTTTCACATGGTGGGAGGAACTTGGACTTTTCCCCTTGTGCCCTGACTCCCTGTTACATCTCATTTCAGACATTGCATTTGCAAAATTAGAAATTTAAAGTGACAATTCAACCAAAAAGGTTTTTTAATAAAAATTATCTCATAATTTACATACCCTCATGCCATCCCAGATGTGAATGACTTACTTTCTTCTGCTGAACTCAAAAAATATTTTTAGAAGAATATTTCAGCTCTGTAGGTCCAGTAAATGCAAGTGAATGGTGGCCAGAAATCAGCATGTCCAAAAAGGGCATAAAGGCAGCATAAAAGTAATCCATAAGACTCCAGTAGTTAAATACATATCTCCTGAATTGATATGATGGGTATTGGTGAGAAACAGATAAATATATTTATGTCTTTTGTTTTACAAAACGTTCACTTTTGACCTTCTAGTGTGGAAATGACTTCCATTTTCACATTCAGCCACCTACTGGTTGGGGAAAGGCAGCTAGGCACTGAACATAAATGGAGGACCTAAATAGGACCATTCTGACGAGCTTCTGAATTGTATTGGTAGACATCATAATCAGTTTGGCATCAGCTGATTGCAAGCGTGACTTACAAGACCTGCCTGAACCAACGCTATGCCTAATTTAATTTCTGATCTCTTTCTCACCCTCACCTGTCACATTATTTCAGAAGTTATGAATTTAAACACTGGAGTCTTATGGATTATTTTATGGTGCTTTTAAGTCCTTTTTGGACCTTCAAAATTCTGGCCACCATTGACTTACATTTACATTTATGCATTTGGCAGACGCTTTTATCCAAAGCGACTTACAGAGCCCTTATAACAGGGACAATCCCCCTGGAGCAAGCTGGAGTTAAGTGCCTTGCTCAAGGACACAATGGTGGTGGCTGTGGGGCTCGAGCTAGCGTCCTTCTGATTACCAGATGTGCTTAGACCACTACACCACCACCACTCCATGGACTTGCATTGTATAGACCTACAGCGCTGAGGTGTTATTCTAAAATTGAGGGTGAGTAGAAGATTAGATTTGGGTGTGCGATTCCTTTAAGGCTCAGTTTAACTATTACTAGAAATATGAAATTTTTTGGCAGATAACAATTTTAACAAAAAACTATAGGCTGATACTGATATTTTGCTACTCACCTTATGACTTCTAAAACATTGCACTTCTGTTTTTGTTGTTCAAAACAGAACTCACATGTTACACGTACTGTATATGATAGAACATTACAAATTCATATTATGCATATGTTGAGCTATTTCAAGCAAATGTCAACCAAATCATGGAAAATCCTGTATTATATTGGTATTATAGATAATGCAGACCAGGCCACTAGAGGGCACCGCTTGCTCACACAGCGCTGATTAAAGCGCTGAATGCAGACTATATTTTGAAAAGACATTTAAGTTTTAATAATTGCATATGGCCATATTGCGATTTCTTAATTCAATCAATCAAGCAGCATTAATGGATTGTATACAGATTTCTCAAAAGTCGAAGTCTGGTGGTTTCAAAGTGTTTTGGATGGTTTCCCTCATTGTAGCCTGTAGGTTTACAACTGTCACATCAGTTTATGGTGGCTTATCCACATTAACATGAGAACCAGAAATAATAAATGTCAACTACTACATGTTCTTAGAAGTGCCAACCCTCGCTATTACTTATGTCTGGATTGTGCATTGTGCAGTTTTTACAAAGTGTGTTTCTAATTAATTATAAAGCATCTGTTTTTTATTTTGGTATTTTCATGCATATAACCTACACTGCATCTTTGATGTAAAGGCGAGCATTTTATCTCCTCAGCAGTCACTGCCTTCAGCTACATTGTAAACGAGTGTCCCCCTTAGCCAGACAAAGCCCTTTATTCCCCCTGGAATACCATATGACACTGTTCGGCTGTTGTGCTGGCTTGTTTGATGCCTTGTCTGAAAATGTGCTTCATCCAAAAGGCTCTGCATAAGTCTCAGGTTGTGCAGGTGTACATGTGCTGTGGATTGACCTTTAGTAAAAGATTGAGTTCAGCTATCTCCCCTCATCAAGGCAAATCCTGCAAAAAAGCAGAAGATGGATTGCTGGTCTTAGATGTTATAAACTGGTCTAGATGGTTTCCCAGCTTGGCAAAGCTGGTCAAATTTCCCAAAACCTTTCAAACCAGCCAACAGGCCAGTCTGGCAGACCAGCTAACATCTGCAAGCCAGTTTAGGCTGATTTAAAGATGTTTTTTTCACCAGGAAAGACTGAACAGAAAGAGATTAGAGACAAGAACCCCAGGCGAGAGATGCAGGCGAAAAACGTCTGTCAACACTCTGCCATGTCTATATAATTATCCAAGACAAATTTGCAGGATCTTTCAGAAAAAGGAAAGCCATCTTTACCCACTGAAAGAAGTGCAGACCATCTCTCCTCATTGGGGATTGTTCCTCTTTTTTTGGGTTTCATGCTGAGGTTCAGCTGTTACTTTGGAGATATTTCTTTTCCAGCTTTCCAATCTATTTGTCAGTATCATAGCAAACATATGATATCATGTTCCCTTCACATTTGTGTTTAGTCTAATACTCAAATTTAGTAGAAAATACTCAAATTGTCCTCACCTTTTGTTGATAAGGCACCACTCATGTGACTGTATCACACAATGACATTGGCAGGTGACAGGATGGCATGGGTCATGAAACAACTTCCCCTCTTTCCATGTGCCGCACAGGACCAGAGGGGCTCACCAGAGAAAGACCCTGTCATCTGCAAATGTATGTCCCGCTGTATGGCTCTCCAATGCACTCATCCATAGTTCACACTGTTCACACACATGCAGAGTTCACCTGCACAGATCAAATAACTCTTAGTGCAGACCACTAGATCTAATCCATAATTTATGAGGCATATAAAATACAATAAAAATGTTATGGGCTTGTCAGAACTTGTTACCAATGATGTGTCTTTCTTAACAAGATGTGATTTGAGAACTATTTTCTAGCAATTCTTTTTCTTTCCACAATACTCCAATGGCCATGCATACATTTTGTTTTTTAAATGTCGGTATAATAATACTGGCTTTTGGACAGCTGTGCTCAAGGCAACTAATAGTCGAACACACAGCAGATTTGTACTTTGTGTTGGAGGTTGCTGGGCTCATGTGGTCAATGTGAGTTTGAATTTTGCTTGAAAATCTCTGCGTTTAGAGCTTGCGTCAAGTCTCATCCTAGAGCCCTATCATTGTGGATAGCAGGTCAAATCAATTTACCTTCATTACACCTAAAAGCATAGTTTTCTTTTTGAATGAACTTGTCATCACGTACTATGTTTGCCTCAATCACCATTCACTGTCACTCTCTGAAAAAAATTATAAAAATAAAATGCAATAAAATTGAATGGCAAGTGAGACCAATATACTGCCTAACATTTTCACAGAAGAAAGAAAAAGTCATAGCGGTTTGGAACAATATGAGGGTGAATAAATTATAAACTATCCTTTTAAGGGTTATATTAAGATGCAAAGTTTTGAAGTAAACAAACAAGCAAAAAAAAAAAAAAAACATCTGTGAGAGAGAAAGAAAAAATGAGCAAGAGAGAGACAAAGTGCAAAGAAAGAGAAATCTATTATTTCTTTTGTTTTCTGCATGTCTCAGTGGAATGACTTTTCTGCAGTTGAACTTCCCACCTTGCTTCAAGCACTCTAGCCCACTCTACAACCCCCTCCCCCCACAGCTGTCCCTGGAGAGGAAACCCCTGACCCTCCTCTGCCTATCTACGCCAATGCAGCCCACTTATCCAAGTTCTGGAGAGGAGAGCCGGGCTGCACTGAGCAGCTGGTGAAGAGGAAGAGAGATGACGCCTCTCGCTTTCTGGCTCTCCCTCACTTTTCTCTCATTCTTTGCCAAGTTCTATCCAAATGTCCGTAGTCTAGGCAACTAAATACGAATGTATATATACAGTGTGTATATAATGTACAGATTTTGCTCTAATGGAAAGAAATTGGTACTTTTATTCACCAAAGTGGCATTCAGCTGATCACAATGTATAGTCAGGACATTAATAATGTGAAAAATTACTGTAATCATTTGAAAACAAAACAAAACAAAAAAAAAAAATATATATATATATATATATATATATATAAAATTCAGAACTTATTAAACTACTTCATAGAGTTCTCATCAAAAAATCCTCCATATGCATCAATGACAACTTTGCAGATCTTTGGCTTTCTAGCTGTCAGTTTGTCCAGATCCACCCCACACTTCCTGTAGCACTTGCCATAGATGTGGCTGTCTCTTTGGGCAATTCTCACGCACCTTACAGTCTAGCTGATCCCACAAAAGCTCAATGGGGTTAAGATCCATAATGCTTTTCCAATTATCTGTTGTCCAGTGTCTGTGTTTCTTTGCCCAATCCAACCTTTTTGTTTTTCTGTTTCAAAAGTGGCTTTTTCTTTGCAATTCTTCCCATAAGGCCTGCACCCCTGAGTTTTCTCTTTACTGTTGTACTTGAAACTAGAATTCAATGAAGCTGTCAGCTGAGGACATGTGAGGCATCTATTTCTCAAACTAGAGACTCTGATGTACTTAACATCTTGTACATCTGGCCTTCCACATCTCTTTCTGTCCTTGTTAGAGCCAGTTGTCCTTTGTCTTTGAAGACTGTTGTGTACACCTTTGTATGAAATCTTCAGTTTTTTTTGGCAATTTCAAGCATTGTATAGCCTTCATTCCTCTAAACAATGATTGACTGACAAGTTTCTAGAGAAAGCTGTTTCTTTTTTGCCATTTTTGACCTAATATTGACCTTAAGACATGCCAGTCTATTGCATACTGTGGCAACTCAAAAACAAACTCAATGACAATATTAAGCTTCATTTAATGAACCAAATAGATTTCAACCATGTTTGAAATAATGGCAAGTCATTTTCTAGTACCAAATTAGCAATTTATCATGATTACTCATGAATAAGGTGTTGGAGTGATGGCTGCTGGAAATGGGGCCTGTCTAGATTTGTTCAAAAATGACTTTTTACAAATAGCGATGGTGCTATTTTTTTACATCAGTAATGTCCTGACTATACTTTGTTATCAGTTGAATGCCACTTTGTTGAATTAAAGAACCAATTTCCTTCTGAAACAGCAAAATCTGTACATTATTCCAAACTTTTGGCCACCCGTGTTTGTGGGTGAATATATATATATATATATATATATATATATATATATATATATATATATATATATACAGTGCATCCAGAAAGTATTAACAGCGCTTCACTTTTTCCTCATTTTGTTATGTTACAGCCTTATTCCAAAATTTATTAAATTCATTATTTTCCTCTAAATTCTACAAACAATACCCCATAATGACAACGTGAAAGAAGTTTGTTGAAATCTTTGCAAATTTATTAAAAATAAAAAATGAAAAAAATCACATGTACATAAGTATTCACATCCTTTGCCATGACACACAAAATTGAGCTCAGGTGCATCCTGTTTCCACTGATCATCCTTGAGACGTTTCAACAACTTCATTGGGATCCACCTGTGGTAAATTCAGTTGATTGGACATGATTTGGAAAGGCACACACCTGTTTATTTAAGGTCCCACAGTTGACAGTGCATGTCAGAGCACAAACCAAGCCATGAAGTCCAAGGAATTGTCTGTAGACCTCCGAGACAGGATTGTATCGAGGCACAGATCGGGAGAAGGGTACAGAAAAATTTCTGCAGCAGTGAAGGTTCCAATGAGCACAGTGGCCTCCATCATCCGTAAATGGAAGAAGTTTGGAACCACCAGGACTCTTCCTAGAGCTGGCAGCCCGGCCAAAATGAGCAATCAGGGGAGAAGGGCCATAGTCAGGGAGGTGACCAAGAACCCGATGGTCACTCTGACAGAGCTCCAGAGTTTCTCTGTGGAGAGAGGTGAACCTTCCAGAAGAAAAACCATCTCTGCAGCACTCCACTAATCAGGCCTGTATGGTAGAGTGGCCAGATGGAAGCCACTCCTCAGTAAAAGGCACATGACAGTCTGCCTGGAGTTTGCTAAAAGGGACCTGAAGGACTCTCAGACCATAAGAAACTAAACTCTCTGATCTGATGAAACAAAGATTGAACTCTTTAGCCTGAATTATCTTATCACTTCTTATCACCTGGCCAATACCATCCCTACAGTGAAGCATGGTGGTGGCAGCATCATGCTGTGGGGATGTTTTTCAGCGGCAGGAACTGGGAGACTAGTCAGGATCGAGGAAAAGATGAATGCAGCAATGTACAGAGACATCCTTGATGAAAATCTGCTCCAGAGCGCTCTGGACCTCAGACTGGGGTGAAGGTTCATCTTCCAACAGGACAACAACCCTAAGCACACAGCCAATATGACAAAGGAGTGGCCATGGGACAGCTCTGTGAATGTGACCAGACTTGAACCCGATTGAACCTCTATGGAGAGATCTGAAAATGGCTGTGCACTGATGGTCTCCATCCAGCCTGATGGAGCTTGAGAGGTCCTGCAAAGAAGAATGGGAGAAACTGCCCAAAAATAGGTGTGCCAAACTTGTAGCATCATACACAAAAAGACTTGAGCCTGTAATTGGTGCCAAAGGTGCTTCAACAAAGTATTGAGCAAAGGCTGTGAATACTTATGTACATGTGATTGTTTTCATTTTTTACTTTTAATAAATTTGCAAAAATTTCAAACAAACTTCTTTCACATTGTCATTATGGGGGTATTGTTTGTAGAATTTTGAGGAAAATAATGAATTTAATCAATTTTGAAATAAGGCTGTAACATAACAAAATGTGGAAAAAGTGAAGCGCTGTGAATACTTTCCAGATGCACTGTATATATTAGGGCTGTCAATCGATTAAAACTTTTAATTGAATTAATTACATGGTGCCCCAATTAATTAATCGCATATGCAAATATTTGCTGAGAAAGCCCCTCATATAACAATAATTCAATATATAATGATGAAATAATTATACATAGTTATCTTTAATTATAAAAAAATTGTATATATATATATAAAATAATATTCAGATAATTAAAATGCATTACATTCTTGTGGCAGAAGAGTTAATCATTGATAAGACCATTCAAAAAGCGACTTTAAAATACAATGTATTGTTTACTACCATATTATTGATCATAAGTCAATCATTGGCACACAGTTCACAGCAATCCATTTCACAAGTGAATTTGTCAATCAGTTGGAGATTTAATATGAGGGCTTGTTTAAGGTCCCGCCAATGTACACCTGCGTCAGACATTGTTATTTTTTTAGAAACAAGCCAGGGGTATACATAGTACACAATTCTACAGATATTTTTTACAATAATGCCAAGACATTATATTCATTACATATTGCAATGGTTTTCAATGCTTTGGAGTTGTTGGAGGTACAAAGAGTATTTAAGTAATATTTTAAGTCTCTACAAAAAAAGTGCAAATACTGATTAATCAGAAAATATTAACTTAAGTTATCAAAACTGTGATATCCAAATAAAATGTCTTTATAAAGCAAAGAAAAACTAGTTAAAATAGAGATACGTACAAACAAACAACATTTTCTCCAAAATACTACAGCGTGGACTCTTTGCCAAAAAAGGTGAGGGGCAGATTAATCTACAGCATTACAGAAGGAGCAAAGTGGATCTATTTCAGGGAGCATGTTTCTTAACTAAAGATTGACTGGGTAAAAACGGTGTAACAGTTTAAAGGACACCTCCTTAACCTGGTTGGTAATTAAATATTTGTGAGGTAAAGACCATACGACCTGCGTCAGACATGCTTGTGTCGCGTCTCGGGTGAGTTGTGTCATAAAAGTAAAATGTTTAGATCACTGTGTCAAGTTAAATATAGTTTAATACTCAATCTTTAAACACATCTTGAGATCCCTTAGTTCGCATTTGCGCTCCTTCAAGTGTTTTGAACGCAAGAACGTACCGCATGTTTGTGTTGTGTGTCCGCTGACGGGTTGTTAATGTTTTGTTCACTGTAATAAACTGTGTTGCTCACACAGCTGGAATTTCACTTACTGCCCTCTGGAGTAAACAGGTGGTAATACAAGCTTGCATTTCTCAGGAATTTCTCAGGAAAGCATTGCGATTAAATGCGTAAATTTTTTTTACGCGTTATTTTTTGTAAAATTAATCACACGTTATTAACACATTAAATCGACAGCCCATATATATATATATATATATATATATATATATATATATATATATATATATATATATATGTTTTTTCTATATCTTTTGTGCTTCAATTGATTAAATAAAATCTGACGGTTTGTAAAAAAGAGCCATTAGTGATTAATTAATGCCCTAGATATGCTAATTATCTTAAACATTTCTTATTAATTTTAGGTAATATTTTTTATTTTAAAATTTTCTAAATCTTCAAAGAACTTCAAAGTTTTATTTATTTTAGGTGTAAATTATATTTTGAACATTTGATATTCAGATTTTGTGGACAACTGTACCTATAGTCTTTTTATTTCTTTTTTTAATTAGAACAGCTGAATAACATTCATTTACACATTATATTACATTATTTCACTATGTCTGTAACAATATAAGAACAAAGGTAGATCCCCACTTTCAGAGCACTGATCTGATAATGTGTCAAATTCCTCTGACCCTGATCAGGTCCTTTGAAAGAAAACAGACTAATGGTCATTCATCACTAAGACCTGGGTAAACTGAGGAAGTGAGAGGGTGATCGTGCCTGTGTGTAATTTATGTAGGAGATTATGTGTGTACTACATCGCGTGGGGAGAGGTGTATATGTTACTCTCCAGAATGTTTTTTTTTTTAGGTTCAACTTGACCCCTTGAGGCACCTGATATGAAGCTCGTCTCTCCAGAGGGGTTTATTTGACTGGGCCCCCCAAGTTGATCTTGTTTGAACCCCCTGATTTGTCTGTGAATATGAGCTAAGTTAATACTCAGCAAAAGCAGCTTCACTGTAAAAGTTTACAATGTTAACTCTAAGTCCCTAAACACTTGACCCCCAAAGGTTAAGATTTACCTTCATTATGTAGTTAATTGCTCCATAAATGCATGCCAATGTATGCCAGTTCACTTATTTACCCAACACCAACAGTGTAGCAAAAATTATGATATTGGAATTATAGCTGGCAGGATAGAATTCACAAAAATTATTAAAATGTATAAAAGGTTTGACCTAGGTTCTTGAACATACAAAATCCACTGCTAGATAAACAAGATTTTTGTATTTGGATTTATTACTCAAAACGTTATAGATCTTGAGATTAGCCCTTGTGAGAATTTTCCCATCTGACAACTAGCCCTGGTTCCCCAAATTTGGTTTAGATTTAGTTTTGCTTTCCTATTGTCTTTTCCCTTTCACCCTCACTCAATGAATCTTTCAGTCCCTGAAGCATGTGTGACTAAGACATACCATCCCACAAGTTCATTCAAGGCAAACGGTACAAAAATGATAACAATCCTGTTGGTTCATGCTCCTGTCTCGGTATACGTTCATGGCTAAATACCAGCGATATACAGGTGATGATGTACAGGAATTACTTAATTTTATCTTGTGCATTAGATAAAGCACAATAATCCATCCCATTATTCTCTGAATTTGTTGCATGTTATTATTCCTAAAGGAACAGCTGGCTCATCAAATTGATATAAAAAAGCACAATATACATTCTGACCCCCATTCTGTTAATTGAAAGATTGTATATAAATCAAGATCCAATGCCTAGAGACCAGAATTAAAGTGTTTTTTTTTTCTTTTCTTTTCTCCAGAAGCTTCTTTTTTCTAGATTCACTAGACATGGCTTGAATAGACACTGCAGTGTTGCTGGGCAGAATGCTTGAATGTGACACTGAGATTTAACAGAACGTTAAACTGTTCTTAAATCATAATTCCTATCATCTCTTTAAATCCTAAATAGTCTCACTGTAGGCACGATTGGAAAGCTACCTTTAATATGATTTATAAACGTGAATGTGAATTTGCTAAATTAATCTGAAGAGAATGAATGTTTGAGGATTGTTGTTGCCATGTTAGAATTTGACTGAAAAGTTCTGAATAGAAAAACGGGTTTGCATTCGTCATGGGACTGCAGCTTTTTTGTTGTATAACTAAGTGAAACATAAATGAATCTCCCTAATTATCGATTCATGTAATAATAATCCAATAAATTAATAGTTAGTATTTGCCTTTGCCATTTATTTTGTAGAACCATGAAAATCTTCCTGAGAGAAGACTGGTTGAAGTACTAAAGGAATATTTCAGATAATTTACAATTTGATGTCTCTGGACAGGATCTATAGAATGCTGTTGATTACACACAATCATTTATAATCCTCAGTTTAAAAAAATTAACATAGCATATTTACAGTAATTTATTAACAGCAGAAGGCAAGCAGGCAACACCACAAATAAACAGAAAAGGACAATGTTGACAACTTCAAATTTAAAGAGAAAGCTCAATTCTTTAATAGTGCTGTAAAGTAAATGCCATTCGTAACCCATTTTGCTTCTGTAATGTAATGTATTTCTCAGTGAAACAGGATATTCAATTAAAAAAAAAGGTGAGACTTTATCCATTGGGAATTTATAAAATTGTGAACAAGGGGTGTTACATACCAGAGTGTAGCTAGACTAATGCTTTCAAACACTCCAGCCATTTCAATGATTTTCTTTGGTAATTGACTGCATGCTACAAATGCTATTCATCCATCCATCCATCGTCAACCGCTTATCCTGTGTACAGGGTCGCGGGAAATGCTATTCAGTTGTACAGAATTAAGACCATGCCATGGAAGTTTGCTATTTGTAGGTTGAAAGAATTAAGAGGAAACTCAAGAGAAATAGCTGACTTGAAGAGAGTAACCCTCTTTGAGGCAAATAGCAGAGATGTTTCAGACACATCATCTACTTCCACCAACTAAGTGAAAGAACTGGTTGCTTCTTTGGAAATTAAATAATTTAACTTCAATCAAAGCATGGGCAAGTTGTTTTAGTATTTCTACTATTCCTATAGTAGGTATCACATTAAAAAAGAAACCAATTTTTAAATGTGTATTTTAGATGTGATGATATTTGTTTGTTGTATTTCTGTGTGATTTCAAAATGAGTTTTTATTTTCTCCATCAATTCAATCTCTGTGTTGCTAAGCCAAACAAATAAGCAAACTTCTATACCATCTATAGATATCAAGTTATAAATAACCCAGTATATTCCTTTAAAAAATGAAGTGAAAGAGTGAACACAATCATTTTAATGAAGAATTTGTGGTAGTACCAAGGACAAATCATTTATGCCACAAAACCTTATGGATCATTACACTGGTGACACCATGGGCACAATTTGTAAGAGGAAGTGATAGAATAATGGTACTGCAGAATCACAATCCCACCCACGCACGCATACATAGTACATACACACGCATATACTCCTCCATTAACACAGAACACAAAGACAAAGAGACTTGAAACTTAAGAGGCTTCATCCGTTGCATTTCTGGACCAGATGGGAATGAACTGAGTGATGGAGCTAGTCTTCATATTTATTCATCACTCTTAATTTCTTGCCTCAAACACTCACATGCTGAATGTTTTCTCCAAGCTCCATCCATTGGAGTTACTGAAGCTTTTGTACACCACATTTGCCTAAGAGAATGTGTTACATCACAGCGGAGCACAACAGGGGACACAGAAGGCTTAATCAGCCCTTCGTAGTCCAAACGGTCTTCCCACACTCTGTCGAGGGGTCACCCCACCACCTCCATCTCCATTTGAAACACTCGAAAACGGGGGCTCACAATCCAGTATGTGGGGGCGGTGGAGGGCTACAATGGGTCGCAGCCAGCAGTCTGTGAAAAAATCAGCGCTGTAGGGGACAAAAGGTAATGGAGAGCCTACACATTTGAGTCGTGACTTCAGCATGAAACAGCTGTAGGAGTTGTCTGACTGCACTTGTAGCGCTGTTGCATAACAACCTAGGTGGCTTTAATTGTGATGGGCGCAGGTCAGTTTTCCTGCAGCATATTCAAGCCCTTGGAGAGGCACTCCTCTCTCAAATAGCGCTAATCCACTGAGTGCATTTCAATTCGGTACTCAGCTATTCAAACACCCCCGCTGTGTGTGTATATGCGTGCTTGTATGTGTGTGTATGAGGCACACACTTACAGAAAATCAGGAGCGAAGTGGCCACAAGCTGGTTGTGTTTCACACACTTTTGAACCTGAAATTTCATGTTAGATAAGAAAAGTGAGCACATTTCTTAGACAGACATTTGACAAATTATTAGATGTGTTTGAAGCCGCCTCCGAAGCTTACATTTGCTCTCCACATGCTGTCACCCTTCAATGTTCAATCCAAAGAAAATGTGACATAAATGAGTTCTTTTTTTCATATTTAAAGCAGAGAGCAGATCTAATGTTCAGGGTGGCTGGTGATAATTGAATGGGTGACAGGTAGTGTGTCTGAGTGCAGGCGGAGGGCCTCCGTCAAGAAATTTGTGAGGAACTCTTGGCTGGAGGGAGGAGACCTATGTCAGGGTGCTGTAGACTAAAGTGCTCTGCTGAAAGATCCATAAAATTAATCTCTCAGTCATTCTAAAGCACAGTGGCTGTTACCGTAGTCTGGCTGTGGCAGTGAGTTGCACAATACATTTGTTAATTTAAATTCATTAAAGATGTATTTCACCTCAAGGCTAAGTGGTAGATAAATGACCAAGCTATGCCACTGACATGTTCCCCACATTTATACTAATACGAATACTACTTGAATAGTAATTAGCTGTTTTAATTTTGAAATCAGTCCCGTTAATTGCAAATGAGTTGCTTTTTGGTGCTTTAACATTACTAGAGCTTTTGGTGCATTTGGTTCATTTGGTTGGTGTGAAAACGGTTTACTGAGTCTACTTGAAAGGATCTTGTGCTTTGTGTGAGCTGCGGTGTGGTTCGTTGTACTAACTTGTGGAAGTAAACTGCTTATGATGACTGCATCTTTGCGTGCTCCTGGTCACATTATTGAAATATAATGCATTTCTCAAAACTGCTAGTCTCCAAATACATAGTCTTCATAGAGCAATTTCTGTGCATCTCTTTCAGTGCATCCACAGCATATGAACGTGAGTGCATCTCTAGTGTCTCAAATCATCAGATCTTGAGAATCTTATGTTTGACTAAATGTGTTATCCTGCATTGTAATTCACCACCTGTATTTCCATCATTTGTAATTTTTGAAGGTGGGACTTCCAAAGGAAAACAGGATGAAAACACTGACTACACATACAGTACTCATTGGTAAGCTTGTTTTTTTTTTTTTTGCTAATCTGATAATCATATTCATATACCAAAATAGCTCATGCAACAAGTTTACCAATAAAGTACATTATCTATTGTAATCCATTTATGTTTGTAAAGATTCCAATTCATAATATAGCCCAAACTAAAACTGACATATATTGCTGACTTTAAAAGCTATTAGACAATTGCATCCAACATCCTGTTGTTTATTATAAACTCGGTCAGTAGTACAGTGGCACAACATTAACACAAACTACTTGCAATGCCCAAGAGGTGAATAAATCACACCAACAGCTCACATCAAATGAGAGCCATGTTTATGAAAGAGCCATTAGGTCAACACTCGCGGCTGTATGACAGAGACAGATGCAGCAATAAATCATTACAACAGATAACAAGTTTGATGGTACTTTAAATGAACCTCAGGCGAAAATTCCTTTTTTCCCAAGGTAGGCAAATCCAGACCTTTGGAGAGAGGTCAGAGGAGTCAAATACCACAAGGAAATCTCCTTGAGATGAACCCCAAAACATTCAAAAACCTCCCTCAGGGTACATACAGAGTGGCTCTGTTGCTTGGAATCCAGACATGTTTGTCTTATGTTTTGTATTAAGGCCTCCCTGCTCAGAAACCCCTGCTGCTAAATTTCTGTATGTATGATTTGCATTGAACATGTTGGTCGGTATGCTTACCTCTGCTACAGTGCACTGGAGTGATTTACGTACAACTGACTGTGGATGATAATGAGGTACTTGTGCGGTGAGTGACGGAGTTGCTGTTTTCACAGGAGGAATCGCAGTGGGGCAGCTCCCTCCTGGCTCAAGGCCCCTCTGGCTCCCCCATTATGTTCAACAAAGAATGTAAATCCACTGTTAGCTATTAGCGGCCCTTCTATCTTCCTTCCCACACAAGCCCCTGCTCCAAAGGGGCACTGGGAACATTCCACCAAAGCAGTGGAATTTCACTGTATTCAGTGAGGGAAATTGGGGAGAATTGTGGAATGTAAATGAATCGTTCTCTTACGAGAGGTTCTCTCGTAATGCGTAAGCTAGCTTACGCTACAGGAAAGATTCATCTTTTCTGAGATATTGAAGCCAAAAAATTATCCTTAATTTTGTATCCATTGTCAACGCAGTGCAGCAACTGCATACCTTGAGCGGGCTAGCTAGCGAGCTCATAGGTTGCTCTGCGGCAACTGCTGCAGCCTATAGACGAACTTGAGTGAACTTGCGTCCAATGACAGGCGCCCGCGCCGTCACTGCATCAAAGCCCGCCAAAATGGGCGTGGCTAGAGTGCATATAAGCGTAAGTTCGTAGGCTGGAACCCCAGATTTTCATCTATTCAGCGAAGCTTTTCGCATCTCTGAACTGCAGAAGCCGCGTCGCCGTTCGAGGGGCATCTAGCAAGCTCGGACAGCGCTCGAAGAAGCCGGCCGTCTTCGCCACCTTCAGCCATCCTGCGAGCTACGCCATCCGGCGACGTATCCTTTTTAGAGCAAGCAACTTCCTCAGCGAACTTCACAAAAAGAGCAACGAGCGTCTTTTTTAAGATGCCTCGCACCACCTGCGCCTCATGCCGCGCCCCTCTCAGCGCCGGAGACCACCACCTCATCTGCGCTCTCTGCCTGGGACTGGAACATGTCCCCTTCTCTCAGGCTACTGCAGTGGTGGATTCAGCAGCCAACAAGCCGGTGATACTGCCCGCTTGCCTGCACTCAAATGCCGTTTTCACGGCGAACAAAAGAAATTTTGTGAAAAGCAAACATGCCTTATGTGTAGAAAATGTGCCCACAATCCAGTGTTCACCCCTACACACAAGCATTACACTTCCCGTGTCCCTATCAGAGCCCACTCACATAAAGCAGGCACAGCCAGCTCGAGTGTTAGAGTCAATAAACGCGCCCACGAATCCTTGCGCGCGCCCCTTCTCTGCCCGCTCTGTCACACGGCCAGCAAACACCTCTCTGTATGTAAGTCCCATGCCCGTGACTATGCTCGCGCATCACTTCACAGATGTGACTCTTTCCCCATTCACCTCAATCGGAAGTCACTCACAGAACAGCCTGTCCCTGCTGTCTGCGAGCAGTCATGCATAAGCACAGTAAGCGCGCTCACACATTCTGTTCAGCTCGCTGTGTGCGGCAATCAGGGCGACTTGGCCATTCACCCTCTAGCGTTACGCTTCAAATGGGTGTTAAGCACAATAAAACAGGGCTATTTGCTACAGTTCGATCGCCGCCCTCCCCGCTTCAGAGCGCGGCTCGAAAGTACTGTGAACACGGAAGCAGCCTGCATGCTTCGTTCAGAAATAGCAAACCTTCTGTGCAAAAGGGCCATAGAGAGAGTGCCACCTTCTCTGAGCGAGTCGGGGTTTTACAGCCGTTATTTTCTTGTCCCCAAGAAAGACGGCAGCCTCAGACCAATATTAGATCTCAGGGTTTTGAACAAGGTGCTTGCAAAAAGACCGTTCAAAATGCTTACGATCAGGAAACTCCTCGCGCATGTGCACCAGGGGGACTGGTTTATTTCTCTCGATCTGAAAGATGCCTACTTTCAGATTCAGATAAATCCCCATCACAGGCCATTCTTGAGATTCGCCTTCGACGGCCAGGTTTATCAATACACCGTCCTTCCGTTCGGCCTGTCTTTAGCACCCCGTACTTTCACGAAGTGCATGGATGCGGCGCTCGCACCCCTGCGGAGTCAGAGCTTGCGAATTCTGAACTATTTGGACGATTGGCCGATTTTGGCACAGTCACATACGGCGCTTCTGTCTCACAGGACAGTTCTACTCAGTCATCTGAACAGTTTGGGCCTTGCAGTCAATTGGACCAAGAGCTCACTACAGCCCAGTCAGGCAATTTCCTTCCTTGGAATAGAACTAGACTCCATGGCGATGACGGCTCGCTTATCTACACAGCGCGCGCGCCGTGTTCAGCGACTAGCCGCGTCTTTTCAGATGAACAGCCTCACGCCTCTGAAAAAATTTCAGAGAATGCTAGGTTACATGGCTTCAGCCGCAGCAGTACTTCAGCTGGGCTTACTGTGCATGCGCCCGCTTCAGCATTGGCTAAACACCCGCACGTCTCGCCGGGCTTGGGCCACGGGCCGCCAGCCGATCAGAGTGACTCAGACCTGTATCTCAGCTCTGCAGCCCTGGGCAGTGGCCCAATGGTATCAAAAGCTCCTTCACATAAATTGTCTGGAAATGATAGCGGTCGAGTACGCGCTCGTGCGCTTCCTCCCGGTCATTCAGGGTCACCACGTCCTGGTCCGTTCGGACAACAGATCTGTGGTATCCTATCTAAACCGTCAGGGCGGTGTCAGATCCAGGAACCTCTTCCATCTGACAAAACGCATACTGAGTTGGTCCCAGTGCCACCTGCGCTCGCTGAGGGCGACGCACGTGCCAGGCCACCTGAACGACGGCCCAGACAGACTGTCCAGAGACAATATTTCCCCAGGGGAATGGTCCCTGCACGCTCAAACAGTCCAGAAGTTATGGAGGATATTCGGCAGAGCAGAGATAGACCTCTTTGCGTCAGAAGAGAACTGTCACTGCCCAGTATTTTTCTCGAAAAGCGAGGACGCGCTGGCCCAGGACTGGCCCAAACGCCCGCTTTACGCCTTCCCTCCCATCTCGCTATTGCCACAGGTAATGCAGAGGATCAGGGAAACGCGTCACTCGGTGCTCCTCATAGCCCCGCGCTGGGAGAATCAGACATGGTTCCCGGAGCTTACGCGGCTGTCACTGACAGCCCCGTGGCCCATTCCAGTGAGAGCAGATCTCCTCTCTCAAGCTCGCGGCACGATCTGGCATCCCCACCCGCTGCACGCGTGGGTGATCAACGACTACCCGTCGCTTTGCCAGAAGGAGTAATAAACACTATCATACACGCTAGAGCCCTTTCCACGAGAAGACTCTATGCGTCCAAATGGTCTGTGTTTTCAAAATGGTGCACCGACAGAGACCTGGACCCACGGACATGTGGGGTGTCGTCGCTGCTCGTGTTTTTACAAGAGCTGCTGGATAAGGGCAGATCCCCATCCACGCTCAAAGTGTACGTGGCGGCCATCGCGGCGTTTGCTGAACCCCTGCACGGCCAGTCACTGGGAAAAAACGAGCTGGTCATCCGCTTCCTCAGGGGAGCTAGAAGGATGAACCCCCCACGCCCCCCATCGGTTCCTATCTGGGATCTTTCCGTAGTTCTCGAAGCTATGAAAGCCCCCCCTTTCGAACCGCTTCAATCCGTGGATTTGAAATACCTTTCACTCAAAACAGTTTTTCTGACTGCCCTGTCATCAGTTAAATGTGTGGGAGACCTTCACGCGCTGTCTGTCAGCGCTGCGTGTCTTGAGTTTGGACCAAGTGACTCCAAGGTCATTTTAAAGCCTAGACACGGCTATGTCCCCAAGGTGATCGGTACTCCTTTCAGAGCACAAATCATTTCCCTATCGGCGCTGCCAGCATCCGATAGCGAACGCGACGCCAATCTCCTTTGCCCAGTCAGAGCACTGAGATTGTATACTGCGCGCTCCGCCTCTTTCAGACGCTCTGAGCAGCTTTTTGTTTCGTTCGGAGGGCGCACCAAGGGTTTCGCCGCCTCGAAACAGACACTGTCTAGATGGATAGTGGACACTATTGCTGCCGCGTACGCGTCAAAGGACCTACCATGCCCGTTAGGCATTAGGGCTCACTCCACTAGAGGCATGGCCTCCTTGTGGGCATGGTCCAGCGGGATTTCCATTCACGACATATGTGTGGCAGCGGGCTGGGCTTCCCCCTCCACCTTTGTCAGAGTTTACAATCTGGAAGTGCCCGCCCTGCAGGCGAAACTACTAGCGGTTTAATACGCTACAGCTCCCCTGGTGAGCTGCACTGATGGGACACATTCCACACAGACCAGCACCGCCGCTCTGTCTTTTCCTTCCCACTATGTGCTTATGTATTACACACACACTGGCCCGCACTCTTGCCGGCCAAATATTATTTCCCCACTCACAAGGGCTCCCCCGGGTCCCCTCACCCCCGGGGCTCATGCAGTGGATGCTTGGCGCGCACGGCGTTGACAATGGGTTCCCGTAGCGTAAGCTAGCTTGCGCAATACGAGAGAACCTCTCGTAAGAGAACGAATCGGTTACCTTACGTAACCTCGGTTCTCTCTAGAAGAGGGAACGAGTATTGCGTAGCCGGCCGTGCTCGTGCCATGAGCGATTTTCGCTTCATTCAATGAAAACCAGGTTCCAGCCTACGAACTTACGCTTATATGCACTCTAGCCACGCCCATTTTGGCGGGCTTTGATGCAGTGACGGCGCGGGCGCCTGTCATTGGACGCAAGTTCACTCAAGTTTGTCTATAGGCTGCAGCAGTTGCCGCAGAGCAACCTATGAGCTCGCTAGCTAGCCCGCTCAAGGTATGCAGTTGCTGCACTGCGTTGACAATGGATACAAAATTAAGGATAATTTTTTGGCTTCAATATCTCAGAAAAGATTAATCTTTCTCGTAGCATAAGCTAGCTTACGCAATACTCGTTCCCTCTTCTAGAGAGAACCGAGGTTACGTAAGGTAACCGATTCGTTTTAATTCTGGGTTATCTGCATAAGCCATGGTTTCCAGCAAGGTAGCATAATGAGAAGACATTTGTTGTGCTTTTCTAACAGAAAACAAAACGAAAGCAAAATTTCTACCAAAAAACTAAATAAAAACAAGACAATTGGAATTAAGTCTGACAGAACTGAAAGATTTTCAAAGGATAAGGTTTATAAGATGGTGCATAAAAAATACCTTTTCAACAGAAACACATCATTACTGTCAAAAAACAAGAAATTCACCATTCTCTTTGAACATGGAAGTATTAAAATTAGATCAAAACATAAAAGTAGCAGGCACTTTCCACAAAGAATGTACAAAATAGGGCTTGAAACTCCGGGGAAAAATGCTTTTTAAATATTATATGAGTTGTTTTATTTTCTATTAATTTATGAGGATTGCAACTGACTTGGTTATGTCTAAATACAGTTTGGTTTGATCTGATTTATGTGATTTATTTTCTAGAAATTAATATGAAACAAACTTGCATTGACAATGTATTTAAAAAAGCAAATACTGAACATGAAGTATGCCAGAATGGGTAACAAGGTTAAATTAAGCTGCCACTTAGTAGGGGCTCACTAGTTTAGGAACAAATATTGGTGTGTAGTTATTGGTTTGATATTGGGTTGAATGGTTGATCTGGACGAATGCAGTCAATCTTAACATTATATCTAATGCTGCCTTCATGTGCTAGTGGGCTCATCGAAAATATGAGTTTCCTACTCTGAAGTTGCACTTGAATGCCGCTTCAAGTCATTATTACAACTGGGAAACTAGGATACCCAAGTTTCTGAGTTGGGGGGAGATGTAAACATTCAACAAGACATTGTAGAGTACAGTTTCTGTAGTAATTTATGGTTTTATAACTTTTTCTAAATGTAGCTACCTTGGTATCACTTGCCGTGTCAGTCATACAGATTAAGTTATATTAATAACCAGTTATTGTATATTGTACATTTGTTACACAGAGAAAATAGCATGTATTTAAACAAAATTCCATTATTGTCAGCAAGCTGTAACATGTACTACTGTGTCAAACTAAAGGGTCCCCAAGAAATATGTAAGAATGAACCTGGCATCCTCAATGTTTCCTATATGATATCGACAACAAAGGACATAAAAATGACATATGACTTCAGAAGTGGGAAGTAGGATAATTCTGATACACACAAAGGCAGCGTAATTGTATACGCTTCCTAAGCAAGACTACATTTCACAGACTTCTGAATATTTTTTTCACTTGGAGAAATTAAACTCACAAGACTGTCTTCAACAGTGTCCTTTGGCCTGCTCTACCATTTGGTGACCACTCAATGATAGAGGTTGCATTGCTTGCCAGGTGAGTTTTGCCTGCTTGTTCATTGTCCTACTGTGCCATTGTGGTGCTGCTTCAATCTAAGCAGAGAGTGCCAGAGAGTCTTGCCTCATTAGTGCAGGACATTTGTCAGCCACCTGCTTGTTTTATAGTATCCAGCAAAATAATAATCATCTGCAATGCTGACAACACAAACTAACATTTTTCTCAAAATAAAGGAAAGAATGTCTCTGCTGTCTACAGGTCTTTTTTTCTGTCTCCTCACGTCAAAATCATTTCTCTTTTTTCGTTACATTTTTTTCTGTGTAATATGTTGTGGTTTCCAGTCTGCACGTGGGTGTTTCATTGGCGTGTACCCGAAGTTCCACAGCCTTTCATCTTGCTGAGTGTTGGGCTGTGCTGTGAGGTTTTGCAGCATTCTTGGAGCCCCTACCGAAAGGCCATGGCCCTTGTTAGTGTGTGGGTTGTAGGCTGGGCTGTGTGGGGTGGCCTCCGTCAGTGCTACCTCCTCCTCTGTCATTTTCTTACCACTAGTACTCCCACTGAGGAGAGGAGGCGCTGTCAGACTGTGGTCTCTCTCATCTGGTACAAGGGTTGGATTTTGGGTGGAGTAATGGGGATGGCAAGCTGCAGTCGAGAAACACCATGCTAGGCCAGTGAGATGTTCGAGGATATTTCCTTTGTATTTAGAGTTTCTTTTCTGTTTTGAGTCTTTGTTTCATAACTCTTTTTTTTAGAGATGAAGAAAGAAAGATACAGTACATATCTATCTGTCTGTCTGTCTGTCTGTCTGTCTGTCTATCTATCTATCTATCTATCTGTCTGTCTGTCTGTCTGTCTGTCTGTGTGGGCATGTTTATGTGGTTTACGAGGACAATTTTTTAGGTTACAAACTGGTAATTACAAGGGTATTATGCTATAAATGTGCTTTATGAGGACATTTCTAGTGTCCAGATAATTTAAATAGCTTAAAAAACATATTAAACAATGTTTTATTGAAAATAAAAAAAAGGTTTTTGTGAGGGTTAGGTTTAGGGGTTGTGTTAGGTTTAGGGTATAGAATCTATAGTTTGTACAGTATAAAAATCATTATGTCTATGGAAAGTCCTCATAATGATAGGTAGACCAACGTGTGTGTGTGTGTGTGTGTGTGTGTGTGTGTGTGTGTGTGTGTGTGTGTGTGTGTGTGTGTGTGTGTGTGGTTCTTGGTTGCTTTTTCTGTGATCAATGACTGTTTGTGTCTTTTGTGATAGTTGTGCATAAGTCCCTGCTTTGTACTGAACAGTGAAGATGCCCACTGTTCTTAAAGGTATAGTTCACCCATCATTGAGTAAAACACTCAATGATTTACTCACCCTCATGCCATCCAAGATGTGTATGACTTTCTTCTTCAGCAAAACACAAATTATGATATTTAGAAGAGTATTTCAGCTCTGAGGTCCATACATTGCAAGTGAATGGGTGCCAAAATGTTGACGCTCCAAAAAACACAAAGGCATCATAAAAGTAATCCATAAACTCCAGGTATGCATGAAGAATGCGAATCACCAAAAACACACAAAGACGAATGTGAAAGTAATGTGCTTCTCATCCACACCTATCACATCACTTCTGAAAACACTGATTTAACCACAGGAGTTTTCTGGTTTACTTTTATACAGACTTTTTTTGATCTTAACATTTTTGTCACCCTTTCACTTGCATTGTATGGACCAAAAGAGCTGAGAAATTCTTCTAAAAAAATATTAATCCAGCAGAAGAAAGAAAGTCACACATCTGGGATGGCAGAAGGGTGAGTAAATGATGAGAGAATTTTTATTTTTGGGTGAATCCCAATGTAACTTTGTGCTTTCAAGTGACTTCTGTGGTTGAAACTTAAAATTGTAAGCAATTTGCGGAAGAATGTACGACGTCAGTCATGTTCTGGCACTGCTCTTCTGGCGGATGAATCTCCCAATTTGAATTTACCTGGCCATCACCTGTGTTTGATCATGACTGGAGTCATAACGTGCTCTTTACATATTGATATTATGTTATGCTATGAAACCTTTGAAACAGAAATATTACTTACTTTGGTGAAGATAAACTACACTCTTATTTACATATTTTAATAACTTTTACACTTAAATCGCTTTTGTTACACTACACACAAAGCACTTTTAAATAGAGAACAGGGATCTCTCCTCAGCCACCATCAGTATATCTTAATATGATTATTCAAGTGTTTTATCTACTATTAATGTTTGAATTGTACAAAAAATTTTTAAGAGTTTAAACTCATTATAGATTTAAGAGTTATTGAACTCGAATTCAATAGAAGACTTCATTATTTTTATACTACTGTATATTGTCCAGCCTCGGTTACAACAATAGCATGTCTATGCAATGCACACAATAACACCGTAAACTAAAAATATAAAATGAGGATTCACTAAAGATGAGGATAAATTATACTTTAATAAACATAAAAATAATAAGCTTAAATATGAAATATACAATTACAAGGTAAATTGCAGAAGACATGCATATTAAACATGTCACAGTCACTTCAGCGGACAACATGGATACATACTCGATCGGTTAACACATGAGTAACGTTCGATTCATAAAAGCATGACAAGCAATATAAGCTTTAACAACCCTACAAGAAAACATATCTAAGCATTATAGAAGGTAAACAACTTTACCAAACGGATAACAGATAATCTTCCATATATAGTGCAGTGATGCTGTCCTGAACTGTTTGAGTTTGACTGAACTGAGACAAATAATTTTTATAGGCTTTTTTCATAGTGAATTGGGGAAAGGTGAGGACATTGTTTGAACATTGATTGTATTCGTCAATCAGCCATAATATTAAAACCACCTGCCTAATATTGTGTAGGCCCCCCTTGTGCCACCAATACAGCTCTGACCCATCGAGGCATGGACTCCACAAGACCTCTGAAGGTGTCCTGTGGTATCTGGCTCCAAGATGTTAACAGCAGATCCTTTAAGTCCTGTAAGTTGCAGTGGGGCCTCCATGGATCGGACTTGTTGGTCCAGCACATCTCATAGATGCACAATTGGATTGAGATCTGGGGAATTTGGAGGCCAAGTCAACATCTTAAACTTTTTGTCATGTTCCTCAAACCATTCCTGAACAATTTTTGCAGTGTGGCAGGGCGAATTATCCTGCTGAAAGAGGCCACTGCCATCAGGGAATACCATTGCCATGAAGGGGTGTACGTGGTCTGCCAAAATCTTTAGGTAGGTGGTACGTGTCAAAGTAACATCCACATGAATGCCAGAACCCAAGGTTTCCCAGCAGAACATTGTCCAGAGCATCACACTGCCTCCGCCAGCCTGCTTTCTTCCCATAGTGCATCCTGCTGCCATCTCTTCCCTAGGTAAATTATGTACACGCACCCGGCGTCCACATGATATAAAAGAAAACATGATTCATCAGACCAGGCCACTTCTTCCATTGCTCCATGGTCCAGTTTTGATGTTCACATGCCCATTGTAGGCACATTCGGCGGTGGACAGGGGTCAGTTTGGGCAGTAATGACCGATCTGCAGCTAAGCAGCCCCATATACCACAAGCTGCGATGCACTGTGTGTTCTGACACCTTTCTATCATGGCCACCACTATGTTTTACAGCAATTTGGGCTGCAGTAGCTCTTCTGTGGGATCAGACCAGATGGGCTAGCCTTCATTCCCCACGCGCATCAATGAGCCTTAGGCGCCCATGGCCCTGTTGCCGGTTGTCCTTCCTTGGACCAGTTTTGGTAGGTATATGTATATATTTAGATATTCAATCCTATATGTTTTACATATTTATCCACAAACCACATGCAGGGCCTTCACAGACTTCCAAAGAAATGTTTAAATTTCCACCATATTTTTGCTATTGTATCAGTAGCTTAGCAACATGCTAATGCAAAATTGAGAGTTTAATCTCCCTTGCGCTATTGGTATAAAAATCAGTCACTTTCTGTTAATGAAGATGCTGACTTGGAAGGCAGCTACCTAAGTAGACAGTAGACATCAAGGCTGCTCACTAGGTTTTGAAACTGAGCCCTAATATTGTGTTAGTTCACAATGTAACCGTAAAGTTCTCATGCAGCTTTGTTGAAATGCTCCTCTGGAAAGAAATATTTTAAAGTGGTTGTCTGTGGGAGAGGATGGTCGAGCCTACTTCATCATGGGCAATACTTGCATTAATTGTTCCACACATGTATCACAGGCTCCTTCTGACCCCAAACAAATACAACATGTGTGTTCAAGCGTAAACACACACGTTTGCAGTGGCTTCCTGCAGCCGCCACCTACATACCCGCCCCATCCACCCACGTCCCTCTCCACCCTTCACTTCCCTTCTGTGACTGACAGCCCACTTTATAACCCTGCAAACCCCCACACGCAAACAAGCATGCACATAAAAGGGAAAGGTCGCCTCCAGTTTAGGCTCTCCTCAATAGCAATTGCACATCATAATCAGGCACGAGGGCAGACACAGATTGTCCCAACAGTAACACTGCTCAGCACGGAGAGAGGTTTGAGTGTTGAGTGAAGCTGCCTTTCAATTCCCAGTGTCCCTATGCAGTGCTACTGTTGAGAATTGACATGCTGATGTGGTAAAATGCCGACTTACAGAAGACGCGAAGAACTTAACTTTTGTCACAAGTCCCATCAGCGTTTGTTTAATAAGTGGTCCTTTCTTCAGGACAGACTCACTGTTGTGTTTCTGTTTGTAGTGTGAAACAATTTCCTAACCAAATGCGACGCTGCGATGCGATAAAAGGTATCTTTCCATGTTAATCAGAGATTTTGTCCTAACCAGCCATGGTCACATGATGAGCGACAGTTACAGGGCATTCTGGTTTTGAAATGGTTTCTATCTCTGCTACATCGTGCCAGGCACCGCAGTCAACAAATGGGTCTAAAATTATTCTTATTGCAGTAATTTAAAGCTGGCAACTCACCAAACGGTTCAGAACAAATTGATTTTGGCCATGGTATCACACACTTACCGAATATTGTGCTTGAGGTCTTACTTTCTTCAGCCACAGAGCTGTCACACACACACGCATGCACACACACACCGATTCAGAATAGTAGTGGAGAGACATACCGACTAATTCTGACTTTCGCTTCCCTGTCACTTGTGGATTGGCAAAATAACAACAGGAGAACAGCTTGAGCATAATCAATCGTAACAGACTAAATAAGGAAGCGATTCATAACAAAACTTTTCCCTATGTATTTGTGTGATTGTGTATTTATCCCCTCGGGGCTTGTCGTAGAAAGCATTATGGAGCTTATGTGAGAAAGTGAGTTGCGTTAAATAAACGTCTGTAATTGCTCTGTTTTCTACATTTTGTTGTCAGTTATCCTCATTTTAGTGTATTAATATCGCGTCACGCCTGGTGTGCACGGACAGATTGCTTGTTGCTGGAATCTTATCGTGTTGCATCTGGTTAGGATAAGGTGTAACAGTGTTTATAACTCACATGGACCTGAATAATATGTCCGAATCTAATGTCAAATCGGTACATGCCTTAATCGTGATTAAGAACAAATGAACGCATTATCCATCTTTTATTAGTTGCATGCATTAAAGCGACAGCATTAATATATATATATATATATATATATATATATATATATATATATATATATATACATATATATATATATATTGCCAAAATAAGCAATACTTCTGTCAAGGAGTACTGTATATCATCATCCTTACAGCAGACTGTAAATATATAATTTTGCTTTTACAGGTGAATTGCTATACATTTTACTATTGCTTCTAACGTAGCTAATCCAATTAGAATTTAGAGTCAGAAATATCTGTTTTATAAAAAAAAATTAAACTGTATATAATGTGTTTGTTTTTTTTTTGTCAGACTGGAAGGCATGAGCAATAATCAGATTACCTATATTAACAAACTACAATTTGTGTTTTAGGTGTGTGTGTCATATCAAAAAGACTTTTGAAACTAGCTATGAATGGTATGTAAAATCATGGCCTTCTTCCTCAACAGAGTCATCCTCATCTAAAAGCTGAGGAATGGTTTCTCGAGCACATTGTCCTGTTCTTACTTGTTATGCGCAGTAGAGTTATTGAAATCGATGTTATACAGCCAAACTCACATTATGGGAGATTACACTATCTAGGTATGCTCATAATTGTCAGTTTGAGAACAATACATTGCTGAAGGGTGATTCCCACTCACATTCCTCAATGTCTTGATCTTAATGACCTATATGCATGTCCAGTGTGCCTTTAAAGAGGCATTATGGGCTATTTCGGGAACTACTCCAATAGAGAATCCCAAGTGTTTTTTGTTCTGTTATGTTTTTTCACGTTGCATGACTGAATTTCATTGTGAGTGAAAGACTGTTTTACAAGAGGTATTGGATTTTGATGGAGGGAACAGAGCACATAGGGTGTATGTGTCTCAACAACTAAGCCCACCCCTACCTCAGAACATTTGTACCTGGAATGTCTCCTTGCTCAAACAGTTGAGGTGGGTTTATTAGTTCCTTATCTGCGATTCTCACTTTGGTTTTGCCAGTCGTTAAACATTTCAGGAAGTGGCTTTGGCGCAGTCCTCTTACCAGATGCCAACATCTGAAAACAATAACTTAAGCAAACAAGTGTAAGACAGCAGTCACTCCACCTTTAACAGTGTGTACACTACCAGTCAAACGTTTGGACACACCTACTCATTCTTTATTATTACTATTTTCCTCATTTTAGAATAATAGTAAGGTCATGAAAACTACAAGTGTAAAACAAGTCACTCCACTTTCAATTGCACAAAATACTGATAGTAAACAATTTGACATGCTTGTTCATCTTTATTATTACTATTTTCCAAATTTTTATAATAATTAAGTAAATTCCTCAAAGCTATGAAAAAGCACAAACGGAAGCATGAGAATTTTGCAGCAACCCAAAAATATTAAACAAATAAAAAAAAATTATCTTACATTTTAGCTTCTTCAAAGTAGCCACCCTTTGTCTAGATTGCATCTCTAAACAGCCTGCATGATGCTTAAGCATATTTAAACATAAAGAGATGGTCATAATAAGCTTTAATTGCACTGAACCCAGGATCTGATGTCACACGGGAGGGCTTGTGATGCAAGTAAATAATACATCACAAATAACAAATTATATTATATTAACAGTTTTTATATATTGTCTACTCACTTTCCTGCAAAAATAAAACACTCAACTTAAAATATTCTGCCAAAAGGTCAGAGTGTGTCGTCCTCTCTTTGAATGGGAGTGAATGGAGTGTGAAGTGAAGTGTGAATGCCCCTTAAAGAGTTAGTTCATCACTTCTCACTGGAGCTTACGCTATGGCTACGTCATACGCCAGAACTCGACTCTCTTGTGAATGCGTGGACGATTTTATATAAGGATTTTTCTTATATTTTCTTAAACGCATCGCTTCACTTCAGAAGGCCTTTATTAACCCCCTGGAGCCGTATGGATAACTTTTTAGATGGATGGATGCACTTTTTGGGGTTCAAAATCTAAGGTACCATTCACTCCCATTATAAAGCTTGGAAGAGCCAGGATATTTTTAATACAACTCTGATTGTGTTTGGCTGAAAGAAGAAAGTCATATACACCTAGGATGGCTTGAGGGTGAGTAAATTATGGGATAAGTTTTATTTTTGGGTTAACTAACCCTTTAAGCCTTTATATCAAAAGTTTTTTAAATAATGAGAAACTCAATCAACCATGTATGTCAAAAGTATGTTTTGGCAGTGCATACTGTAAGTTATGGATATACTGTAAATTGATTACAGAATGTTACAAATAATCATATATATTAAATTATTACCTTGCGCTATTGGTATAAAAATCAGTCACTTTCTGTTAATGAAGATGCTGACTTGGAAGGCAGCTACCTAAGTAGACAGTAGACATCATTTTTTTCAATGATACAAAAATCAGTTATTGTATTAAGTTTCTCATCTGGTGGATCATGGCACTGGCAAAGCCAAAGTCATGGATTTGTTTACCAGGGATTGCACTGGTAGAACGTAGCATATATCTAGTATATGCTGTTGCCTTGTATGTCTTGTAAGTGACTGCCAAATGTATAAATGTAAATACAAGGGACAGAGGTGTGGATATGACTTGTGTTACTCAACTACAGGAGGAGATGAGAGATTCAGATATTCGCTACAATTTTCGAAAAGGTCATCTAAGGCCAGCTGTACACTTAATTCTTCAGGATCATTTTAGTCAGACATTTTCTTTGGCAAAATACAGCTCCTAGCTTCCCGTTGACACCTCTTGTCTAAATATAAAATGTTAGGTCGGGAGTCAATTAGTTTCAAGTCATTCCAAGTATGTACATTCAATTTCGATGTACTCTGCATCTGCATATATATATGCAGAATAATATGCATATTCTTAGAAGCTTGAAATTGTAGGTAAAATACATAAAAATGAGAAAGCATTCTGAAAGAGGTCCTTGTTATGTTTAGTCAGTTTTTTTGTCAGTTGATTCTTAATGGTGCCATTGAATTTGAAAATAATACATTTGATCATGAAACAACTTCATACCTAGTAATACTTCCCTAGCTTTTTAAATCTGAATTTGAATAATTTCCATGTAAGTACAAAAGTACGAAGCAAACTCTTATGAATTTGCAATGTCTTTTTTTTTTTTTTTCATTGCTGTGAAATTACAAGGGGAACTCCCTTCTTCATCAAAACGAGAACAGTATTTTACCAGCATGTCCTCCTCCAATTAACGCACTATAATTTTTTTTTATCTTCTTAGATTTTAGTTTAAATGATAATATACAATGTTTCTGTTATCACAGTTATAAATTAGAATGATTTAATTGGTGTCCTAAAAACCACGACTGGCTCTAGATTCAGGAATATCTCTAAAATGGCGTTTCCATGTTTTCAGACAAGATAAATTGACTTCTAAAAATAGAGCATGTGAGATGGAATTCAGATATCTTGAAATAGCTCATCAGTGCTTGTTGATTATAAATGAAAATCACCCAGACACCGGCACAAAATTGGTTGTATTCCATGATTAAAATCACCCTTCTATCCTTTTACCTGAGATTTCTGGTGGAAGAGCATAAATTATCCTACAAATGGCAAAATGAAGAACATTCAATGGCATTATACACTCCCAGCCAATCATTTGGACACACCTACTAGTTCAATATTATTATTATTATTATTATTATTCACTGTTAGAACAGTAAAGTAATCAAAGAAATAACACAAATTATAGTAATGGAAGTACTATACTGACCAAAACATTTGAAACAAATCAAAACACATTTTAGCTTCTTCAAAATATCTTTTATTTCTAAATATCTCTTTGTTAATCAGGACAAAATCAGCATATACATACATGTTTTATGCAGTAGCACTACATTTCTATTCCCTTGTTTTCACTTATAATTTGTCTTCAAAAACTAATGTAGATTCTCTCTAAAACGGTTGTATTTAAAGTAATGGTAATGCTGCCATATTACAGTAATCAGTATCTGAACAGAGTCCAGAGGGTATTCCCATTGCGTCGACCCACATCCCACTTGTGAAAAAGTACCTCTCTTGAAGCCGACTGCAGAGTGTTTCAAAGGAAATCGTTTAACTTCCAGGCAAGTGTGTCTTTCTTCAGAAAAAGTAAAAAATCACCAACGTTACTTGCGTTTTACCCTATGTTTTCTAAATATTCAAAGAAACCAAAAGTTTTATTTGGCCATAAAGCACAAAGGTAACCATTCACTGGTTTGCGAATGGTTTTTGATCATCAATTCAAAGCAATAATTTCTTAAATTACTCAAGTCATTATCATCCCATGGGTTTTCCCCATAAAACCACCATTTTGCATAGCTTATACTTCTAGTAGGTATCTCAGGTGTCCACAATATGTACCTGTGTTGCTCTTGCATAAATTAGTTTTAAACAGAAGAATGCTGTTGAATTACTTTCAAAAGTGGACATTGCAATCAGCCAGGGCTGGACTGGTAATCTGGCATACCGGGCATTTTCCCGGTGGGCAGACACACTTTTGGGCTGATCACGATCACACTGGGGTAATGGCCATCGTGAGAACCAAGCGGGCCAGTGGTTCGGCAGCGAAACGTGCCGTATGATCTGCGATAAGCAGCAATGAGCCGCCGCGTTATGCAGAACGTACCACAAAACGGCACCACGATATGCAAAAGGACAGCGAACACAGTTACATTTGGGCCAGTTGCCATGTAAAATTCCAGGCCGATTTCTCTTCTGAGTCCAGCCCTGTAATCAGCACAAGCCTTGAATCAGAATTTTTATTTTTTTTAAGTGAAATTAGGGTTAGTTGATGGACTTCCTCTGTGGGTATACTCTGGGTTAAGGTAGGAGAGAATTGTCGGGAAACTGTGGTAATGGTGCAGGGGTGGGGTCTTTGCGCTTGTGTATGTGAAGTGAAGGTATTCAACTCATTACATGAGTATTTTGTTTTACCTAAGAGGCCACACCTTTTAATAATTATAAAATTTCAGATCGCATGGTCTGTTTAGTAAATTAATCTGACTCTTGAAATGCAAACCTTCATATACAATAGGAAAGTAGCCTACTGTTAGCTATCTAGTACAAAATGGTTGTGTGCATTATTTCATTTAATTAGTTCTGTAATTATATTACAGCTGCTGTACTTCTAACCAGGGCAGTAACCCTCAAATAATTGATATACTTGTTGCTGTTCTGCTGTAGTCCATTATGTACTGCTGTCTAACAGTCAGTAAATTGTTGCAGGGATTACATAACGGTCTAAAAAATTATTATTTTTTTTTGCATACTCTAGTCTGACACCGTGCATCAATCTTGTTTCACATGGCCAATAAAATAAAAAAAGAAGGCAGGACTTTCATACAGTAGAAGCTTATCCAGTGGCAAGCATCAGCAAGATCAGCAGGTTAAGAGTGTTAGTGCCATGTGAGATGTAAGTATTTATCTAGATGTGATATTTGCACACTATTTGATGACAGAAATGTTTTACCGACCAAGTTAACTCACCTACTCACTTTATGGCAAAATTTTATTTGAATGGAATTGAAAATATATCATGTACTGTAGGCCAATTTGCAATGTCATTCACAACTGTGAACGTGAAAACATCAATAGAACAGTTTAGCATAATGGTTGAAATTACTCAAATAAAAGTTTTCACCATTCTGATGGTTGATGTGAACATGAATTGAAACTCCTGACCATTATCTGCGTGATTTTATGCATCGCGCTTCTGCCACAGGATTGGCTCATTAAATAATCGCATGAATAAATAGGTGTACAGGTGTACATAATAAAGTGGTCACTGAGTGTATTTTCTTCATGACTTTAATTAATTCAAATTAATTTGGACTAATTTGGACAGAGACCAGGGTTCATGAACTACAATTATTTATTTTGGGTATGTCCTTGTCAGGTCTGTACTCAAAAAGAAAGCCACCAGTTAAAAGAGTAGTTAATCTAAAAATGGATTCTGTCATTTACTTTTCATTTTCAGATCCTCTGAACTTGGTCTTTTGTCAGTTCCTAGACTTAAACTGGCCACAGTGGGCGGTAGGTCATTCTGTGTTGTTGCTCCTAAACTGTGGAACTGTATTCATTTTGACTTACCATCTCAGATGTAACAGATACTTGATGTTGATGTTGATGCCTTGATACTTTGTGTGTGTGTGTGTGCGTGTGTGTGTGTGTGTGGTTGTGTGTGTGTGCATCAATCTAATTGTAGCAGTGAAATGTTCTAATTGTAAAGTGACCTTGAGCTTGGGAAAGGCACTATATAAAATAAACTTCTTCTACCCTTATGTTCTTCCAAACCATTTTGTCATTTTTTCTAGGACCATAAAAAGAGATATTTCACACAGCTTTTTTCCATAGATCATGAATTTATTGTGAGCAGAGGCTGTTAAAAATGACAAATACTAAAGCACTATTGAAGGTGCAGTACCATACAAGTATTCCATATGACTCATGAACCATATTCAAGGTCTTCTGAGGCCATATAGCAGCTTTGTGTTACATGGACTACAGTACTTTTTCTTGTTCTTGTATGGAAAAGAGCTGCGTAAAGATTTAAGGAACAATTGGGTTAAAATTGTAATGGAAATCAAAACACAGAGGGCGAACAATTGAGGGTGTGTAAATAATTTTGTGTAAGTCATTTTGTTGTTTTTTTGCTAGCCAGCTAATACAGTCATGTAATTTTACAGATCCATCAATAATAAAAACAAATTCAAATGAATTCATCTTTACTTTTAGAGAGCAAGGTAAGCTGACTGAAACAGGCAAATTAGTAGCAACGCAATGGTAGAGTTGTACAGTGTGAACCATGCATATTTCAAGTATTTTTTCTTTTAAATAAAATTTTGGACCTTTATCACATTTAAAGCATTTATTCCATAAGAATTGCATTCAGCACCCTTACTATTTTAAGGACCAAAATGGACCATTACTTTTGTTACCTAAACACCTGCGAACTACGATTGGTACTTAAAAAGCTGAGACACCTACATGTATGCTTGTGTGTGATTCACTGAGAAATCACAGATTTAGCATAATCAGACATATAGGGCACACAGGGGCTTGTTGTTGCACTATTTACTTTATTTTTGATAGTCAGTTTCTATATAGATGCTTTCAATTTAATTCTTGGTTACAAAAAAGCTATTGAACATTTCCACTGTTATTGGCCAGAAAAAAATATAAAAACGCATTTTAAATAGCATATTGTCACACTATATGGGGTAAGTTGCCACAATGGGAACCTGGCATTAAACAGTTCAAAATGAGTTTTAAAACCTCATTTTAAACTCATTAGCTGTTTATTATAAGACAAAATCAAACAGTGAAACATGTATGATCTCAAAACATTTCTTGAAACAGAAAAAATAACAGATACAAAAGGTAACATGAAATGTTTCTAACCACTGCTTTGGCCAACAGCAATTGTAATGAATAAACTAGATGAAAATTTTAAAAAGTTAAATTTTTCCAAAATAAAAAAGACAACTTGCCTCAACCTGACATTTAGTTTAGTTTGGATGATAGAATAAATACAAACAATTCTAATTGAATACCGTTTTGAGCAAGGTGTTTAAACCCAACATACAAAATGCACTGTTAGAGAACATACATTTTTTTTGTAATTGGAATTTTAACACAAAAGCTTGTAATTACTGTGATAATGTTGCCGTGTCAACTTCGCCATGTCTGCCTTATACCACCTTAATCCATTAAAATTCAGAAAGAAATTTCCTTTTTAACTGAAAGGGATTTCAGTTAAATCTGGATCTGACCAAACTCAACTATTCACTATAGACTGTGATAAAGTTCAGTATATTTTTTAGGCATCAGAAGAAGTGACTATTGCAAATAAGCCTCATATTTTCCATCAGAGTCTACGCATTCTCTCTGCACATTGATGGAGTGTGTGCATGTCCCTATCATCTTCTGCCCACACATAATTTCAGCCTCTTATAGGTATGTTAGGGCCAGTGTTTGCCTCTTTAGGGCCAGTGGTGGCTCAGCGGTTGAGGCTCAGGGTTACTTTCTGAAAGGTCAGGGGTTCAAGCCCCAGCACCACCAAGATACCACTGTTGGGCCCTTGAGCAAGGCCCTTGACCCTATCTGCTCCAGGGGTGCTGTTTCATGGCTGACCCTGCGCTCTGACCCCAGCTTAGTTGGGATATGTGAAAACAACTGCATTTCATTGGCTCTGTACCTGTACTCTGCACAATGACAATAAAGTTGAATCTTAATCTTACCTAAATGTATATGAATAATCTTTCAGTCTCGCTTTTGAGAATAGTCCAATTATCTGCTCTGAAAAGTAATCACAAATAGAAGCGTACACACCCACTTCTCTTATTGCATAGTAATGTTGTATAACCATGGTGGTTGGTTCTAATAGAGCACTTGTTGTCTAAATGTTCTCTCCGATAGTCAGGTTCATATTTTGTGACCTTTTTTGCGGCTAGTTAGTTTTGAAAGGACCTGGGGAGAGTGATTCCAACACATCTTCCAAGGCATTGGAATACAAAACGCACCATACAATTCCTTCCCTCCACATGCAGTAATAAAGGACTCCATTGTAATATTTTTGGAGTTGATGGAAATACTGATTAATATATTTTGGGCCAACAGAGAAGATAACAATATTTGAAGGATTTAATGTATCCATATTCTTTCTGTGATTTTAAGACATCGCCTTAACAAATGCACATGTTTTCCGTACAATGACATTTCGGGTCCTAACACTTTTAAATGCTTTTAGTGTTTAGTGGGTATTAAAAAGCTGGTGTGATGACATGCCCATGGAAAACAGTACACTTATTGAGGTGACCTATATGCTTTAGTGGAGTGAGTAATCAATCCAATAACAGGGTGAGCATTGTGAGGTCATGAATTATAATTTCACATCCAATTGCATTTTTTCCCTCAAATGTCAAATCCTAACCAGAGACCAGCCCTAGCTTGTCTACCTTAAACTATAGTATTGCATAAACCAACATAGTTTTATGAAAACTTGTAAAACAAATTACACAATAGCCGCTTTTCCACTATCAGAAGCGATAGCCTTCGGACCACGAGCAGCGAGACCAAAATCGCTCTGCATTCCCATCTTCAGAACAAAAGCACTGCAGCATTGCCCTAAAACCCACCTTTAATATGACACCCTGGTGCAAACGTCACACACCCTGACCATTTCACATGCAAAAACAAACACTCATGTTATCTAGTTATCTTGAATATCAAGTTTATATTGAATGGAAACATTAGCTAGCAAGATCATTTAACGTTGACAACTAACCGAATTTAACTGCCATGGTGTCCTGAGTGGTCTCTCCACTGACAACAGGACAATGTCCCAGAATACCATCCATGATCACAAGCCATGGAAAGCTCTTCTTTTGGGCACCGATTTGTCCATTGTGTATCTTAACGTATTTGTAATGTGCCACACAAATATGTTGGCACATAGAGATGTACAATGTTAGTGATAAACATTCACTTTTATTAAATAATATCGATAAATATGTCAAAGTTCCAATACATTACAAGTTATTAAAACTTGTTTAACACATTTTTGCAGAGAATGGTGAACAAAACACAGTATATTAAACTCTCTTTTGATGATCGTACACCTGTAGCACAAATGCTAGCGTAGCATCATTGTTTATCAGTTGGGTTGCTGGGAAACAGTCAAACCCCTGTTATGCTGATGGAAGTGTTGCCTTTTGGTTGTTTAAACATAATTATCCAAGCATCTGGAAATGGAATACCTTTATGGTCAGAGTTCTGGGAATTCAAGTAGGAATATCCGACTTGAATGAAATGCAGCACGAGTGTCTTGCTAAACTCCGCCTTTAACTGCGCCTCAATCCCCAGTGTGCCTTATTTGGCTCAAGGTTAATCGTCGAGCCAAAGATCATTGGCCGTTAGCCCAGAATAAGCTCTAAGGAGGCGCGATTAAGCCCCGGAAGTGACAGTGGGGACACAACTGGCCTTGGCATGCACTAGCATGCCTTAATTTGACCCAACGGTGGAAACGCGGCTAACAGCTAATATATTGACTTTCAGGAGGTCTCCGTTTTCTGTGTTGTTATGTGGTAGGCAGTAGTATAAGAGGAGGTCTTTATGTCTATTTCAGGTTGACGTTAATAAGTTGGAAGACACAGAGGCAAATCTGTACTTATTCCAGTGGCTAGAGAGGACAGTGACAGCAGCACATCAGAAAATGAGGTCATAGTAAGAAAGTAACATGTTTAGTATCATGCAGATAGCAGCAGGTTCAGCGTAGACAGAAAGGCAGAAAATGAGGGGAAACTATTAGGAGCAGCCACCAACAACCAGCAAGTTGAAGGTCATGTTTGGAAGTAGCTGTAAACTCAATATTAGCAATTCTTTGGGTGTTGTCCTGGTGGTGCCCTTGGCAACCAACTAGTTCACCTGTGCCTAGTAAGGGTCCTGAACTCTACCCCAAAATATACAGAGAAAGAAATACAGCTCAGTTCTTTGGGACTTTTTCAAATCTCCATCTATGGGGTTCCTAGAGCATGCATCTGCTGGCAGACCCCCACACACAAGATAACTGACACAATGAAAAGGTAACTGACACAATGATAATGAAAATATGGGAACATCTCAAGAGCACCGATTCATTTTTTAAAGATTTAAATAGAATGCCAATAGAGTTCTTAAAGTTTTAAAAAGAATGTTTTAAAGTTTTTAAAACACTAAGACATGTTTTTCATTTCATTCTAGATAACGAAAATGCATTAGAAGGTGTGCTAAGTTTCAGACAATTTACCAAAAAATATTTACCCTAATGGGACAAAGTCAGTTATAAATGACAGCACCCCAAAAGGAAGATCAAAGGTCATATGCAGAAAACAAATTTTGGAAAATTGCTTTAGACTTAAATAGGCTTAAAATCTAAGGTAATACATTTATTTCAGATGTGATTTCATAATAAAGGGTTAAATATATATAATATATTTTTTAAATATAATGGTGTTCAGAAATATATTTATTTGTTTGCATGATTCGTGAGAATTCCAAATTTGCATTCCAGGGGGTCTCCTGTTGCATTTAGGGGGTCTGAGACCCCTTACACCAACCGTAATTCACAAAGTGACGACTTGGCTTGCATGAACAAACAGAGTTTCAAATCGAGACTTAACAGGCATCACATTTTCAATAATATCCAACCGCAACACTTTTATTTTAGGAAACATTTACAGCAAAAAACACATTTGGATACTCATTTCACATTTATTTATGCAATACAAATGAGTAAAATACGTAAAACAAAAAAACCTGTAATATGCTTCCCTTGTCTCATTCCAAACCCAATGTTGTCTGTCTTTCGTGGTACACAAAAAAACATTCTTTAAAAAATCATGATTAAGGTTAGGGTTTGGGTTAGACTTTATGGTTAGGTTTAGGGGTTAAATGTAGTAAAACTTGTAATAACATTGTTCATTGGTTCCTTTAAATTTTCTGTATGGGAGTACATTTTTGTACAAGCCAACTTGTACAATTCCTTATGATTTCAGCATCTCGTATTATTATTATGACTTGTCTTAACACTGGATTGGTATGTACAGATGACTGAGAGGTGGAAACAAAAGAGACAAAAACTGGAAAAAGAATGAGTGAGGGATAAACTGAACTATGTGTGGGGTGACTGAGGTAGGATGGTCAGGTGAAGGCATTTTAAAGTAGGCAGTGAATGTGTGTGGGGGCTGGAACACATTTACCATGCAGCCATGGGGGTGGTTGAGAGATTCTATGTAGTTAAACCCAACACAGCCTGTGGATACGACACTTCCAGCATGACACTCGCAGAGAAGCACTGCAAGCGGCTCAGCCTGCACACACACACACACACACACACACACACACACACACACACACACAGAACAGTAGAATTTCAACAGGACACTGCAGTCAGTCACAGGCACATGAGCGTTGGAGGACACTGAGTGAGGGTGATAGAAAGAGAGATGGGACGAGACAAATCACAGCACGCCATGTTTACAGGTAAGATTCTGAAGACATTTTAAGTTATAATGGAATACTTATGTTTGACTTAAAAAAAATACAAATTCAGCAACAGTTGGATTTCATTTGCATTACTTACTCATGATAGACCAATCATATTTCATGAGTTTTTTTTTATTTATTATTATTTGAAAGTTGTTGCTCTGCTATTACTAATTGCAAAAAAAATAAATAAAAAAAATTAAACTACACATAAAAGAAAAGAGGTGCTTAACTGTTTCCTGTGTGCTGCTCTGTGCTGTGTGGTGCTGTTGAGAGACTGGCATCAGTAGTTGTTTTCTCTGTGCTGAGAGTGTGTCTCTCCAAGAATGGAATGTAAGGGGCAGAAATCTAGCTTTGCTCTTTGTTCTCTGCATTTGTGTGGTAGAGTGATAAATAGCACACACACTCTCACACACGTATATACACACACATTTACAAACATATCTGCTTCTTCCCAAACTGCTTAAACTTCGCAGCAGGGGCTCAGCTAATGCCATTATAAAGCGTATTTGTTTGTGTTGTACCCCATTCCGTACCAAGCAAGATCAGAGCTCTCGTGAGAAACATATTGTATTTGCGCATGTGTGTGGGTGGAAATGTCTCACTGTGTGTGTGTGCCCTGTGCATGTGCACTTGGATGTTTGGATATAGATATTTGTGTGGGAGGGTGTAGCTCAATGTGTGTGGGTGACCAAGTGCATGTGTGTGCTTGTGCACAACATGGACAAGTTTGTGTGTGTGTACATGAAATATTCCACCCAGCACATACATTTGCAGAGGGCTGGGGTGCCTGTCAAACCTGGAGCATTCCTGTGCTCTCTGAAACGGTGCTCAATGGTGCGCTGAATGCTGTGAATTTCAGATGAAACGTGAAGACAAAAGCAAGAGGGACATTTAAGAGGGTTTAGCTCAGACGGATCCCTGGGAATCAATCCCCACGCTGCAGTGGGAAAATCCAGAGCTCAGGCTTGTATTTCAGGTTCAGCTGGAGACGGTTGCAGCCTGCCGCCGAGGGGCTTTCCCAAAATGGGGCACAACCGGGAGGGGATACAAAGAAACCCACCTGTGGTGCTGTTAAAATCGCACTGTCTGCTGGGAGTGTGAAGTGTCTTGATGTTGTATCCCCGCAGGGTTGGCGATATTTTTCACTTCCAACTCACTGATTAATGCAGCGATGTCTTTAAAGGGTGTGTAGTCTGAGAGGTGGTCTCATTCCGTCCTTACAAATGACAAACAAAGAGGGACGTTTCTATGGATGTGCAGCTCACAAGTGGCTTTTTTAATGTTCAAAATCAAGCACAGAGGAATGCAATATTAGCAAGTATCAACTCGCTCACATTCACTCTCATACTTAAGATTTTCAACTTTTTTCTCTGCAGGATGTGTTGTTCACGCATACAAAAGCAATCCTACAATCCAATCAAATACATCAAAGTATGTATCAAAGTCCCTGGTGCCACAGAGCATTGATTTAAATTCAATAAAACATAATCAAATTGTTGATTTTAGATAACATTGCAGGATTAAAATCTGTTTTGTCATTTAAACTCAATTATTACATGGCTCACTTGAATATTCAGTTCTGAATACAGATCTTTCTGAATTGATTTACTCTTTGTGAGTAATTCAAACACCACTACCAGATAAGATAATGTAATTAGTTCATCTTGTGTATTAATTAAATTGACACACACACACACACACACACACACACAAATGTACTTCACTAAGCGTTTCTGCATTTCCCATTTTAATACTGTTTGTGCTAAAACGGGGGTTTGTGAGCTTTGGAAATCAGTTCTATAGCTGACAGTCTAATTGACAGGTTAGGGGTCTTTGGGGTCACTGAGTGCTCAGGTAAAATAAAAACATGTTTTTCTCATGAAGAAAAATCTGCAAAAACTCTTTTCATGAAAATTGCACCTATCTATGAATGAGAACCTTTGTTACTAATTATCTTCAAATTCAATATCCCAATCATTGTGTTATTGTGTTGGTATAGAAAATGTATCCTGCACAATTTGACTTTTAAATGTACCTCAGATTCCAATATGTAAGAATGTAGAAACCAAATGCAGCAGGACAATTTATTCTTTATAATATATGATAAAAAATTGTGACATTTAAACTGTACACAACAGCAGCGGTTATTCATTACAATAGTTCTGGTCTAACTAAACAAAGGCAACATGTCCTTTAGACTATGGTTAAACAAATTCTAGCCACAGCCGACTGAAGTCACAGTTGATGGAAGTTACTTGTCAGGATGAGACTGGTATTGTTTGCTAATGTCTACATCAGCACAGCCATGGACTAATCTCTCTAATTTTGCTTGTATTTGCCAGTGGTAATCCAGACGTTTATTAACCATTCTGGTTTGTGTACAGTTCAGGTGTCATAATTCTGTTTCCAGATTTCACTTCCCATAAACTGGAAAGGCTTTTTCAACGTTTTAGAGGTATATTTAAATAGTTGAAATTAAGGTTGTTGAACAGTTTCTGAGTCTAAGAAAGTAGTCCTGCTTATTGGTTTTGATAGATAAATGAACAATATGTGCTATGGGTATTGTTTCCTTGTAAAATGTTGCTACTGTAGTTTAACATTTTGAGTGCAGTATATTATTGGTCTATCATGAAATTGGTTAAAACATAAGGACATTTTTGATCACAGCATAACTGAAGAATCAAATTGCTATCCTCAGTTCTGTAGTTTCCTACTGAAATATTGAGTACTTAAAATATGAAGTGAATATTTGATATGATTATAGTAGATTCATTATCAGATTCTTAGTGATAATAATCTGATAAATAAATAGATTATTATCAATTATCAGTTTTCTTTTTTTGACAAAAATAAATATATATTTGCAAATATTTAGCTGCATCATTTTATTCCAAGTGTGAGATTTAGGGAAATAACTTCACGAAGTCACATCTTTATTCACCGTTTATTTGAAATAATATGTTCTGTTATGCATCTTATTCCACTTTAGTATATAGGAACTGAATTATCATAAATTTTGTGCTCACTCTTTGTCTGTCACTTGTGTCTCATTTGGTTGATGCAGCTGTGAAACTGATATTTAAAATGTTTCCATACCAGTAAATGCTCATATTGTGCTATGTGTGTGAGAGCAGGGCTGAAGAGACATGCTGTGCAGGTTATGTTTTCATATTTTGCTGTGTGCAGATGTGCTCACACCGATTAGATCAGAAAAAGAATATATAGTAGCTACAAACAAGATCATGCGAAGGTTTTCAGTTTAAATCTCATTAGTCTAAAAAATAATGATTTTAAAAGAATTTGTCACATTCAAGTTTTTCTTCAAAATTGTTTTACACTTCATTGAAGTTTTTAGTTAGTATTTATTCTATTCACTCAATTCAACCTTTGTAAATTTCTTATTTCTTATATAATTTCTTATATATTTAAATCCTGTGAAATGGCGAGCTTCTGTTGAGCAAATTTCCCCAAGTTCATCATCCGCTCATCCTTCCCTTGAAAAGCTTTTCTAAGATGCTTTCTGTAACAGAGAGAGAGAGAGAGAGAGAGAGAGAGAGAGAGAGAACGGAAAAAGGAGACATTTCATCATATGCCAATCTGGCACTTTGGAAATTTTATGTAAATCATTGGGCACCTCCCACAACTGTTGTATTTCCCCTACGCATCCTATCTGTGTTTGGGACAAGGCTGTGTGTGGATTGGAGAAGAGAGTTAATGTTCTGAATGAGATGATGTGGTCAGTTAGGTGAACCCCCATTGTACTTGTTTCCTGCTAGTCTTACTCTCTGGTGAAACCCCGTGTGTCTACTGTAAAAAACAATTTGGCTGTTGATGGAGGGAGGGGAAACAAAGGGGGAACCATTTTGTACACAATGATCAGTGGTTTCCCATATCAATATACATCAACAAAAGGTCTTAAATGAGGGAAAATAATAATATTACTCATTTGTTAATATGCACAATTCTGCATCTGGCTACACTGCAATTGAAATTGTGGCTTAGGAAATTATTGGAGACTTTCTAGATTCCATTAATCCAAGTCTTAAATGCTCTTGTATTCCTTGAGGAGATTTTGTGTGCTCTTACATTGCAGACATGGTTATAACACCATTTCATTAGACTTCAAAAAGATTATTCTGCACATATGAGGAATGGGATGAGCTATCATTCCCTGCATCAGTTAGAGACATACATCTTTTATGATTCAAAATCCACATCTAGGGAATGTTAGTTTATTACAAATGATCTAAATACACATAAGAGGCTTTAATGGTTTGAAATGAATTTAGTTCTAATGTGAATCAATTAATTGAAAGCCTTTATTGTTAACTATCTCTTCTATTAGATTCAAGTTTCTAAACTGATTTTAGAGGGAACAATTGAGTAACCTGAGAAAACCACTACATAAGTTTCCATCTGGCGATTAAAAACTGTGATGATAATTTTTGACAGTAATTAAGATATTCAAAATGTCTTTAAAGCAAGGCACACTACAGTAAATACTCTAAATGATATATTCTTTGGTGGTTCTGTGCAGCACATTCGGTCAAGAAAAGAACCAACTTGATATCTAGAATAATGTTTTGCTAAATGGTTTCTTAGGCTAGATGGTCCTTTGGAGACTGGAAAAACCATTGATGTTATATTATAGATGCTTCAGATTAGTATATTGGCTTCTGTGTTCTTTTAAGCATCAGTACACGAATGGCTTTTTAAAAAACTAGATAAAAATAAATTATAAATTATTTTTTTGTGTGTAATCTAAATAGGTTCTTCAATGACATCAGACTGTAATATATATTTTGGTATTGGAACCTTAATTTAATTAAGTGCATTTTTGACATGAAAAACAAAATGCATTGACAAATTTCCCCTTTGAATTTACAGTTCAAATCTTTATCATCTGCCCACAAATGACCCATATGTTTTGTCCCCATTCTGTTCTCAGAAACATGCGCATAAAATCAGCATAACTTAGAAGAAATTATGTCATCTCAGCATTTAACTTTCGCCTTTCTTGCACAAAAGTCTATTTTTGACTTAGGACTTTCCTCAAATGTTTTGCACGAAAAAATTGCGCATATATCGCATGCCTGCGTTTTATCACCATTATATCCGCGAACGCAGGGACAGCCCCGGCAGGGGGAGGGGGGTGCTCAACTGAACTGCTGGTTAGTGAAGTCAGAAGCCTGGTTCATGTGAATGGGGCAGCAGCGGCATTTCCAACCCATTCGGTATGTTAATGCACAACTTGTAAAGCCCTGAGGCGACCGGCGCCACAAGGAAAAGGGAAATGACACGCAGATGAATGAAAGACGCGATGATGAACACGAAGTGTCTCGGAGTAGCACTCTCATTTTTACGATTGAGCTAAAAAAAAATGTCATACCTTTCTTTTTCTCTGCCTCCTTTCCCCCCTCTGGACACACAGAAACAGATTGACCGATATCAACTGCGATGATGCGGCGAGGAAGAATGTGAGCGTGCAGCGAGGTCAAACAATAGGTGCGTTCTTGATGCATTTCATGAAATAATTTATTATATTGTGCCAAAAGCTGCAGATTGTTCATGCATTGAGCATTTTTTTCTTTTCTTCTGTAAAACCACCAAGTGGCATATGGCCAATAGCCACAAATATGATGCTTTTGCTGTAATATTTAAGGAAAAAAACAATGCTAGTTACTCCTTCCTGCATTCATGTCGGTTTGTGCCTCAAACCTCGAATTTATAATGCCGCATGCACGATACACATAGCATGAAGTAGCAACAGTGTGCGTTTGGGGGGGGTGGGGGGGTGGGGGTTAGCTATACTTGTGAAGACCACATTTTTGAAAATGTCCTCACAAATATAGTAAAACTTGAGAAAACCGACTTGAAATTTGCTTGTGAGGACCTTTTAGCTGGTCCTCAAAAGCAAAAAAAATAAAGACTAAATTATGTTTATCTTTAAATCTAATGAAGTTCACAGGTTTCTGTGAGGGTTAGGTTTAGGGGTAGCGGATAGAATATATCTTTAGCCTGCTATGAAATGCAGGAAAGTCTATGAGATGGCTTCACAAATATAGTAAAACCAACATGTGTGTGTGTGGTCTCTGTGCGTTCTGACAAATGCATTTTAAATGCAGAGAGAGGCTGTGGAAAGTGGCATAACAACAAAGTCATAAGTAACACAGACATTGAGATGTTTCATTTCTTGATTTTTGTTATTTGGTGTAAGGGCTATTTGGTGATGTATTCTTTTTCCCTCTTTATGAAGTGAGGAGGAGGAGGGGAGGGTTTGTGAACTGAAGAAAAGGAAATTCTTGTGTGTGTTTTGGAATGCTGTTGCCCCGGGGGGACTGAAAGAATTGAGTTGGGGAATAAGAGAGGGGCGAGTTTGGAGAGGGGAAACATTTCCCGTTTCCCCTTTTTTTTTTCTTGAAATGACAAGGATAATACCACTGTCTAGAAAGATTAAGTGCAGTGGCCGGACGCCTGCGAGTGGACTGAACGGACACATTATGCTCATGGATTCAACGAACCCGGTCACCCTAGTACCCCTCATTGCACCCCCATCCCTCAAATTGGAGCGATTGGCAGCAAGCTGCAACCCAAACGTACAATTTCATCACTACCACTAATAATACGACTGCTACTAGTAGCAATATTAGTGCTGAGCCCTATTGTTCTGCGTTTGCAATTAAAAGTACTTCAAATAATTTTCAAATTAATCTTTTATATTCCTTTTAATTGGTCTTATTTGACTTGATGTCAACCAAGTAGACCTACACTTTTATGCCTATGTCATCAACTGATGCCATGTTCAATTAATCTATTAATATATATATATATAGTCTAAAAAATACCTGTTTAGTGTGATTTTGTAAATTTCTTTGTTTCAAATATTTTCCATCAGGGGGCACACATGAGACACACTGAGTGGCATTTAATGTGCAGGCAGTGATCAGAGGAAATGTGATGTGAAAACAGTAAAATAAAATCAAGCCTGTTCACTGTTGGTCTAATCGAAATTAAATTGTTCCTGTTGTTGTTAACAATATGGCAGCAGCTTATTGGTACCACTCTTAGCATTTTTCTGCAGCAATCCGGTTTAAAAAGGTGAGGACAGTTGCTCCTGATGCCTGTATTTCTTATCATTTAAGCTGTATTATTTAATCTACTTTGACTTCACATCTTTGAAGACTAAAACGCTCAATATCTGGTGCATCATATTTGTTTAATTCTAAACGACTGCACAAGAGATACTGAACAAATTTGATTATTTCTGAGCAAGCCCGTATCAAAATATAATTTCAATTTTCATCACATGGTGTATCTGATCAGTTACAGAGTAGAGCATTAAAATGTCTGCTTTGTGCTGTCAGAAATGTCAGTGAATTTTTTTGGATTTCTTTTTTCTTTTTGCCCTGAAAAGAGCTGTTAATGGATCCAGCACCTCAACAGGCATAATGATAAGGACGTGAATGATTCATACCATAGTATATCTCAGATAAGTACATCAAAGTGCCTTCAAAGAGCTTCAGTTTTATAGCAACAGCTCCATAATTGCTACATTTGCATGTTAGGTTACACAATAGTTTTGAAACCTTTTGTCTATTGTCTACACTTTATTGTAATAGGGGTTAGAGGTACTATAGAATGCATAATTAATAGATGAAGAAATAATATTTGATTATTTGGTTGATCTGAGATTGTTTTGTGAGTGAAGCACTCATGCCTGGAGACTATTTGTGTTGTGTAGAAAAATGGCTGATGGTGATCGCCCACACGCAAATGTGAAATATTCTAATGAGCAATCTGTCTCAATTGAGTGTCATCTAGCTGGTCCATTTCAACAAAATGTTCCTTCACAGTCCTGAAGAGTTTACTTTGAATTGGACATATTATACAACATCATTTTGGTTAATGATGAATGGAATGATTATTGTAAGTGACTTTTAGATTCATACTGTATAGACACATTTATACTTTTCATGTGTTTCTAGCGTCTGTGCACAAGTGAATTAAACAGCTAATAAGCCTGTTATAAATGTGTGATAACAGCACTTATAACACATTTGATTTTCTGCTCATTTTCCTGTAGTGGTTCAGATGACGGTTCCTGAAACAGGACATGGACAGACTTGCTGAACATGAATTAGACTGATTTTGCACTGGTAAGTCTAATATTTTCTCCTTTTTTTGTCTACTTTATCTTTGCCATAAGTGAGTGAGCTGCTTGGCTGTAATTGGCATTTGTAGAAAGTGGCTGATATCATACTGATGCGGTTTTGAAAAATTAGGTCTGTAGGTGATGATTGGCAGGTGCCAGACTTGGCTTTTTAGATCCACGGTGTATGTGAGGAGTGAGATCAGTGCACGGCAGGAGGGGGAGTTTCTCATCCGTGGTGTTGAAATGAAATGTGAACAATTGTTTCACTGTGCCAGAGCTGTGCAAATGAGAAAAGTTTGAAAGAGAGCTTAAGGGATGCGGTATATACTCATAAAGATTCAGCATTTTACACACACACACAGTGCAAATGTATAGAAGATAATAGCCCACACATTATCTTGAGTGCAGTGTTTCTTTAGATCTGAGGAAAATGACATCATAAATTGCTCCCTCGGTGTGGGCTTAGCTCGTGGGTAGAAGAGGTGTATGTGTGCAGAGGAGTAGAAAAAGTGAAAGAGAGAGATGATCATTCTAAGTGTAAAGCCCGTAGGCTGCGAGCCCAGCACTTTCACACCCACTCTCTGGTTTGTGTGGGTGTTTGAGTGGGCTGCAAATTTGTGACTCACTTGTGTTCAGACCCACACAGGGGCAACTCTTCTCTTTTCTTCTCTTTTCTTCTCTTCTCTTCAAACTTAAACCCTGTTAAATTGAAAACGTGAGTTAAATTGCAGCCTTAAATTAAAAAAAATACAAGTTGTGCCAGTTACAACCTGAAGCGATACGTTGTTTCACATTTCTGACCACTTTGAATTGAATTACTGATAAAGAAAGTCGACTTTGAAAACTCATTAATGCAAGTAGAAATGACTGGTACAACTTGAATGGATGAAAAACAAAGATGTTATTATAACAATGATAAAAAAAATGTACAGTCTCTTCACTCCTCATGAGTTGTAAGGTTTGCTGTTAATGATGTTCAGCTACATAATTAATTCCCTTTTTTATTTTCATCCAAATGATGACACATCATCCCCTCTACTCAACCTGTGACTAGTATCTGTTTTGTGTTCTTTCAAGAGAGTAGTATTACACATTTATGATGCATTACCATGAGTAATATGTCAAAGATTATAGTCTTCACTCACTTTAGTCCCTGTTTATGCATCACTGTTTAGACAGAAGACTTTTGTTTCCCCTTACAAGACTCTGAAGTCCCTTCTCTTCCTTCATACAGGGTGCATGGTCAGCATCACTAAGCCAATAAGCTAATAGCATATAAAAGAAATCAACATTTAGGTGAAATGGTATTTGAACAAACCCTGGGAATATAGTTTCATATGTTCACATTTTCATGTACTGTTATTGAATGAGATCAAAGTACATATTTGGCATGCTGTCCATGTTGGAGGGCTTGAGCACGAGTCCCAACTCAAGGTCTAAATTCCCCCTTGGATTAGTTCATTAATAAAGATTAAGGAACATTTAAAGGGATAGTTCACCAAAAAGATTCAAATTCGGACATCATTTACTCTTCCTCGTGTTGTTACATGTCACTTACTTCCGTGAAACACAAAATGAGATGTTAGGCATAATTTTAGGGACTGACAGCCTCAGTCACATTCACTTTGTGAGGAAAAAAGGGTAGGGTCAGCTTTCTTCAAAATTTCTCCTCTTGTGTTCCACAGAAGAAAAAAGTTAAAGATTTGGAATAAAAGGGTGAGTAGATGACAGAACATACATTTTTGGGTGATCTATCCTCATAATACAAGTGTATAGAAATAGGGTTGGATTTGGGGTGGTAATGGGATGCAAGAACAATTGTCAAGGTAATGTCAAATTCTCAACTAGAGAATTCTGCAAGATGATTACGGCTTGCTAAAATATGTATGGAAACAGCCATTGTGTGCCAGCAGACATAACACTGATGGAGACACACTGTGGATCAGAGAGGTCCGGTTTCTACACTGAATCACATGCAAGGACAAAGGCACCAGTACACTGCAATAGCATCAGAAGTCTGTAGAGGATGTGTAACGGGTGGATCATGCACCCCTCTTAAATGAAAGGAAAAGGGACACAGGCTGGGACAGTGGAAGACACTCCTAGTATCCCCCCCTGCAGTCCCCCAGGCTCCAATCAGCCCTGCGCAGATGAGCCAGATAAAGACGTGTGTGCTATGGAGGAAATGAACTCCTGTGACCCATAGCCCTGTAAACAGCTGGAGAAGAGCCCCAGACTCTCCCTCTCTGTCATTTCTTCCCTCCCTCGCTCCGCATTGGCTCTCTTGTTCCACTCATTCTTCTAATCCAAGGTCACTCTTTTTTCCCCCCAACTCTCATTTGCCATTTCTGTCTCTTTATCTCTCTCAGAGTCTCCCTTTCTCTGTTACCCCTGTTGTTGGCGGGATTTCGGGCCAGAGTAACCAGCCCCGCCTTTGATTACACCACTCTGCCTTAGTGAGGAATGCATTGAAGGGAACTTTATCAGCATTGTATAACATCAGCACTTTCTCTCTAGCCTTGAGATAATTGAAGGTGGTACTCCAGGAAGCCCTGAATGAGCCCTTGTCTGGGCAGGGGAGGCCGGGCGCAGAGGGTGGGGCGGGGGCTGGGTGTGAGAGCAGGAAACCCTTCTTGGCATGGAATGGAATGTTTCAAAAGAACGCTTTTGGAACTTCCAGGTTGAGGGCGTCTGCTGCTGCGCTGCTGGTCACTGTAGTTTGCTCTCGCCCTAATGCTGGGTCTGGAGAGGGGCGGAAAAGGGAAGCCACGGCTCTCCTCATTCGCTATCAATGGCGGGCCGGCCCACTCACAGGATATACGCAGGGGAAAGCGTGGACAACAGCGGATGGGATCACCGTGGCGCAAGGCGGGGGTCCAGCATCCTGAGTTTACAGGGACAACCCGTGGCGGCAGGCTGGGAGACAGGAGCCAGGGCGTATGTGTCAGAAGGAGCGTGAGCAGGGAGTGTGTGGGCAGCTGAGGAGGAGAGAAAAGACGTGGGTGTTGTGGAGGCGAGAAAGACTGCAGGCAGATGAATGCTAGAGAGTGACATGGGGGGGGGGGCTGCTTTTCATCTGACACCTTTAAAAGGGCCAGCCAAGGGGTGGAGAAGGAGACAGTCAGACTCCCTTTAATGGAGCCTGAACCCTTTCTCACTTTCCCACCCAGCATCCACCCAAATCCCTGCAACATGGTACAGGAAAGGCATAACATCATACTAATTACCTGATAGATTTATTACTTAGAAAATACAGGCTCTTACAAAAGGAAACACTTATTCATTAGTCAGGCTTCGTTGTTTTAATATCTTTTCATTGTAGGTCTTTCAACAAGAAAATGTAAATTGTGATTAGAGATTCAATCCAAGAACAGGCATTTGTGAGTACATCACATACTTGTGTTATACAGTACATTTGTCAAATGATAGATTTCAATTATTTACAGTGAGGTCCAAAAATCTAAGACCACATTGACAAAATGGGATTCAAAATCAAATTTAAACTATGAAGTCTATATTAAATTTTATGATTTTGAAAAAAAGTGAAACGTCATGACAAAATAAATAAGGAATATTTCAAATTCTGCACTATTTCTAGGTCATTATGTAAGCAAATTTGTGAGCATGTTAACTCCTCAAAAGATCAAATTTCCTTCCTATCATTGAAGCTCACAAGATTCTGGAACAAAAAGGACTGAAATATTGATCTTATCATAGGCATAGGCTTCTGAATACATGGATTTAACCACTGGAGTCATATGGATCACTTTGATGCTGCCTTTGTGCTTTTGGAACCTTGAAAGTCTGATACTCATTCATATGCATTGTGAGGACCTACAGAGAAATATTCTTCTAAATATGTTCATTTGTTTTCTGCTGAAGAAAGAAAGTCACATACATCTGGGATGGCATGAGGATGTGCAAATGATAAGAATTTTTTTTCTTAAAATTCATTTTTCTTCAGTTCATTTTTTGGTGAACTGTTCCTTTAAGCGCATGCTGTCATTAAAGGAATAGTTCACACAAAAACTTAAATTATCTCATTATTCACTTACCCTGATGCCATCCCAGATGTGTGTGTTTTTCTTCAGCAGAACACAAGATTTTTTGAAGAAAATAGAGCTCTGTCAGGCCCTTTTAATGCAAGTAAACGAGTGCCAGCCATTTGTTGGTCCAAAAGTTACATTTAGGCAGCATAAAAGTAATCCATGTGACTCCAGTCCATCAATGAATGTCTAAGAAATACTAAGAAATTCTGAAATTCATATATTTAATGTAATATAATTTGAAATAAAATATGTATTAAATTAGAAAAATGCAAATAGAAGCATTTTCACTAGTGGTCTTAGACTTAGACCCCCACTGTAATTCCTCAACCATCATGTCTCGTATTAGCTGCTCAGTCAGACTGGAGTGAAAAATGAAGATGGAGTAAAATTGTCTCTGTGCATGCAAAAGGGAGCCATTGTTCTGTGAAGCATCTCCAACAGTCACAAAGTGTCAGACAATTATAACTGCATTTGTAAGGCTAATCATTAATAGACTGATCATTTCCTCAATAGGAATGTTTCACATTCCTGGATCAGGGTCAAATTTGCCTCCACTCATGGGCTCAATCCCTCATTGTCTTGTCAACTATGTCAAACAAGTGGTTGGCATGGTTACAAGGTATCTGGGTGCAGAGTCTTGCGCCTTTTAAAAGCTGCATTTGCATGCTAGTGAAGTGACAGATGAAGAGTGAGTGAATGTATGTGCGTGTGTGCAAGGCAGAATATAACACAAGCACACAGCTGATAAGACCTGTGAAGTCATGCCTCCGCGGCATGACAATGACATCACAGCTGCAACCTTTTTTCTTTTTTTTTTTGCCGGCTAGCAGCCTCCTAATATAGCCATCCAGTGCCTGAGGCCAGACTAGCAGAGACCCAAGTGGCGAGACCCATCAGGCATGCACACGAGCTACGGAACTACGCTCTGGAGGGGGGTAGAGGGAGGCGTCATTACGTCGCCCTGACGTCTCTCACCAGCAGACTAACTAGACTCCAGTGTGGCTCAGTCTAGCCGCGCACGGTCATGTGGTTTCAGCTCATTCACACAAATGAGGGCTATGTGGAGCTTTGTCACCATTAGATCCAGTGTGCCTTACAATTGATGTGGTCACCTGATGTTGGCAGCTACTAACCCGTTGCGAAAATGACCCTGGATAAAACACGATCATTGAATGGGTCAATTTTATCCCACAGAGAAATGGAGCTGATTTTACTCAGACAATGCTTAATGATTATGAGATATTTGTGCATAGAAAATTAGGAAAACATTATTTCATTTTATATTTAGTGATTTGAAATACAATTATTTTATTATTTGATCTTGATTACAAGAGCCATTGGACTCATGAATAAGGTGCAATGGGAGAAAGGTGACTACAGTTGTTCCTGGCAGGCTACTCAGCCTCACAGGCTCCATATGGTTAGGATTAGGAATGGGGGTGGGGCTTGGGTATCTGCTGCCTGCCAGGAACATATCCAGGCACATTTGTACAGTAAGCTGAATAATGGCAGTCTCATGGCAGTTGGGGTCAGTGCTTTCTAAATCTGTCATGACCCCTCTCTCACTTTTAGTCAAAGTTTATCATGTCCAAGTGAAATTGCAGAGGTCAGTCATGGCAGACTGGACGAGTCTTTCATCTTTACATTTATGGGGCTGTTGGCAGCTGTACTGTAATAAGAATCTGTAATGGTAATGTAAGAATTTAAAGCTGTTTGTATATTCTAGTATGGAGTTGTTGTCTTCATGACAGAGGTGGGTAGTAATGAACTACATTTACTCTGTCACATTTAATTGAGTAACCTTTTGGGGGAAAAATTTACTTTTAGAGTAGGTTTAAAAGTGGGTACTTTTTACTCTCACTCAAGTTTACTTTTACTTCTTTACAATGGGCGGCATTCCTGTCGATACATTACTGGGTTTAATTTTAATTAATGTGTAATTTATTGAGAGATTATTGAATGGGACTTTTACAAGAGCAGAAGTTTACGCAGCTGCCACAGTCACAGACTTGTCACTGTAGTCGTCAGTGCTGCAGCATCAAACTCTTCAAAGTGAAACACTTTCTTCACTCCACACAGTGAAAAAATTATAGTTTTGACATAAAATGCCTTTATATAACACCAAGACAAGCTGATATTTCAAGATTAAAATCTGAGCTTTAATTTAAGGCAGCACGCTGAGGTAAGTTTTGGCTCTAATTACACTTAAAATTAATGAGTGCATTATGGGTAAGAATGAGTGAACAAAAGTAGGGAATGAGTGACTCACTCAGAATTCCGTCCTACACTCCTACAAAATGGCGGACACTCGAAATAGTGCAGTGTATAGTGGATAGGGGGCACCAACCCCAGTGTTCCACGACTGGGGTTGGTGCCCTACGTATTAGGCTTCATACTCTGCATTTAGAGAGTGGTGGTACTGCTGTACAGAACTAATTATCTAAATACTTACGACACTGAAAACTGTAACTACACTAAAGTAGGCATTAATAAAGCATGATCTTGCTTTTGTTTATATTTCAGCATTATATATAATGTCCTTGTGGGACATTTTCACATTTCACAGTAATAATTACTAGAAATGTTTCCAAACCTCTCTTTATTGACAAATTCATCCAGATCTGACAAGAGCCCTTAAAGGGATAGTTCACCCAAAATTTTTAATTCTCATTATTTACTCACCCTCACGCCACCCCAGATGTGTATGACTTTCTTTCATCTGCTGAACTCAAAGTAATATTTTTAGAAGAATTTCTCAGCTCTGTAGGTCCATACAATGCAAGTGAATGGGTGGCAACATTTTAAAGCTAAACAAAATCCATAAGACTCTTAAGTAGTTAAATCAGCATCTTCAGAAGCAATGTGAAAGATGTGGATGAGAAACAGATCACTTTCACATTCTTCTTCTTGTGTTTTTGATGATTCACTTTCTTTTTCACTCTGCATATCGGCCCCTGCTGGGCAGGGAGAAGAATATCTAGCACAAAATGTCAAATATTGATATGTTTCTCACCCACACCTATCATATCACTTCTGAAGATATGAATTTAACTACTGGAGTCTTATAGATTACTTTTATGCTGCCTGTATGTGCTTTTTGGAGCATCAAAAGTTTGGCATATAGAGCTAAATATTCTTCTAAAAATCTTAATTTGTGTTTTGTAGAAGAAAGGAAATTATACACATCTGGGATGGAATGAGGGTGAGTAAATGATGAGAGAATTTTCATTTTTGGGTGAACTATCCCTTTAAAGTGATAGCTCAGCCATAATTTAATATTCTGGCATCATTTCCTTACCCTCATTTTGTCTTTGTATTATGTGGAACACAAAATATGTTGAATGTTAGGGACTGACATTCTTGGTAACCATTCACTTTCAAAATGTGGAGAAAAAAACATTCTCTGAAAGTAAATAGTGACTATTAGACATTGTGTCTAATATTTCCTTATTGTGTCGCATGGAAGAAAGTCAGGTTTGGAACAACATGATGGTGAATGATGACAGAGTTTCCATTCATAATAATAACAATTCTGTAATATATGTTAAATGTGTATTATGTAATGGAATATAGGGGTGTTAACGTCTATTATGTCATTTGTGAAAGTAATGAGTTACTTACTACTTGAGTACTCTTTTAATTGGATAATTTCTTACTCTTACTCAAGTAAATATTTATATTAGTACTTTTACTTCTACTTGAGTAAATTTTTATTTTATTTTATTAAATGTACTTTTACTTTAGTACAGTTATTTGCTACTCTTCATTATGTGCTTAGATAAAACCCCCCTAAATTGTATTATGTATATGCAAGGGCATATAACTGTGATGCAATATGCAGATTTTAAAACATAAGGGGAAAAAACTCTTCACAATGATTTAGATGGACAAAAAATATTGCACAAAGAAATGCCAAAAAATTGTAAACCGAAGAGTAATGATTTCAATGGCCATTTAAGTTCAGATAATTTTCAACAGAAATGTAAACGTTGGGGAAAAAAATGTCTCTGGTTTAAGAATTCAGCTTGATTTATCTGCAGATAAGAAAGTGATTACTGCAAAATAATTCAGAAAAATGCAGAATTTGCAAAACTCTTTAAAAATGTCTGTTGAAATAGTGCAGTGTTTTACAAAAAGTATATGAATGATTCGGGATAAAAAATAAAAAAAATCTCATTTGTTAGACACAAATAGGGAAAAGAAAAAGAAAAAAGAATGTTATTTAAATATTTTAAATAAATAAAATGTATTACATTTAATAAATGTAAGTTTTGCCAGTTGGGGTTTTAGATGTTTCTTAGACACTAGTTGCAAATTCAAATAGACTTTTAATAGAAAATTATTGCATTTTAGAGGTTACAATCTGTTGGTGATTCTTGAGATAAGTTTAATTTAATTTGTGATGTTTAAAAAATAAAAAATGTTCAACTAAGAATGTTCAATGTTAATGATATTTTAATCTGTACTGCAGGCTTAAATAAATATGACTACTGAATTTATACATTTTTTCCATGTATTTTTTAAATGTCATTCTGTCAAGTGACCAGATGTTGCGAAAGCCAAAATATCACACGTTTTTTACCACATAAAAAAATTGTCTGTTTATCTAATATCTAAGGTAGTAGTTAAGATAATTCCTTAAGTAGGAACACCCCTTTCCGTTTTTGAAATTCCTCTCTCAAATGAAAGGAGTGGGAAGCACATGGTTGCAACAACAATAATCTCCCCTGCTTGCCCTGCGGTTACATTGTAATGTTCCTGAGTCATAAGCTCTCATCCCACCAACAACAAAATGAAAGACAGCAAGGTAAATCGTTTCAGATAAAAATTTATAACGGCAAAGCATCATGTTACATGACATGTTACGATGTGTGATTCATCGTCACCTCCCTTCTATTGGAACACAAGCTGTCTGTGCTGTGGTCAAGCTCAGTTTCACCGTGCAGACTGACACACACACACATTGAATGTTGTAGATGTGAGGAGATTTAGACAAATTTATTGACCTATATAATGTCTCAAATCATGAATAATGCTCTGAGAAAGACATATAATCTTTCATGTATATCTGTGGTATTCCAAGACGTTTTTTGATGATTCTCATTTTAGCTATTCCAAGGTTTAAGAGTTATACTGTATATATAATATTCAGAGGTCCTAAAAAGTTTTGGACAACTTTGTGGCACTTGAAATGTATGAATTGTATTGTATATGTGTGTATATATATATAAACCACAGGGTTTATCCTCCCTCACTTTAATAGCTTGAATGAGACATGGTTCTCTGAGTCACATTGAACACCAATATTCCCCCTTTTTACCTCTCATGACTGAGCCTGATTTGAGCATCCTGTAAAATCAGCAGTGGTTGAAGAGCTGGTGGGTTGTTACGGGGCGGCAGTGCTGGCTGACCAGCCACTGTTTGTGTATTGTAAGGTGGGCAGTAAGGGAAGCACAGAGTCGCGCTGTGTTACTCAGGCGGCTGGGGTAAAACACAGGGCTTGTGCAAACTCCACGCGTTGCGGTCCGTGGCACACGGAGATGACTCACTATTCTTTCTGTGACTAACAGCAAAAATATGGCAGTTTAAAAGAAGTTTCAGTGGTTCTCTGGTTCCAGATGGCTGTGGACCAAGAGATGGGCAGGTACAGTTGCAGTTTCTTCCAACTCTCCCTGCATCTCTCTTTCTGTCTATCTTTTAATTCAGTGGAAATGTGAAGTTCTGAAATATTAAACAGCTGAATGTATCTCTGTGGTGTTGGGTTTCCCAAAGCTTATGAGAATTCAGCTACTTTCTCCTGGATGGAGAGTTGGGGATTTATGGAGATACAGATAAAATGATGAAAATCCAGAGATCCTGGAATATATTTGAATGAGAAGCTTTGTTTTTAATCAGGCTTCCAAAAACTACATGGACAATGCTTGTAGGGAGATGTATAAAATATATAAAAGAAATATGAGCTTTTTTAAATTACGTTGGAGAATAAAATAGTTTTCTATCTACTTTCTAATATGAAACATTTATTTTATCAGCTGCAAGTTTATGAGTCAGCAAACTATATAGTACATTTGACACCTTATGTCTTTTTTTCCCTTTCTCATTTAGTACACTAGTTAAGTAGTTTAGGGCAGGGTTTTCCACCAGTGGTCCATGAACAGTTATATAAAACCTAACACGTTTAATAAAAATATTCTGTATATTTCAAAACAGAATTCATAATATTGTACATTAATGGTCTGTTAGCATTATAGAAGGTAATGTTTATTCATGCTATTAATGAAAATTATTCTAAAGTCTATTATAAAGTTAGCTTTTTTATACCTGTGGTCCCTGGGTTGTCAAATAGTCTGTAAAAGTTGAGAACACCTGTATTAAAGTAAGTTGAAGATACAAGGTTTTATTCATACCATAATTCATATTGTTATGAATGGTGCGAGTATGCTTGACAATGTTGAACCTCATAAGAAAATAAGTATGTCAGCTGTTTTAGGTTTTAGACTGTTTAGAATGGGAGAACAGAGTAGAATTCTTTATTGAAGCACACTAACCGGTCCTCAGTCACATAAGTAGGGGAGTTTCCTGCTTCTAAAGATCCTAGGAACAGCCTAGGCATTTTTCACCACGATTGCTGGCTGTTCTCTCTCACTCGCTCTCTCCCTTCCTCCCTTTTGCTCTCCCCCTTCTTTTTTCTGAATGGGTGTCCTCTCTCTAACCTCTCAATTCACAGCAGCATTGAAACAGGACACTGCCCTGAACACTGATAGGCTGCAGGCAAATTGCTCAGCCCCTCATTCTGACACTATAAGTACTCTGGCAGTCCGTCTCCAGTGTATGACTGACTGTTTAGAGGGAGAGAGAGACTGTTGTATGGGTGTGAGAGCGACAGGGGCAGGGAAAGATGGAGAGTGAGTGGGAGGGGGCTGTACAGAGTTTAAATTCAGTGACAGTGATAACAATGATATTATTCGGTCGCCGCTAAAACAGGGAAGCACAGTCTATGGCACGCTTTCTCTGTCTCTGTCACTTTAAGAGTGTTACTGATTAGTCACTAAAGAATGCGAGTGGAAAGAGAGAGAAAAAAGGACAGAGAGTCAGAGGGATTGGAAGACAGAGCGTGTTTAAGCCTGGAATTCATATGAAGAAGACCGATAATGTTGTTGAGCTGAGTAGAGTTTTGTTTTATTTTCCAGCAGTGAGACATTAGAGCAAAAATCCAATATATAGCTCTCTCTGTCTCTCTCTCCCACGTTTTCTCTCACTCTCTGTAAGTTTGCGGCTCCTGAAGAGGCTGGATATAGGGGGGATGTCGGGGACCCTGCACATGCAGGCAGCGCTAAGCCATCAAGAAAACCTTTTCACCCAGACTGAGTAAGTCAATGAGGAAGGAGAACTCTGGCTACTAATGGATATCATATGGTGTGCTTTAAAACTGAGAAATTGTTTGCAGGTTTTCGATAAGTTGACTGAGAAAGTCAAAATGAGGTGATTCTTACAATTCTTCTTACAATTAGTGTGTGAGTCTGAGGGTACAATATATATATATATTATTTTGTAGTGTATATTAATATAATATACAGTATAAACTTGTGTGTATTGTGCGTATAGGTCTGCCATTCATAAAATCTGCTTTCGTTTTCTGTCTATGTCACATGAGGGAACTTAAATAAGGAAAATTGATAGCTTTAACTTAACTGAAACTAATTAATGAACTGAAATGGAAAATGATCTCAGGCTTATCCACTCATGATAACATATACTTCTGAATGTGGATTACTAAGTTGAATGATGTTAGATTTGTGCACAGATTTGTAGTGGCGGTTTTCTACATAGAACATGTGTGTCCTTTTTTGAGGAAGAATTGTCAATGTGCCTTTTGGCGGCTGAACATATTTTGAACATATTTTGTGGGTTCCCCCAGGACAGTGGTTGTTTTGTCAGTTTTTCTCCTTGAGTGTCCTCCAATGACTGAGCACTCTGTTGCGGCTATGGCTAGCAAGCATTTAAGGAGGAAGAATTTATACAGAGTACCATACACAATGCTGCTTCTTATGAATGGAGCATTTGAGGATCACTTCTGATTGGCCGGCTACTCTTTGGTAATCAGAGGACACATACTCTGGTTTGCTGGCCGGCCCACTAGTGGCCAGCTTGTGGGTGTTTAGATTTACCGTTACCTTCTTTAGTGTGTTATCGCTGTTGGGCAGGAAAGGTAGAGTGGTTTTGTGTGTGTACAAATACATTTGTGAGTTTGAACTCTGTGTGTGTGTGTGTGTGAGTACGTGTGTGAATTTAAAGCATATAAAAGAGAAGTCCTGGCGGCATACGTTTATCTAGGAACACTTAGTCTTTAGCCAATCAGAATGTGTGTATAGAGAAACACACTGGATTTGGCTGTATAACTAGATGTTGTCCTTCATGAACTACTGTAGTACATGTGCATAAACGACCTTCAGAGATACAATTTCTAAAGAGGTTGGCTTTTGTTCTCACTTTGTGTCAGAGAGTATTTTTCATAATTGAAAATAATGTTATGTATATTTATATAGTCTTATTTATAATAATGAATTACCGGCAATGTCACAATGTAATGTATAGTTTGCATTAATTGTACAAAACAATGCAATTATTTTTTACTTTAAAACTAAAGTATATCTAAAATATTTATATATAACTCAAATGTAATTAATTTATAACCAAAATAATGCTTTTGTTTTTCAACAGGTATTAAGTTAAACAGGCTTAAATGTATGAGACTTAAATGGTTAGTTCACCCACAAATAAGAATTTATACATAATTTTCTCACCCTCATGTTGTTTCAAACCTGTATGACTTTCTTTGTTCCATCAAACACAAAAGGAGATGTCAGGGTGAATGTTAGAGAGTGACAGCCTTCACTTTCACTGTATGGAATAAAGATGCAGTGAAAGTAAATTAAGTTGTCTGTTCCTAATATTCTGCCTTTTGTCTTCCCTTGAACAAACAGGATTTGAAACAACATGAGGGTAATTCAGAAGAGAATTAAAAAATGTTGTTGAACTATCCCTTTAAAAGTTGATTGAACTGTCATTTTATACTTTCAATCTATGTAGCACGCCACTAACTCTAGGGCACTCCAGACACAGGAAGTGCTGTTACAATCCCTTAAACCGTCACTTCACACACAATTATTTTATTGCAGACTATTCATGGGCACCTTCCAGAAACTACAGCAAACAATAGCAACCCTAAAGTTAGATCTCAGGCTACCTGCCACCATGTGAGACTCTGGCAGGATGTGAAGTTGGAGGAAGGGGCGTTGGGTGTGGAGAGGGTGTGTGTGAGTATGCGTGTGAGACTGACGCCTCTTACAGCAAAAGGAATGTGCCGGCCACACATTGACCCCTGCGCTTGCAGAAGGGTGCGGCAATAGAACCTACGCCCACCCCAACATGCTCATGCGTCCTCCATCTCTTTGTTTTCTTAAACTATACAAAATGTACAACTCCCTCTGGCCTAGCTCACAATTGGCAAACCAATATGCCCACCCAAAGAAGTTTGGCCTAAAGGGATAATTTGCCCAAAATTGAAAATTGTCAACATTTACTCGCTGTGGAACACAAAAGGAGATGTTAGGCAGAATGACAGCCTCTGTCAACATTCACTTTCATTGTATAGACAAAAGATGAAATGAGAAAGGTGACTGAGACTAACATACTGTCTAAAATCTCCTTTTGTGTTCCACCAAAGAGTGTAACATAGGTTTGGAACAATATGATGGTGAATAAATGTTTGGGTAAACTATTTCTTCAAATCTTATAAGGTAGGAATTTGTCAGTATGCTCCACGTGGAACACCCCAGCTTATCATATCACCAGGCTTCTGCTGTCTGTGATAAGAGCATGATAGTATAATGTGATCCACAGATGGTATTTAGAGGAAACGATAGTCTCAGGTCAACAAGAAATCTTGCCTTCTTTCTCTAGCACTATTTCACAGGGAATCAATTTAGAAATCAACATTGTAAATCAAAGAACTTTTCTGGGTGTGACACCACTTTTATTTTCTAGGTCATGCTTTTTGCAGTTGTTAGGCTTTCGGTGGCAGTTGTGAATCATCAGGTAGCTTTTTTTTTTTTTTTTAAACAATGGAATACTAATTTTTGCACTTGTGCTGAACGAGACATCAGACATACACTCCCTATACAGGGAGTGGCAGGAGTGACTCGTTTTTGGAAAGGGAGGAGAGGGAGCCACTGGCACGTCACAGTGTGGAACACTGCCTCTAAAACCTGCCATAACATATGTGCCACAGGGTCAGTTTGTCAGGTTATGCAAGCACAATTCACTGCTCACGCTCTACATGTCTCAAGCTTGAAATCTGGTCTTCATAAGACAGACTTCCCCGTAAGAGAGCTTTTGTTCCCAGCACTGTCCCCATGCCTCCCTTCTGCTGATGTAATGAAAGTCAAAAAGAGACACTGTAGAAGGATGCAGAAAGAGTGAGGTGTGTGTTTGTGATGTCCATGCTCAGGTAACGGCAGAGAGCATACACACACACATCCAGCACTTTGTGTGTTTCCCCATCTGGGCAGAGTGCAGGCAGTGCATTGAATTCCAATAAGCAAAGAAAGTATACGTGCAGCAACACGTCATGGAAAATGAGTATCAATGGAGATCAGAGCATTTCCTCTCTCTTTCTGTGTTTCCAGTGGCTAATCAGTGTGAATTATGAAGCAGGTAGCAGATTGCCCACAACCACATTCACATAGTACTATGAGGCTAAGCAGGTCCTCAAGGCACTTGTTAAAAAGGGATAAAGCTGTCTTGATTCTCAATTCAGAGGTTTCATCTTTCTGTGCGATTCTATTATGAAATGGCTTTATTAGAACAACTTCTGGAAAAGATAGAGAACTTGCTGCATTTAAAGCAGAAACCCAGAGCAACCCTGGAAGCCTCTTTATGGCCTTTGCGATCTATGCTCAAGGGTGGAGGTGGTTTGCAGATCAATGGCATGTTCAGTGCTCTCTCAAACCGAGTGAGTATTATAGCTATTTTAAGAGCAATGTGTTGCTCTAATGGAGAAGAATTTATCAGCCCTAATTTAGGTGTAATGCTATATGCTTCAGTGTGCTTCGGGAGCAGGACTGAACCCAGGGCACCCAATAGAAGGCTTATAACCTCCAGGCCAGCGTGTGTGAGTGGGTGTGCTGTGGGCCAGACTGATTCGCTCTGGATCTTTTGCTCCCTTCTTGCTTGAGCCCACACTTCTGCCAAGGCCATGTAAAGGAATTGTAAGCTCTGTTGTGTGCCAGCTCTTTCCCATCAATACAACCCTCTGGAAAGAGTCTCTCGCTTCTCCTACTGAGAGCCTAGATTCATGTGCAGAACTTCCAGTAGCTGGAGTAGTCTCTGAATTGCAGGAAAGTGTGTGCCTCATTTTTTGTGTTTCTTTGGCCCTGTTTACACCAGGTATTAAGATTTGTTTTGGGAGATCAGATATCATATGGACAGGTGAGATGCATAATTGTTTATACATGGTTAACATTCTCTTTTGTGTTCTGGTTGCGAGGGGAGGGTCTCTGATTTCATGACAACATACATAAATCACTATGTCAGTCTGTCACTGTGTGATAATAAAGCACAAAAAGCAAAAAAAAGAAAAAGCTTTATAAAAACTGCACACAGGTTTTTTTTTTCAGTTGTATTTCAATGCAAAAAACAAAATTCTTACTTTTGCAGAGAAAACTAACAAAATGTAGTGGGGTTTATGCTTCAAACAAGAAAAAAATATTTTCCAGCGGGGTAGGACAAATACATGCATGTCTTAAAAAAGGTTTTTACTTACACCATTAGCATACAGTCAATTTTAGAATGTTGCGATATTTTCACAAAAAATATCAAAGTAGAAAAAAATTTTGGGCAGTGCAACATTTAATCTATGCACAAACTTAATGTTTAGAGCAGAATTCTCCATTATTTTAGTGGAATACCTGTATTAAATAAGCTTCAGATGTGTGTGCTTTTCATCTGAATCTCTGTATGTTGAAGTCAGGGACACTGAAATAGTTCTTGTGCATGTACTGTATGTATATGGTTTTTCAAATTTTCTGATTGCACGGTTATTTCCTTTCAAAACTGCAAAACTCTTGTTTTAGCGTAGAGTTTTTTTGACAGGTGAGTAGGCAGGGCTTCCCTGTCGTTAGAACACTTTCGAACAAATTAGTGTTTACACTGAGCCCAATGTGGTCACAAGTGTTTTTGACCATTTTCAACCACCTCTGAATGTGGTTAAAGTGAACAAATCTCAAAGCATTTTGAGCCCTTTTACACCTGTCTTTAGTATCATCCCATTTCAAACGGATCACCCATAGCACATCTCAATACCAGGTTTAAAGGGGGTCTTTGGCAAGGGACTTCACTGTTCTCATCAGTGTGGTAAAGGATCAACTTTCACTTCAAAACTGATTCCCTCTGTAGTGCTTTACTCAAATTGGACCCACATTACAAGAGCCATAAAGCAAATGGACTTCCCAGTTCTGCAGACTTTCAGGTCTTGGCAAAGGGAACTCCCAGCACAGTGGCAGTATGGCAGAAACCTCTCACCTTCACTGAACTCTTTGGTGAAATGGAGCTTCTGAGTCCTATCCGGTCTATCACTGGTTAGCAAAGTTTAAGAAGCTGGTCGTAACCAATTATGTTCACCCTCCTCACAGCAGAGCGAGCAGCATTATCTGATCTGCCATCTGTCTAATGTTGATTCGTAGAAAGTTGGTAGAAAGCAGAGATTTGACTCTTCCCTCCCCCTGTTAGGGGCAAGTGGGCTTAGGGAATGAAATTAATTTCCCCTACACCTTTCATGGAGCTAGGGCCTAATTCTGTGTAAACCTGATATGATCGTATGACAGAAAGCCTATTGAGGTTGATTGTCAACATACCCAGACACAAACCTTCATCAAGTCTGGTACAGCATGGTCACATATTCTAAATTGAATTAGTCTTTAATACCAACCTTCCTGCTTTCATAATGACAGAAGACCACCTCTTCCTGAAAGCGATATTGTTTTGTTTTGAATTAAGTAGATCCCTGCTCACTGCTTGTTTTGATGAGACAGTTCCCAATACAGCTGCGTTCATGGCAAACAGGTGACCGTTCACCGGCAGTATTGATAGAAACCAGTCCAGACTTCTTTAGAAGCATTGCCCTGTGTATATAGGAGGTCACAGGTAGGCAAAACACAACCAGAGTCTTCAGTTGAAAATGGATTTTGCCATAATCCATGAGCACCGGCTCATGGCTTATGGCCATATCACCTCAAAGATAGAAAATAATTCTGTTACTGGACAGGAGAGTAAAGATGAGACAATCTTTTAAGGGATATGGTGTACTTCACTACCTCAAATATGTCAGAGAAATTCCAGTTCCCTCTTCAACACAGTAGTCCTCGGTGATGTTTGACCAGAACTGAAATGTTACAATATGTGATACTAAACTGCAAAAATCTCTTGTTCTCGAGTTAAAATATCTAAACATCCTTTTAAAAATATACATGTACTTGAGAAGCAAAGTAAATGCATCTTGTTTAAAGATGTTTAGATATTTATACTGGAAAACAAGACAAAAGTACTGAGTAATAAAAATATTCTGTGCATGTATCAATCATTCATCACATTTTGATTCTCGCTCTTCTGGCTCAAAAACATCGGGGCATGCAGAGCACAATGATTTTCTCTTTTGCTTCCCCCATTCTCCTACAAATAAATTAGTATGTACAAATAGCAATACACTCTCTAACACTTGCCCTGGGTTCCCCTCCTTCCCTTACATGGCTGCCCCATCTCCTGTGCTCAGGGCTGGTGTGGGTAAAGATTCAGTTCCTGTTTGGTGGCCGACCACGTTGACAGCATTCTGGTAAGGGCTCGGCTGCTGCTCCTCTCAAAATCTGGATGTGGTAAGGCCAGTCATCTCTCAGGCAGCCAGGAGGAAACCCACATCAACTGAAATTTGCTGGGGCTCCAGGAATAGCCCAGCTCAGGGAGGTTACCCTGGCAGCTTCCTCTCTTCCCTTTCTCCCCCCCCCCCCAAAGCTTCTCTCCCCAAAAGACAGCCCTGGCCCACATAATGTAAATAGTGAGTAGTACAAGTAGAGGCTCATCAGTTCTGGTTTTGGACCTGCCCGGTATCTGGATCTGCATCAATAAACACAAAACTCGATGTGATCTGGGCTCTGCCTGCTGTGAAAGTCTTCATTAGAAATGATTGATCATTAATGTTACTGAACATTGTTCATCAAAAAGCTGCGCTATATAAATCATTTGCTATTTGATTGTGTTTTCATTATGGAGCCAAGAGGAATTGCTCTCACTTGAAATATTGCTCTGGAGTTCCCTTCCAGGCTTTGACAAGTCATAACTTTGATGTCTGTTCATAGGGCCACCTAAAGGCCTTTGCTTTTTATAGCATCGTGAATTTACCTGTCATGCTTTTTTCTCTTTTTTTTTCTCTTTGATCATTGGCATTATTCATTCCAAAGCATGAAAAGCACATGAGCCATACATGATTGTAATAGGGCTTTTGAGGCCATTTTCCTTTTAACACAACTCTCAGTCTTGAGTGCAATGACAATTAAGGTGTGAGTATCTCATTCTTTCCACACATCTTTTTGTATTCTGGCAAAACATAAATCACAGTGTCTCATGAAGCTGGTTTTGTAGTCGAATTGAAGTAGAATGCACACCCAAAGAGATGCAAAGCTTGGGCCCAACTCTGTCAGCAAGAGGGCTATGTTGTTTGGGTTCGTCTCACCTTTTTAAGATCCATTTTAGAACAGAAATGTATTTCTCAGTGGTATTGATGTCAAAGGGCTCTTGTGGTGTTTCAGATAATACTTTGGCCTATATGTGTTGAGTAAAGGGCTAATAAGAATTCTGAAGCCTTGTTGGGCTTATTATTAACCATTTTTAATTGTTTTTTGCTTCCAAATTTAAATTAATTGCTTTAAATATTTATTGTTCTGCTTTTGGATGATCAAGGTTGTATATCTAACAAACCTTAGTCATCAGAAAATAATATTCATATGGTCTCTTTTTTTTCTGCCTACAGGATTATTCAAGTGGGCTCAATCTGTTCAGCTCATATTATGCTCCATGTCTTCTGTTCAGTTCTGGTGAGTACATGCTTTGTGAAATTTTGTTATGTTGCTATATTTTTGTATATCATTTAAAGTGTGCATATGTTAAGCAGATTTTATTCCTGACTTTTTGAAGACCTTTGCTCATTTTTAGTCTTGTGTCTACATTTAAATCCTCTGGGGTTATTTAATACTTTGTTATTAAACAACAAATTGTAGAGTTGCCAGAACAACTGTTAGAATAGAATGAATGCATATAGTTTCTAAATTTCACATAGCATCTCGGATTCCACATGAGTAAAAAGTTATTATACTTTAGCTTGCTATCAAATTTAAATCACAACTTCGATAAAACGCTGATATCTAAAATACAAGGAGTCCCTTATGTGCCGAGTGGCAGGCCCTTTGCTTTAAGCAGTTATTCTGCAAGGTTATGAAAGGAATGTGCCAGAATTCTTCTAATGTTTACAGGTCATTCATGTGAAATCGCGGACTGAGTCTTCTCCTTAGGGGCAAACAATAGAGTTGCAGCAGGAAGCGCATTCCTCCCTGGAGAGCCTCATGGCATGCTCCCCCACCCTGTTTTAATACCACACACAAACATCAAATAGCCACTGCAAATTAGGTAGTCTAATGGGGATGGTATAAACTGCATGTAAAAATTTGAACTTAATCACATGAATTGTTTAGTTATATAAAGCATAGCTTTGGTTATTGACATCTTTTCAGAGCGGTTGTGCATTTAAGATTCATACCCTGCTTTGGGGGCTGCCAAATAAAATACAACTAAATTGTAAATGGAACAGAATTACTGGGCCAGAGACACAGTATACCTGTCAACATCAGCTGTCACTCTGGAAATTAAATGCCAAATTTTGACTTAAATTAATCTAAACCACTTTACAGCCATCAACGCAGAAAAATGTTTCAATGTGAATATTATTTTTATGCTTCATGTAAACTTAAATCAGTTATTCATTTAAGGCACTTGTTCTTAATTTATCATAAGAGAAGCAAATGTTTACAATATACAAGGCTACATAATACTGAGATCCATAATTAAAGATTATGAACACAGATTTTCAGCACTACCTTTTAAAGACCCTCTCACATGACTGCTCACCAAATAGCCTTAACTATTCCAAAATTAAATATGTTGGGAAGTTAACATGCAATTGTCTAATGATCTATTACTGTTTTGAAATGAGAAAAGGTGATCACAGCATCACAGCGCCTAAAATATAACATTATGAAATAAAAATGTTACATTTGATCTAAAATCTTGTTTTAAAAAAAATGTATGGACATGCTATGCATCAACCTCCCATATGGTACTGAATAATTATTATTATATTAATATATGATATTACTATGTCCAAAAAAAAAGGGATTACTATGGCATATTTTCAACATTTCTGTGGGCTGGATTCCCTCTGCATGCTTTAAATCCAACTATCCATGCTGAAAAAAGGCAACAGTGGACCAGACCTTTTTAGTCAAAATGTCCAAGAGTTCTCTGACACGGTCCTACCCTCATACTGCCACTGTCAAATGCCCTGATCAGATAGAGGTCAAAATGCTGATGGCGAGCAGAGACAGAGCAGTGGAATTTAGAGAAAGGGAGAGGCTATGGAGGAATGAACAGCAAGTAATTCCCTTAATGGGGAAAAATTGGAGTCAAGTGGCCATCAGCTGGTCAAAGTATGTTTGATCAATACAGTCACAAGGTCTCAGGTATGCAGGGCTTTAATCTTTACAGGAGGGTGTGCAAAGAGCCTATATCTGTGCGCACTTCTGTCAGTCAGAGAGGGAATAATTATGTTTTATTGTTGATGTTACTATAATCTTGTGTGTTCTTGCTAAATGGCTATACACTCAACACCCATCCCTAAAAACAGATTTCTGCAGAATGTATTCAGTGCTATGTGTTCCACTCTCTTTAGTGTTACCTTGTTGATGCTTATGTATGCTTAAAACAAGGAAAAACTTTTTGCTAATGGGGATATTCAAACTATATTCAAGTTGCTTCTGAAGTATATATACAGTATCTTGTTTTAAGGATACCTGCATATTTCAATTAGAAAACAAGACAAAATACGGATTATTCAATGAGAGAGGGGTACTTCGTACCTAAAAACTAAGTACATTTGGGGAGGAGTCTCAAAACAATTATATGATGTCTTACAGCATTTGTATGATAGTCAGGTCATACAAAGTATTAAGATGTCTGTATCAAGCAATTTAACTGTTCTTTATTATGAGATAAATGCACAAAGCAGGTCAGATTTGGTTAAAAGGGTGTGATGAGCACAGAGATACAATCGAAATGCGCTGGAGCTGTAGCTTCTGTCTGCCTGCCGTCGTACCTCCAGACTAATGGGAAAGAATGAGCGCTAATGGCATGCTTAAAAATGCCCATCGAGCGATCAGCTTCCCCTCCTCCCCAGAGCTGCGAGCAGAAAGAAGGGCTGTCGTCGTCCTTAGCAGCTGTCACTTTGATTTTGGGTTGTCTAATCACTCGCTTCTGTTTCTTTCTCAGGAAGGCGCTTAGAACACTGGGATGGCTCAAGTGGACGAGGTTTTCAGTGACTTGTTAGGGTGCTCATGAGCTGCTCAGTAGTCAGTGTAGATCCTGTGTTGCAATCAGCAGCTACATCTGGCTACTGGGTCTCTGATGGCATTCTCTGCTTCCTGTTGGCACATTCCTTTCAGATTGTGTGGTATGTTTTCAAAATGTACGCTTCATCCTGTTAGATTATGATTTGCTCTATGTCATGAACATTAAAAAGGGCCCTTGTCATAACGTTGTCTCGTTTATCAGAATGATTCAGCTCTCCCATTCAATATCTGTGTTTTAGACAATATAAGGGCTTTTCACACTGCGCCTAATCCATCGTCTTTTTCAACCACAGGTTAATGCAACTAAACTTTGTGTACAGTTAAACATTTCACACTTGCAATTTTGAAAGAGGGTTAGCTCCTCTTTTCTCTTGCTAACCCCAATTGCAGTGCAAAAGGTATGCAGTGTGAAACAATGCAGTGCTAAAATGTTAAAGCGAGTTATTTAACAACACACAACTAATCATAACATAACTCAGGGCTTACCTCATTAAATATCCATGTGCTTCGTACAGTCACACAACCTATGTTTATTTTCAGCATCTGAGGGAAACTCTATAATGCTGAACGCATTATATATAGTGATGAGACAATATTATTTTTATAGTGTGTCAAAGACATTTTTAGAAATGGACAAGCAGTTATTCAAATAGGTTGTCTCTCTAATTGATGTTATTGATTTCATATAGATGCAAATAAAATGTTAACCCTAGGTTTACAAATGTAAAGTGGCTATGTTTCCATCCAATTTTCTTCCCACATGAGAACAAAATCGTCACTTCTGGGGAAATTGGTGCAAAATAAAAATGAAAATGGAAGGTGAAGCCACTGTGGCTCTTTTTTCCATTAAATATAATAAATTACTTTTGATTTAGAGCATGTAGATAAAACACAATATGCTCTGACGAACTTCATATTTGCTAGCGTTCAGTGGCAGATGCCTTGTGTCTGGGAGCGAAAGCATGTCAGACAGTTCTGAGAGGTAATAGTAGCCAATCATTTTGATGACAGGCTTTGGCTCCAGCATTTCAGAATAACTAAAATGCTATTTGACGATATTGATGGTATTCTCTGAGCAAATGATATATTTACATGGCTTTGTTGAGGCAAAGACACATTACTTTTTTGATGTACATCTATATTCCTATATACATTCTATAAGAATATATTTGGTAAATGCGTTTCCAAAAATGTATCCAACTCAAGCGAGCATCCAGTATTTTTTATGCAATATCCCAACATGCGCATAGAAATGTGTGGAGTTTGTGTAAAATCTTAATACCTGAATAGCCAGGATTAATTAGTAATCAGGGTAAAGAATGAACAGAGTGAAACATGGAATAAATAATCTAGGATTTTGTTTAACCTGGATTTAAAATGACAAATTTAAAGTGTGAAAAGCCCAATCTACTTTTTTTTGTACCCTACTTCATTACAGTTCTTTTAACCATGTATTTCTTCTCAAAACAATTTGATAAAGGTGAGTTGAACTATCACAACCTAGCTAAAGCCCTGAAAAATTATTTTTGACATCTGTTCAACATTCTTTGAAAAGATCGGGACATTGTGTCTTGTTTGACTGCTGAACATTTGATTTAAGTGATTAGGTAACAAAGGACAAGGCAAGATGTTGCATTCTCTTTGGGATTTGCCTGTCAGAGGGGCTGTCTTTGTGTGAAGGTTTTTGACTTGCTGACGAATAATGAGTTACATTTGCCACTGCGCAATTGCATGGGTTTTTGACTGTAAAGGATCAATTCTTTTGTGCTGTTGTGAACCTGGCATACAATGTAGATTTCTGTGTGGTACAATCTACAGCTACATTGTCTGCTGGGTTTCAGGCCAGCAAAAAAAATCAACTCTGCTCAGAAATTGAATAGGTAAGTGATGTGAAAGTATATGCATGCTTCAGAAATACTCATTCTTACTACTGAAATAAAATAAAAACAATGAAACTACACAAATAGTGTCCAATGTGTCCATTAATTGTTCTTGGCAAATCATTTTACACAGGTCAATTGCTGCATTCAACAGTCAAATATTTTTGTGTAAGGACTGTTAAACCATTTATTTGAGCATATATTAAAATATACCTGGCAATCAGTCTCTTACACTGTGCTAGTCTCTTTCTTCTCACATAATAACATTATTATAATTATCAAATCAATATATCTTGTCCATTTATTTACTTAGTTGGTAAGCAGCCATGTAATATTTGGGATAATGTCCAGTCAGCCTGTCATTATTGCAAAATAATCCCTTCACGAGGATCCTGATAACCTTGTCTGGGTTTATTTTAAAATAATGACCGGCTGACTGTTCATTATCCCTTCCTTATTCTTCTTGTGGGTTCAGCTTGATATTTGCAGGGCTGCAGTACTATCCAATGACAGGCTGTCAAATTTCACCAGGGAATAAAAAGGCATCCAAATTATTCCAACAGTGCACCCAGAAGAGCTTCTTATCACTGTTGCCCATCTGCGTCTGAATAAACCCAACCCACAGCCAACACACACACACACACACAATTAAAAAAGTTAGGGGGAAAAGTCAGCATACATATTCACTCAATATAAAATCATATTTATAAAAATCTAGTGCAGTGGGAGTCTGTGATATTGCGTACCATAATGTCTTTAGGGACATTGCACAGAAGAACTAATGAAGAACTGAAGAAAGCCCGAAGCCCTCAGAGAACTCTGTTCATTAAATCTTCACACAATCTGTCTGCAATATTGACAGAAATGCCTTGCAGGAATGCTGTATTGCATCTCTCACAGTCTTCACTTTGTGTTACAAGATTTTTTTGTAATGTATTCTTAAAAAGCAGCAATTGCCAACTGCCAGCATTTTCCATAAAAAGAGGGACAGAGTCCAGTAAATTCCAGATTATCACTGCATCTTAATTCTATGGAATGTAATAAAACAAAATATCCATTATGCTACAGCAAAAGTTAACAGTAGAAGAGTATTTGTAGTTGGCTATGATTGAGTTCTTATAAAGTGAACCACTTTTAAGGTTCCAAGTTACTGGCTATTTAAAATACTTGGTTTTCCTGAATTTTGAAATGGCATTTAAGGAATATTTCCCACCAAAATGAAAATTCTCTCACTATTCATTTACCTTGATGCCATCTCAGATGTTTATGACTGTCTTTCATCAGCAGAACATAAATGAAGATTTTTAGAAGTGCAAGTCTATCTAGTGCCAGCACGTTGACAGTCCAAAAGTCACATTTAGGCAACATAAAAGAAATCCACGTGACTCCAATCGATCAATGAATGTCTTCTGAAGCAAATCAATAGGTTTATGTAAGAAACAAGTCGATAATATATATTTTTTTACTTTAAATAGGCACTTCAGTCCAGGGCTCTGATACTGTTTGAAGTGGCCGAACTCTCACAAGACATTCGTTCTTTTGTTGTAAATAAGCGCAGCTTCCGAATTCTCGCATGAAGTCGCCGATATGCTTATGTCACACGACAGCTACGTGATGCGTCAACTGCTCGCAAGAAGAGCTTTTTAAAAGTTAATAACATTTAAATTATCTATTTATTTCTCACATAAACCTATCAATTCACTTCAGAAGACATTCATTGATCGACTGGAGTCCTGTGGATTACTTTTATGCTGCCTAAATGTGACTTTTGGACCGTCGTCCTGGCACTTGTTAACTTGCATTATAAGGACCTGACAGAGCTCTATTTCCTTCTAAAATGAAGGAAAACACACATCTGGTGAATAATGAAAGAATTTAAATTTTTAGGTGATCTATTCCTTTAAGCCGGGTGTACCCTGTGCAATTTTTATCTGACTTTTATGATTGATGCTTGTCAGATTGTACATGACCCCAGTGAGATCTTGATTGTGCAACAACAACAATCTTTATGTCACAATATACATCTTCAGACTTTGGTCACAGTAGACAATGTTTAACGGGTGATCCATTCTGTCACATTCTGACATCCTCATTGGTGTGCAAGATTTAAATTGTACTGCATAAACTCAAGTACTTGTGTTGGCCTTGATTTGCCTGGAAAATAAAAAAAAAACATTTATAGACTGTAGTTTTTAAAAAGTGCTGTCAGAACTTTAAGGGAATGCTAATTAAGTTCATTTGCATATCTTAAGACAAGCTAATATAAAAACTTTTAAATAAACATCTCTCTCTCTCACACACACACACACACACAAAAAAGCAAATGCCTATTGGTTTTCCTTAAATGGCCATTGAAGGAGCAGTCACATTGCAGGACTGCAACCCAAATTTCTGACATTCACAACAAACAGAATCAAAAGATTCATCACAAAGGCGTTTAGTTTCATCATTAGTTTAGTTCATACTAAGTGATCAGGCTGCTGATTTGACCCTATGACACAATATATCTTTTACTATTCCCGAAATTTGCCTCAGACAGCAAACTCATGACTTAAATAGTACAGTGTGTACCAGGCTTTAGGCAGTGCTGATGAATTAACTGATAAAGGACAGCAGAGAGGTCTGCAGTGGGGCATACTATGTTGGTGGTTGGGCCCAGTCGTTTCCAATGATGCCATTTCCACTTGCACTACTGTTTGGACAACAGGAATATGGAGGCAGGTGGTCGTGATCCTCTGTGTGGGCTCTATACTGTGGGCCAATGCCTAGCCAGAGCACACACGTGCACAGATGGACCCCAGGTGATGCTCTAGCACTTGCCGTTTTGGCTGCTGACTATATAAATGCCCTTTTTGCAAGACATATTTTTTTTCTAATTCTTTTTCAAATGTTTCATGTTAGTTTTTAAAATTTGGTCAATGGCATCAATTTTCAATTAAAAGCGTGTTGTAATGCCCAACAACTGCATTTGAGTTCTAATTCTACAAGACCTCATGAGACCCTGCCCCTCCCGCTTCTTCAGCCACCACAATTAATGCACTGTTTGTCACTGTTGTGAAATTAAACTACTATTAAAACATCTCTATACAGCCAGCCTAACTTAGGAAATAGCTCTCATTAAGCTTAACAACAAGCAAGTTAGTCTGGCGTTGGCGTAAAATAGCGTTGTGACGCCATCGTTAGACGCCAGCTAGTTCCTTTGTCAGGCAACTGAAACAAATAAATATGCATTATGTGGTTAATAGTTAATCATATTTGGATAACAGAAATGTTAGCCGACCTGTCACCCATCACAAGAAAATATGCAAATATATGATTCGTCCAATGTTTACATGCTCATACTGATTAGCAAAAGCTTTAAGATATAGCCTAAATTATCGATTTTTACTCCTGTTACACAAAATGTACTGGTAGTTGTAGGCAAGACAACTGATTGTCATTTCAATACAATTGTCCAGGGCCTTTACAAGCTCAGATCTGAAAGTTTAACTGTTCTTCTAATTTTATTGAAATCTTATTATATGCCCACAATTAATTTAACTACACAAAGTGGTTTGGCGATTCAAAATCAAAATCATATATGGAGCTACTTTAGCTGAATATTAGCATTTTGTCAGAATTATAGTTGAACTAACCTTATGAGATAGGTCTACATTGAAAAAAGTAATTTTCAGTAATGTGTTAAATAATGTACAGTTACTTCTGATGTAATTGCGTTAATTACAGTATAGTCTATATGAAACTTCTATATCAAACAATGGTGAATTTTAAATCGAAATTTAATGTCTAATGTTAAAATGTATGTTGTTTAATTTAATGCTGCCCCCTTAAATTCTTTGGCCAGTTCATGAATAATTTATTTGATTTTATATGATTAATTTGAAGGACTTAAAAGAACAGTTTCATGTCTATCCTTGTATTTTTCACCTGTTCAAGGTTGATAAAGGTTTTAGAATCTTTATCAACCTTGAACAGGTTGATTTACTGCATTACTTGATTTTCTGCATTACTTATTACTTATTAGTAATAAGTAATGCAATTACTTTTCAGTCAGAGTAATTAGTACAGTAATCTAATTTCACTGTAGATGATGTAATTAGTAGTTAGTAATTAATGACTTTTTTAGAGTAACTTACCCAACACTGGTATTGAAATAAATAAATATGTAAGTAAAAGATGTGCTACTGTATGTAAACTTTATTTTGTAATATGTATTATGTATATATGTAATTATGTATATATTATATATAATAATATTTTTTTGCTTTAGCACCAGCCCACCAAAATACGTGTGCACAGCCCTGAGCCAGAGGATACTGGAATCACTTCAGTAAAACAACAGGAACAGGGAGTGCACACTCAAGCTGCTCCAGGAACAGTCACTTCTCATGTGTGTGTGTCTGCTCACCCGAACAAAAACAGCCATCATGTGATGGTGTATGCTCCTTTTGTACATAGAACTAAATTCTTACCACTCATATGATGGACGAAAACCATTTCACACTGATTCAAATGTCTGACTACTAATTTCTTTTAAAATTTAATTTACATTTTGAATAAATCTGATTCTTCAATTGTAGGGAAACTATTTTGTCCCCCTTTTAAAGATAATATATATAAAAAAATGTTAAAGCTATTATAATTATCTAATTTATATATATAATAAAATCTTTAACCTTTTGTCCATGAATTACTTGTTTTTAATTGAAGTGTTGAGAAAAGTTACATTTGCCAGTATTTCTCTATTATTCTTTTCCCAGGCCCAAACTTAACTTCCTCTCAGTTAAATAAATAAATAAAAATTCCTGAAAATTGTACATTGCAATTTTTTTCTAAGAACCTAAATTAAACTATATTTTCAATTGTTTTGCTTTTTATATGCACCAACGTTTTCTCCAAAGAAATGCAAAATGCCATTACTATCACAAGACATTACAATCACACTACTGTATTTAATTTCATGATTTCAAGCAAAGTGGCCCTAAATGAAAAGCAGTGATCTTTTGGTCTATAGATGGAATTATTCTGACATCACAGCGTTCAGGGTTCTTTCGAGTAGAAGATTTTAATAGTGGATATGGGCAAAGCCTATTGTGTGTGTGTGTGTGTGTGTGTGTGTGTGTGAGAGAGAGAGAGAGAGAGAGAGAGAGAGAGAGAGAGAGAGAGAGAGAGAGAGAGAGAGAGAGAGAGAGAGAGAGAGAGAGAGAGAGAGAGGAAGAGAGATGTTTATTTAAATGTTTTTATATTAGCTTGTCTTTAAGATATGGAAATTACCTTAATTAGCATTCCCTTAAAGTTCTGACTACACTTTTTATAAAGGGATATCTATGGTTTACAGTGAAGAAATTATGTAGGCTTTCTGAATAATCTGAAAAACTATTTTTAACTTTATAAATTTGGCCTGTTTTATGATGTCAGGCATGTAATTGTTTAATAGTCATCCTATCATGTTTAAGACACTTCTAAAGCCTGAGAAATGTGGCATATGAAAATTAAAAATACCATCAGACATACAATATGGGTCTTTTTTACTATTTAAATTATTAACACACATTCAGTAAATAATTATATTTGACTTCAATATCCTCATATTCCATGTTCGAGGCTAATAAAAACAATTTTCAGCTCAGTTTGTGCGAAATGCCCATTGAATGCTGCTCTTCTTTCTGCCAAAGGATCCCGGAAGTGGTGCAGCAGTGTGTTTGTTTGGAACAGTAACTTAATCGCTTGTCTACAAACTAAAAGTTGTTCATTTACAAATAATAATTTAGTCTCTTAACAGTTTAATTTTTTTGTGCAAAAACTACATTTTATTACGATCACAATATTTTAAAATATTAAAGGGATAGTTGACCCAAAAATGAAAATTCTCTCATTATTTACTCACAAATGATCAGGTGTTTATGACTTTCTTTCTTCACCAGAACACATCAGTTCAGTAGGTCCTTAAAATGCCAGTGGATGTTGATTTGAATTTTGAAGCTCCAAAAATCACAGCTAGTCAGCATAAACGTCATCCATACGACTCCAACAGTTTTCTTCTTAAATTCTAAAGAGATACGATTGATTTTGGTGTGAATATTTAAGTACTTATATTCCAATGCTTCTGGTAAGCTTCATGAGAGGGTGGAGATCATGTGGTCTCTCATGTAATATATTCATGTTGTCATGTTACGGACGTAATCTCATTTTCTCCTCTTGTTTGAGACATTCAGGATTAGCACACAAATGCACCATTGTGAGTAAAGAAACAGATAAATACAGATCTAAACAAAAACCAACAAAGCTTCTGCGCAGCATTCCTCCTCACTTGTAAACAGTGCTGTTCCATGAGTGTTGCATGTGCTTCAGTTTTCGTGTTTCAAATGCCAATGTGATTACGCCACATCGAGTCATATGGATGACATTTATGCTGTCTATAATTTTAGGAGCTTCAAAACTCGGATCACCATCCACTTGCATTTTAAGGACTTACTGAGCTAAGATATTTTTAAAATTTTCTTCAGATGTGTTCTGAAGAAGAAAGAAAGTCATATACACCTGGGATATCATGCGGGTGAGTAAATGATGAGAGAATTTTAACTTTTGGCTGGACTATCCCTTTAATATTTTTCAAGATTTTATGCAAAGTGACCATAATTCGAGAAAACCCCCAAAATGAGAAAGCAGCTGGTTTTTGCTCTACACTCTCTTCTGTGCAAACAAACTATTAATACAGAAATTGTAACTGACAGATTCTAATGCTTAGGGGTTTTTCATTCACAAGAAAACTGCCATACTTTATGAAACACACTGACATTGTAGTTACCCAACCATTTGTAGCAACACGTATATTAGAACTAACATTTCCAGAGGGAGAAAGTGTCCAGCGTAAAACTATTCCACTAATGTAAACTTCTGAATAGCATGAAATGAAAGTAAATCGCTCCTTTGATATCTTGCACAGCGAGTGCTGTGTGATGACATCAGCCGGGGTCCTCCAGGGCCATGGTTGGGCATGTGTGGAATGATAATTGATGCTCTGTCAGGGCTTCCCTTGGGTGAACGAAAAGACTGATAGGACAGATTAACCACATAGAGCTGTCCACGCATTTATCTAGATGCCTCATGTTTACACGACAGGGGATTGGGACTGTTTGCTTCTCTTTAATGGGCCAAAGGTGAAGGGAACAGTCTGACGGACAGCACTTACGTCATACTTTCAGGATATCTGTGGAATGGCGAGCCATGTTTGTATAACCCATCAACACTGCACGCAGCTTTCCTACTGTAAGCAAACACCTCTCCCTCATTTCAATTCCACACTTTCTCTATCTCTCATTTTGAATTGCATCAATGGCTGTAAATCTGACATGAATGATGTCATGGCCACTAGAAGAGTGCGCAGACACACAGACACACTCATATTTACCCTACTATAGTTGATTTGAATGTGGTGTAATACTCAGATAAGCTGTAAAGGTCACAAGAAGACACTAATCTCAGTCAGCCCTGACCTTTTAAGACTTCAAACTATGGACATGGGAAATACATGAGTGGATATATTCAAATGTATTGCATTCACTCTACTTCCCACACTTTACCTTCTCGCATATTATGATGTTGGACTGTAATACACTACAATATGGAAACGCTACATGTAAAAAACTGTGCATAGTAGGGGATCCCATGCATGCAATAGACATCTCATTTATAGGACTTTCTGGGCTATCGTTCTGTGTGGCTATGGATATGTACACTTGGAAGTGTATGAGGTGTATGCATACATATGAAGTGTATGAAGTGTATGAGGCATTAAAAGGCTTGGTGAAAATTTTCTTTGCCGCACAAATGCATTTGCAATAAAACCCAGCACTAAACGAGCACTCGCAGGAACACTGTATTTTCCCTTAATACCTGAGTGACTCATAGACAATCTCTCAAAGCTTATGTGAACCTCAGTGCCAAGGGCAGATTAGAAACTGCTGAAAGTATCTGCATTTCACTTTTCTGCATAGACTCCATTCCATCTGCTCATTTGGGTGCCATGGAGACAAGGCCTTGTCTCGACTGTGAAGATTTCTCGATGGAAAGCATTTGGTGCGAAAACGGCCTCTCTCCAAATGGTCCAGAAGATGAGCCAATAACAATTATATAGGCAAATAAATCCTTTTTATTGAAAGATTGTTTATACTCCCAAGGTTGTTGTTGTTCAAAAGGGAACAATTTCCCTTAAAATACAGTTTCAAATAAAAAGATGTAGAAATACAGGGGCCGATTTGAAATCCTTGTAATAAGTTAAAGGGTTTGGTCTAAACACATTGGGCAAACTTGTTGTCAAAAGTATAGGGTAATTCTTCAGTTAGAGAAACATTTCCACCACCTATGATATTTTTAAGAAAAAAAAAAAAACAATTTTAGACAATCATTCTTTAAAAAAAATTAAGAGTGTGAGAGAGAGAGAGAGAGAGATGGAAATAGCTTTATATTTTTATAGCATCTCTTTATTTTTCCTCTTTTTAAGAGTGGTGAAATGTTACATTTTGCCAGAATCTCTCTACTTTGGGCTTATGCCCACCCAGACTTTTTAATATCCCCTCTATCATAAATTTATGAAAAGCTAAAAAATCTCGGTAATCTAACTGGCAATTTTCTAAACTGGGTCAAACGTTTTGAGTAGCCAACGTTTAATTTTCTCACAATAAGTTACTGGAATTTTGGCCCATTCCTCCAGACAGAACTGAGTAAGGTTTGTAGGCCTCCTTGCTTGCAAAGGCTTTTTCAGTTATTTTTCAATGACACTGAGGTCAGGGCTTTTTGATGGCCACTCCAACACCTTGACTTTGTTGTCCTTAAGTCAACTTTGGAGGTATTGTCCATTTGGAAGGCCAATCGACCTTTAACCTGGCTGATGTCTTGAGATGTTGCTTCAATATATCCACATAATTTTCCTTCCTCATTATGCCATCTATTTTGTGAAGTGCACCAGTCCCTCCTGCAGCAAAGTAATCCCACAACATGATGCTATCCGCTTGCAAGCTTCACCCTTTTTCCTCCAAACATAACGATGGTCATTATGACCAAACAGTTCAAATTTGGTTTCATCTGCACTTGCAAACTGTAGTATGGATTTTTTATGGTAGTTTTGGCTTCCTTGCTGAGCAGCTTTTCAGGTTATGTTGATATAGGACTCGTTTTACTGTGGATATAGATACTTGTCTACCTGTTTCCTCCAGCAACTTCACAAGGTCCTTTGCTGTTGTTCTGGGATTGATTTGCACCAAACTACATTCATCTCTAGGAGGCAGAATGAGTATCCTACCTTAGCGGTATGATGGCTGTGTGTTCCTATGGCGTTTTTATTTGCGTACTATTGAGTGTAGAGATGACTGGAGTTCCACAATTTTTTTTCTGAGGTCTTGGCTGATTTCTTATGATTTTCCCATGATGTCAACCAAAAAGGCACTGAGTTTGAAAGTAGGCCTTAAAATGCATCCAATTCAGTACACCTCCTATCAGAAGCTAATAGGTAAATTTTCTAAAGGCTTTAAATAATTTTCTGGAATTTTCCAAGCTGCTTAATGGCACAGTTAACTTTATGTAAACTTCTGACCCAATGGAATTGTGATGTAAATTTCTGACCCAATGGAATTGTGTGTCTGTAAACAATCATTGGATAAATTACTTGTGTCAAGTGCATGCAAACTTCTGACATATATATATATATATATATATATATATATATATATACACTCACCTAAAGGATTATTAGGAACATCTGTTCAATTTCTCATTAATGCAATTATCTAATCAACCAATCACATGGCAGTTGCTTCAATGTATTTAGGGGTGTGGTCCTGGTCAAGACAATCTCCTGAACTCCAAACTGAATGTCAGAATGGGAAAGAAAGGTGATTTAAGCAATTTTGAGCGTGGCATGGTTGTTGGTGCTAGACGGGCTGGTCTGAGTATTTCACAATCTGCTCAGTTACTGGGATTTTCATGCACAACCATTTCTAGGGTTTACAAAGAATGGTGTGAAAAGGGAAAAACATCCAGTATGCGGCAGTCCTGTGGGCGAAAATGCCTTGTTGATGCTAGAGGTCAGAGGAGAATGCGCCGACTGATTCAAGCTGATAGAAGAGCAACTTTGCCTGAAATAACCACTCGTTACAACCGAGGTATGCAGCAAAGCATTTGTGAAGCCACAACATGCACAACCTTGAGGCGGATGGGCTACAACAGCAGAAGACCCCACCGGGTACCACTCATCTCCACTAAAAATAGGAAAAAGAGGCTACAATTTGCAAGAGCTCACCAAAATTGGACAGTTGAAGTCTCGATTTCTGTTGAGACATTCAGATGGTAGAGTCAGAATTTGGCGTAAACAGAATGAGAACATGGATCCATCATGCCTTGTTACCACTGTGCAGGCTGGTGGTGGTGTAATGGTATGGGGGATGTTTTCTTGGCACACTTTAGGCCCCTTAGTGCCAATTGGGCACCTGAGCATTGTTTCTGACCATGTCCATCCCTTTATGGCCACCATGTACCCATCCTCTGATGGCTACTTCCAGCAGGATAATGCACCATGTCACAAAGCTCGAATCATTTCAAATTGGTTTCTTGAACATGACAATGAGTTCACTGTACTAAAATGGCCCCCACAGTCACCAGATCTCAACCCAATAGAGCATCTTTGGGATGTGGTGGAACGGGAGCTTCGTGCCCTGGATGTGCATCCCACAAATCTCCATCAACTGCAAAATGCTATCCTATCAATATGGGCCAACATTTCTAAAGAATGCTTTCAGCACCTTGTTGAATCAATGCCACGTAGAATTAAGGCAGTTCTGAAGGCTGAAAGGGGTCAAACACAGTATTAGTATGGTGTTCTTAATAATCCTTTAAGTGAGTGTATATATATATATATATATATATATATATATATATATATATATATATATATATATATATTTTCAATTCATTTAGTAGCTGTGTGTACATTTTGTACAATACGAATTATATACAGTGAGCATTTTGTTTATAACACTGCTATTCCCAATACTGCTGACATTACCAGCATTGCAATAATTTTAGATAATTAAGTTCCCCCCAAAAGCTCATATTTAAGCAGTATCACACGAGCAAGAGTGCGATATGCCCCTACATCAGCACTGCTGTTATTCGGCCGTAGGTATGAGGCCACAGGCAAAGTGCCATCGGTAATCACTGCAGTGCTGATTGAGGGCCATATCACACCTTTGCTCGTGTGATGGAACTACTTTATGCGATGGATCAGAACCTGCCGTTGCTGGTTCAAACCAGGTTTTTGGATAAACAAGGATGGATGTGTGTGTGTGTGTGTGAGAGAGAGAGAGAGAGAGAGAGAGAGAGATGGAGCATGTGCCTTCACCTGTTGCCACTTCCAAGCAGAGATGCTGTCAGCTTTCTGAAGATCAGCTATTTCTCCCTATTTCGCAGTAGCCAGTGCTCAAGAGTCATCTCCGGCATTTTAAACAGTATGTCCTCTCCAATGTGAAAAGTCCGGTAAGAGGTAAGCGCCTTGAGTTTGTGTAATTAATCAGTCTGTTGTTTCTCTCCGCTGTGATGAGCCATAATGCTGAAGTTGTTCGTTTAAAGCCATTTAAAGCTATTTCTAGCTTTAGTAGTGTAGTAGTAATACAAGTCATCACGTAGTGCTGTTGAAAGTAAACACTGACTGAATTAACTGACTCATATCACACACAAAAAAGATATTTTGCCACCACCTGCTGGCTAACATAAGTAATGTAAAAAAGAATTACATGTGAAGAGACATATTCAGTAGCTCTTACCACATCTGCACTGCTCTTACACTTTAGTTTAGAATGGCAGGAACACAAACGGAGTGATACACACAGTGAAGCATCCGAGTGATGATGGTGTGTGTGACCATCAGTACTCATGGAACGTCTCTCGTCCAATCAGATTCGAGGACCGGAACCAACTGTTGGATATTTGGTAATAATGGAAATGTCAGGGGAGCATATCTTATTATTTTACACCATTTTACAAAATTTCTTAGATGTCATTTTCAAAGAGATTATTATTTTAATTACTATAACTATATATCTACTGTATCTATCTATCTATCTATCTATCTATCTATCTATCTATCTATCTATCTATCTATCTATCTATCTATCTATCTATCTATACACACACACACACACACACACACACACACAGTACATACAATCATATATAAACAAATCATATGAAACAAAATTTCTAAATTTCAAGTAGTCAAAAGTGCCCTAATTGAAGAATCACCCACGAGATATGAGAAATGTGACATTCAGCAAATCATTTGCTGCAAATTATAAAAGATGAGTTTTATTATGTCTCTTTTATATACAGTTTATATCCAAACCCTGATATGACTCATCCCTGCGCATAATGGCTGAGCGAAAAGTATGGGTTTGGTGTGACCATTTGGCGTGACCGGTTGGCAACCCCTGTGTGGGTGGGAACAACATTCTGTCAGCATAACTCAGCACTAAGTACCTGTGAGACTTTAACAACACGATACAGTCCATCAACATGCAGCAAGTCTTGTCCTGCTGTAGGGTTTTAAGCTTTTTTCCTGTAGGTAACGCTGGTTACCTCACTCAGAGAACAATACACACATGTGCTAGTCTCATGACATATTAGACTGGGTAAAAAGAGGGTGGAAATGTGTTATGCGTATACATCCAGACCACATGGAGCACAAGTATGAAGGAGCTACGATGAAAATGCCGCCTTTGAGTCCAATGATGTCATAACATGGGCCGGTAGACACCTCAACAGCCCTTTATAATTTCAAAACAAGGCACATTTGGTTTGTTGTTTCATGATCTCGATCTACATTACAGTTCATAAAATGTATTTTTAATTATGTTGATTTAGTTCTGTTCGGTACCTCATTGTTGTGGATTTGTATATTGTCCTTAGTAATTTTTTACTCAGAGAAGTTTTACCACTAAAAAAAATGTATAAATGATTTAAAATAATATGTTTAAAATCATGTCCATCGTGTATGTGATGGAGACTCCAGTCATATTCTAAAGCATTTTTATTCTACATGGAACTTGGCTGCCACATGAAGGCTGCCATGTTGAGATCACATGACCAGTCGAATACTATTAACTTTATCTCAGTATCCCCCTATATGGGAAACTTTTGCTTGTTGAATAAATTGATCAGGGTTGACTGTGAATTGAGCATGTACAATGACATTGGTAAACATAAACTATAGCTTTTGTGTGATTCTGCATCCAATTCTGCATCCAATACATCCAGGCATCATAATGGCCCACACAACATAATATTTTTTCCACCAAATATGTCCTACCTGAGTGATTTGACTACAAGTATACTGGTCCCTCCTCGCCATCCACATGTAGACCAGTGGCCAAACAGATGCACATGATGGATATGCTTCATTTCCTCTTACCCTTCCTTCCTTCCTTCTCTCTTTCTCTCTGTCATGATCCAAGGTGTGCACGTTCCACACTGCATCCTGCCAGTGAATGAGGGGAGGTTAAACAGACAAACTTGGATAACAAAAGAAAAGAATAATAGGTGAATGAAGAGGCTGCGTCTCCTAGTTCCCAATGACATGAAACAGTATATTGTGAATGTGAACACGACACAGGCAATCACTATGGCCTTGATTCACTAAAGATTTGGACACAGAGGACTCAATTACCTGCGAAATTACAAGATTGCCCTCTTAAACGTAACCGGTATTTATCAACAATATATTGCTGTATAACACGGCATTGTGCATCTACGTTTTAGCTGTATAAATGTACAGTGCCATTATAAATATGCAATTGACCTGCATTTTTATTAAACAAAACAAATATATTTACATACTGTACATAATGGCATTCAGACATAAAACAAATTTTAAAGCAAGGCACAAAACACTCCCAATATAAAGAATACCCCAGTTACTGTATATAATGCGTAATTGTTTAATTTTACCAGGATTCTTTCCCTTACATGTACTTTTAATAATTACAAACAAAATCTTTTTTTTAATTGTATTTCTTTATTATTTGTCCTATACATTTACAGTTGCACCCATCCTATGATCAAGATGAATATAGTGAATATAGTTAACTAGTAAATATAATGAGCTACAGAATGAACGTTTCGGAGCACTGGAACAATTTTTACAATGTGACAGCTCTAGAAATGGCCGACTCCCTGGCCAGTGCACTTACTCCTGAACAAGGGAACAGACTGAGGTGCACCAAAATACATTGACTGAATACAGATTTGGGCATACTTATACATTTGACATAGTTGACTCTTATATGTTCATACATTAATCCCATAGCGGAAGATGTGCCCATTCACACAATGATGGCGGTAAGCATCTTTATACTGAACACCTTCTAAACATTTTACTACACATAAAAATGTTTGTATCCACAAGCTGTCATCTGATAGCCTATAGGCTAGGAGGCTGTAGTTTAATATGATTACAGACATGGCAAGCTCCCATATAGACATTAAGAAGAGTTCAACAGTCAAGGGTTAACCCGTATTAAATATAGCAAGATGTACTCGTGTCTCTTTCCACTTGTCATTGTCTTAATATGTTGAGACTAAACACTGTTTATCATTTGATTGTGCATACATTTGAATGAAAGTCTGCCATTTAAGTGTTCATTTATGGTCATAAAATGTGTGCAAAACAGAGTTTTGATTAAACTAAGTCTTCAGAATTATTAAGGCAATGGTTTATTCTGGAAGTTCAGAACAATGGTAGCTGGCATGAAATGCTTTTGGAAAGTTGACATGCTATACTCCATTTGAATATATTGAATATACAATTTACAATTCCAAATAATTATTATGCATGCAGTGTTCATAGCCTCTTTTTAATTGAGATACTACATGGAACATTTGTCCTTTAAAAAAAAAAAAATGTCACACTGCAGGACCATTTAAAATTATTTCTAAAATTAAAGTGATTAAAAATGACTAGTTTAAGGACCTAAAATGTACACTTTCTCTTTCTCATAAATTTTAACCTAAAACCTTCATGTTTATGTTTAAAAAAAAAAACTCAATGGACACATTTTCCATTAACTATCCATAACAAAATAGTGACCACACACCTCACTCATACCTTTTCCTGCAAAATAAGTAAATGAACTGATCTCATGCATGTACTCGAGAGTCAATGTGGGTCTCTTGCCTTTAACATCAAGTTACCTATGACCCTTATGCAATAGGGTTCAAACTGTCACTGTTACTTTCTTCTGTAAGTTTTAGTAGTGTTTTTTCAAGTTGCGTTTTAGATTTCAGATATTTGACCATATCTGAGGCGGTGACTTTTTAGTAATATTTAAAGATTCACTACATACATTACACCTTACAGATGTAACTTTTGGCCCACTAGTGGTTGAAGCATAGAACTGCAAGTTACTTGAGGAGGAACACTGTTTTGTTAATTACATGAGCTGGGCTTTGGCTCTGCTCTTCTGTACGGATGAATCTGATGATTTTAGGTGTACCGGTGTTACCATGGTTAAAGGTGATCAACTTATTAGCGCAAAGTCACTAACGATAACAAAACTCGCCCACTTACCTCATTAAATAAATAAATAAATAACGATAAAATAAAACTTTCCAAGTTTAATGGAATACATTATTATTTACTCTAGAACTGAGGAACCGAAGTTTAAGTCCTTATTCACTGGAAATCTTCTCCAGTGCTGCAGTTCTCATAACTCTCTATTTCACGTTCCAACTCATGTCTGCATGTTTGGTTATGACACGTATGTAACACACAAACCTGGTGTGTGATGTGTCTAACGGAGCCATATCTGAACTGAACTCAAGTGCAAATAAAGGCGTGGTCACAAATACCTTCTCATGCCAAATTAATGTGGGCAAAGATTTCATGGACATAATTAATTAATTGCATGTGGGAAACCATCAAAAATATAATTGTCAAGCAGCCATTTTTAACGATGTACTTTATACTCCGTGAGACTTAAGTTAAAAAGAAACTCACCACTAAAATGATATCCTTGTCCATTGTGAATATTCAGTGTAGCTGTGCACAAAGCACTGCCCACACACAAGCCAAACCAAGCAACATCCTATCAGCGATTTCACCTATCAAAGTTCACCAAACTTGAACTTGAGGCAAAATAAGCACAAGAAATTCTTTTCCACCGGAAGTCCATCGTAAATCAAAATTCATGATCGTGCGGATTCCCATTGAGATGACTGTATTTCGCTCATGGAATTTTGCAGTGCAAAATGTATGTGTGTAACCGCACCTTAGGGTTATCAAATTGCTCCAGATTTTCAATATAGTGCACAAGTCATATGGACTAATTTTATGGTGGAGACGGACAGCCGTGGCCACAATGAACTATTGTTGTGGGGCATAGAAATATGTGTATCTTCTCCAGTTTTTTTTTCTTTTTCTCCTGTTTTACCAAATAGCAGCATTTGGGTTTGCAAAGACATTAATAATGACAAATTTTCCTTTTTTAATGGATTCATTATTCCTTTAAAGTTCTGGCATATTAGAGGCACAGCTCCAGACTCTAAGACAATGTGAAACAAGATAAAGCCTAGCTGTTAACTGTACACATGCCCGGACACCAGCTTGCAAAGCCTGGCTAGTCACCAGAAGCGCTGGCAAGGCAGCATAGCTCAGCAGTCAGGGAACATCTGACCCTTGCCAGTGGCATGTGACATGGGTTAGATTTTCATTCATACCCTGAGCCCTGCAGAAAGGAAGCTGTTGTGCAATATGAGGAGGAGGGGAGAGAAGTCATCATTGATAGACGAAAAAGAGGAAGAGAGCATAACAGAAATGAACACCACATGACAGGAGGCCACCATACAGGGATTCCAAGTTGTTTTTTTCCTCTCTCTTTTCTCTGGCTAAGTTTTGAGGGCACTGCATTTTGAGGGTGTCTTCATTTATCTAATTATATTAAAGAGCAGTTGAAGCCAAAAATGCACTATTGTAGTTCAGGTCTTTCCAGACTCCATATGACTTACTTCCATCAAACACGAAAAGTAGTTATTTACAGCACAATATCCGAGCTGCTATTTTCCATACAATGAAAGTGAATGGTGACTACAGCTGTCCTGCAAGATATTCAGTGCATAATAACTCAAATTTCAGTATTTTCTTCACACAAAAGCTTTGTAATGGCTTTCGAAGACTTTTATGGTACATTTTGGAGTTTGACAGCCCCGGGTCACCATCAACTTACATTGTATGGGAGAGAACAGCTCAAGCATCCTGCTTAAATTCTACTTTAGTGTTCCATGGAGGAAAGTCATACAGGTTTGGAGCAAAATTGGGATGAGTAAATGATGACAGAAGCTTCATTTTCGGGTAAACTAGAATGAGTGTTCCAAGGGCAGCTCTATAGGAGCTCTGTATGAATCTGTGAGCTTCTCACATTCACTGTCCTCTAATTTTTTATTACTAAAGGTCCTCTACAACTCGGCACATAAGATTTTGAGTGTGTCCTTATGTTTAGAGTAGGTTTAGATCAAGACTGTTGTCGGATTACAACACAGACTTGTGGATAAGTGTGTGTGTATATATATATATGTATATGTGGGAGTACTATGATTCGAGGAACCGGATGGTGGGAAAAGAAATTATGTTCAGTAAAAAGTACAAAAATCATCGCAATATATGTATTTATAACTGTATAAGATACTATTAAAAAAAAAACAGGAACTCGTTGCGTGGGAATTTTTTGACCCCATATTTGGAATTTTGGGGATATTTTTGTCAATTTCGGTGTCATTTTTGCCCCGAGTCCCCATTAATTTCCGACACTATTGGTATTGTATCTTTCTAGGGTATTTAAAAAGTTTAATTTAGATAAATAGTAGCAAGTAAACAAGATATCTCCACATATATGTCAAACTACATTGTTTTAATGTTTGACAGTTAAAACATTGCCAACCTTAAAAACAAGTTAATTTTGATCAGTGGTTAAACGTGTTCAGGTGGTTCCCTTGTACCTGTGAACGGCTCCTTTCCAGAATAAAATGAAATATGCAGAAAATAACAGTATTACAGTTCTTGAATAGTAATAAGCAGAAGGTCTTGGAGAAGCTAAAGAGATGACACCAGCAGCAGTTTATATAAGTTGCTGTGCTCATGATGCTGTGCCCTGCAGTCTTGCATCATTTTAATTTCCAAACAGATTTAGTGCTTATAACTTGCTGATTTCTTCTTCCCAAAAATTCAGAAACATTATGGATTTCTTTGTACTTTGTAATTGTGGTAAAAAAATAATTGTAGTGATGTTAAATACTTCTAATCAGCCTACTAAAAAGTAGCCTACTATTATTTATTTATACTTAAAAAAAAAAGAAGAAGAAAAATGTACTCAAGTACTGTAACAAGAGTAGTTGTAATTCATTACATTCCACCTCTGAGATAAGGATGTCCTAAGGGTTAAAACCCTATTCCCCTCTAAACTTTTTTGGGTAATTCTTTCATAATTATGTATGCGTTTTCATGACCATATTAATTAAGTGACTACATGGAATATATGTGCTTTTAAAAAATAAAGTGTATATTAAAAATGGCATAAAAAAAAGGAAGAAAGGTGATTAAAAATGGCAGAAAACTTCAAATTATGAATAGTCACAGCTTCTAAAATATATGCTTTGCCTTATTCATTCATATAATTTTTACGGAGTGACTATTTGCACTAGGTGTAAATAGCACCTTCCACATAGCTTGGCAAACTGCACTGAAACAGTCTGGTGGAAACAAAGAAATGAAAGACAAAATGCACCCTCAAATGTTGCTAAAAAGGCTAAGTCTGTGAAGACGGTGAAGCAGGGTTGGATCGCTGCCCTAACACAGACTAAATAGCATACCTATATAAAGTGCACGTGCAAACGTTTGCAAAAAGGACAATAGACACAGTGGGAGACAGTGCAGCGCCGACCAGTAGTGCAAAAGATGACAGTTTCTAAAAATGGCAAATGTAAACATAACATACTATGAGATAGTGTTCTATGCACATAGCAGTTATTGAGGTAGCAGCCAGTTATAAAGTGACAAAATTAAAGTGCAGCTCAGGACATGTGTGTGTGTGTGTGTGTGTGTGTGTGTGTGTGTGTGTGTGTGTGTGTGTGTGTGTGTGTGTGTGTGTGTGTGTGTGTGTGTGTGTGTGTGTGTGTGTGTGTGTGTCAAACCAGTCTCTGAGTATTGAGGAGTCTGATGGCTTGGGGGAAGAAGCTGTTACACAGTCTGGCCTTGAGGGCCCGAATGCTTCGGTACCTCTTGCCAGACGGCAGGAGGGTGAAGAGTTTGTGTGAGGGGTGTGTGGGTTCGTCCACAATGCTGGTTGCTTTGCGGATGCAGTGTTTTTTTTAAATGTCTTTGATGGAGGGAAGAGAGACCCCGATGATTTTCTCAGCTGTCCTCACTCTCCTCTGCAGGGCTTTGCGGTCCGAAACGGTGCAAGTCCCAAACCAGGCAGTGATGCAGCTGCTCAGGATGCTCTCAATAGTCCCTCTATAGGGACGCTGCTGGGTTTTCTTGGTAATAGAGCTGGTGTTGAGGGACCAGGTGAGGTTCTCCGCCAGGTGAACACCAAGGAATTTGGTGCTCTTGACGATCTCCACAGAGGAGCCGTCGATGTTCAGCGGAGAGTGGTCACTCTGTGCTCTCCTAAAGTCAACAACCATCTCTTTTGTTTTGTCGACATTCAGGGACAGGTTGTTGGCTCTACACCAGTCCGTTAGCCGTTGCACCTCCTCTCTGTATGCTGACTCGTCGTTCTTGCTGATGAGACCCACCACGGTCATGTCATCAGCGAACTTGATGATGTGATTCGAGCTGTGCATTGCTGCACAGTCGTGAGTCAGCAGAGTGAACAGCAGTGGAGTGAGCACACAGCCCTGGCGAGCCCCAGTGCTCAGTGTGGTGGTGGTGGTGGAGATGCTGTTCCCGATCCGGACTGACTGAGGTCTCCCAGTCAGGAAGTCCAGGATCCAGTTGCAGAGGGAGGTGTCCAGGCCCAGCAGGTTCAGCTTTCCAAACAGGTGCTGGGGAATGATTGTGTTGAATGCTGAGCTGAAGTCTATGAAAAGCATTCGAACGTATGAGTCCTTTTTATCTAGGTGGGTGAGGGCCAGATGGAGGGTGGTGGCGATGGCATCGTCTGTTGAACGGTTTGGACGATACGCAAACTGCAGTGGGTCTACTGAGGGGGGCAGCTGGGTCTTAACGTGCCTCATGACGAGCCTCTCAAAGCACTTCATGATGATGGGTGTGAGTGCGACAGGACGGTAGTCGTTGAGGCAGGACACTGAAGACTTCTTTGGCATGGGGACGATTGTGGTGGCCTTGAAGCATGTTGGAACGACGGTGCTGCTTAGAGAGATGTTGAAGATGTCGGTAAGAACATCTGCCAGCTGGTCTGCACATCCTCTGAGCACTCTGCTAGGAGTGTTGTCTGGTCCAGCTGCCTTCCGTGGGTGACTCTACGTAGAGTTTTCCTCACATCAGCCATGGTAAGACCTTGTCGTTGGGAAGAGGGGTGGTCTTCCTCGCCACCACGTTGTTCTGCACTTCAAACCGAGCGTTGAAGTCGTTCAGCGCATCTGGAAGGGAGGCATCTTTGTCACAGGCAACTGATGTTGTTCTGTAGTTGGTGATGGCCTGGATGCCCTGCCACATGTGCCACGTGTCACAGCTGTCCTGGAAGTGACTTGATTCTCTGGGCGTGTGCGCGCTTTGCCTCTCTGATGGCCCGGGACAGTTTGGCCCTCGCTGTTCTTAGGGCTGCCTTGTCACCTGCTCTGAAGGCGGAGTCTCGGGTCCTCAGCAGCGCGCGCACCACCGCAGTCATCCACGGCTTCTGTTTGGAGCATGTGGTGATGGTCTTGGAGGAAATGACATCATCAATGCATTTGCTGATGTAGCTGGTCACTGATGCTGTGTATTCCTCCAAGTTGGTAGAGTCGCCATATGTTGCAGTCTCCCTGAACATTTGCCAGTCAGTACACTCAAAACAGTCTTGAAGAGCAGAGATGGCTCCTGCTGGCCAGGTTTTCACCTGCTTCTGAAGCGGTTTTGTGCATCTGACGAGCGGTCTGTATGCTGGAATTAGCATAACAAGATGTGGTCTGAGTAGCCGAGGTGGGGGCGGGGCTCCTTGTAAACAAGATCAAGTGTGTTCGCCGCACTCATTGCAAGTCCACATACTGATGGATTTAGGGAGCACTGTCTTTGGAAACCAAATGCAATAAACCATGGAGTTACTACGGTAATGTGTTAATATAGTAACCATGTTTAATTGTGTGTAAATTTGTGGTTACAATGATTTTACTACAAAATAACATGGTGATACTATGGTTACTGTAGTAAAACCATGGTTAATTTTCATAAGGTAAGATTAGGTTTAGGGGATGGTGTAGGGTTTCTGTGGGACTCTAAATGAACACAAACAATAGACACACTGCTATTTAATTAGGAGTGCAAACAGTATCTGCCACCCCAGTGCAAATATTATTTAGCTAATGACATCCTTGTCAATTGTGAATATTCAGTGTAGCTGTGCACAAAGCACCGCCCACTAAACTTCACAGAGAAAATGTGAATCATTCATATTACTTAAACTTTGGAATTTAATTTAAACATTGAACTCATTACATCCATTGTTTTAACATAATGCTAACATGTTTTAACCAGAGGATAAAAAAACATATCAATTAACAAGGCACCACCATTATCTATATGGTTAATAAAGCCAAACCAATCGACCCTCTTTACATTTCTGGGTTTGGAACCTGTAAATAAATTATAGTGGGGTAAAATTCTATAGCGGTAAATTGGAGGACACAGCCAATATAATTTTTTCATTCCCATTTGTTGCAATAGCAAATGTTTAAATCTTTTTTCCAAATGAGGACAAAATAAGAGATCACTGGATTGCTGCAGTCAGAAGATGCCAAATTTACTGTCATTCCCTTAAAAGCATTTTCATGTCTGTGCAAAGGTTCTATAAAACATCAGAATAACATCTGGGTCCATACTAAAAAGATTATTTTGAAACATCCCTCTTTTGCTTCACAAATATAAACGTGAACATTTAAAACCCAAACTATCACAGCGAGACAAGATTTAAAGATGTGACAACCCCCTTTGCTTCATGTCATTAAGTTCTTGTTTAAGCGCAATGCTAACTGGACATTGGGCCCTACAGGGTTAACAGCAATGCTAAAGCTTTGAAACCCGAGAGCTGATGAGGAAGAGGAAAGAGAGAGGGGATGAGGGGAATTTCAGGGAACCAGGGTGAATAGTCTCTTTTCTTTCTGTTTTTCTCTTTCTCTGTAACTTTCAGATGCTCAACTCCAGACCCTCAGTGGCCATTAACAACATTGCTGGACTGCTACTGCGATGGCTGCTACACACCGCAAAGTGACCACAAAGGAATCGGTGTCACTTTCTTGGCACTACAACCACTTTGAAGAATCCATTTCCTTGGCAAAGCTGAATCAGCCTTGAAAAAATGCAACACGGCCGAATCATACTTCCTCCTGGATATGACAACACTTCATCCGCCCCTCCCCACATTTAAAAAGTTAAAGGGATGTCACATAGAAGTAAGAAGGCAATGAGTCCTCTTGCATCTGAAATGTAAAACAAATGATGACAAGTCTAGTTGGGCAAACAAAAAACAGGCAAGTCATTTATCATCACGCAAAAGATCAAGTAATTAATATGGACTAATATGGTACAGCATATAAAGTGCTTCTGCAAATACAGCATCAAACATGGCTGCTTAACATAAGTAATTTCTTAACTGTAAAATAAAGCAGAGTGGAAAGTTGGGGTAACAGAAAATGCCTCACATGAGTTAACAAACACAGTTCGAATATGTCTGACAAACACACACCCTGGTCAAATGGGACGTCATTTCTGCAGGTGTTACTTGTAAGAAGCAGGGTCTTTAATCTCTGCTTTGTTGACGCATAACAGCATAGTCATAAAAGACAATGGTACTCGTCAAATGAGTGACTCTGACATAGAGTAGCCGCCACCGGACTGTCCTATTGATATCATCCAGTCATTCCTGTACCAGCTTGACGCAACAAACACAAAATTATTACCTATCAAATGTTCTATAAAACCACAGAGAGAACATGTTAATTAGAGGGTTACTTTTGAAATGTTTTCCACTACATATTACAGAATACATGCTGTATAATGTCATTTGTAATGTATTTCTTACTTATACTTTGGATTACTTCTTCAGCACTGGTAGATTTTTTTCACTTGTTTGTCTATAAAAAGTCATTTTAAAAATAAATTCTCTGAAAAACCTAAATATTTTATGCAGTGTTGTTTCTAAAACAAGATTAATCAAATAAATCTTGTTTTAAGGATTTTTAGATATTTTTACAGGAAAATAATATAAAAATTATCATCAAGAATACAACATTTGCCCTAATATCAAAGGTCTTACTAGAAAAAAGAAATTATGATCTAACGTGAATATTCTTGATAAACAAACATGATCGTGACTGGTAACATGTGCATGTAAAATGCCTAGAAAAAGCATTTTAGCTTAGCGTAAAGCTGACAATTTACACAAGGTTTATTTCAATTTATTCTGCTCCAAACTTACTTCTCTGTCTGCTCGCAATGAATGTCACATCATAAGAAAATGTTTCACCACTGTTCAAATGCACTTTGGATCGCATCATTTATATGTATAAATATTTTCCATCTGAAAGGACTAAATATTAAATGAAACAAATGACAATAAAATGCTAAGTAATCTCTTCATTAATCAAAATACTTTTTGAATGTAACTATTCTAATTACCAATTATTTAAATTGTAACTGTAGTGGAATATTTACTTATATTTTGTATTTTAAATACGTAATCCCATTACATGTATTCCGTTACTCCCCAACCCTGCCCAGAGATACATACTACAGAAACTCAGGGTCACAGCTACCTACACCCTCATGAACTCCACCAAAAGGATAAAATTCTAAAAAATTATTCCTTTCAAATTCAGTCTTCTTAGTTTAAAACTGTAAGCTTTCGATTTCCTTGAACCACACTTGGGGGGCAATCTAAATAGAGTGTGAAATATATGACTCATAGATAGAACCAAGGGTAGAAGGAAGAGAGTGAATAAACCTGGGCACTTTTTTTTACTCTAGTCTACCACACTATACAACACAACCGAAGGCAGATTCACAAGGGCAGGACAAATACTGTGGACCAGACTGAGAGGGTGAGAGACCACACTGAAGCCCACAGGAACCTTGAAAGTGTTCTGTCTGCATACCAACATAACCATGCTGATTCATTTACAATGCGCAACAACCCAAACCCTCCTACATACCCCAGCATTAAACTCATGGAGGCAACCATCACAACAGTTTTGATTCATCACAGCTGACGCATCAAGCCGGACAGAAATAACGGTTTTCAGATTTGTTCCTAAACATCTACTTATACATTTATGGGTCATTATGTAATTGGACACAAAAGTCAATGCAGTCTTTATGTATCACAGCACCTACTGCATAATTAGGGTAAATCATTTTTTCCCTATAATATTATTTTAAACATTGAGGTACAACGGGGCTAAAGTGTCACCGGAGCAAAAGGCACATTTGATTTTATTTTCTCCCAAAACACTAAATAGCAACAAATGCTTCCACAGCACTTTCCTAAACACATTTCTGTCACTATGCATGCAATGCAAAATATTCCTTTTTGAGGCAATTTAGTTTAATATATTTTTTAAATGTTGCAAATTAATGTAGCAACTGAAAATCCCTGAAATTATAAAATGTATTTTGAGACAAAATACTTATTTGTTAGTTTCAGTTTTGTTCAAGGTGATTAATAATAAACTGTCCAATACGTGAAAGGAGAGTATTTGCAGTTAAAAGCCCTGTTGCATGGGCTAAAGGACCCAATAAAACAAATGTTTTTTCTTAAGCTGAGCAAATAGATTTGTTATGAAAATTTTTAAAAGTGGGCTCACATTGACTGATCCAAACACTATGGAGATTAGTTTGTTTAGAATACATAAGATGTTATTAAATGTGTTGAAAACTGGTCACCCCTTTGCAGTAGAAGTTATTTTGAATAAGCATTATCTTAATTTGTTACTCAAAAAGCATCTTGCTATCTCAAAATTACTTGCATTAGTTGACAAATTTTGCACTATAAATACTGCCCCTATATCTACTCAATATCACAATAGACCTGGGGGCTTTTTATCACAAATTTTAAATCAAAACAATCATCTGTTATTATTTCAAATTACACACACACACACACAGTCAAAAGTTTGGAATAATGTACAGATTTTGCTGTTTTGGAAGGAAGTTGGTACTTCAGTTCACCAAAGTGGAATTCAACTGATCACAAAGTATAGTCAGGACATTACTAATGTAAAAAATAGCACCATCACTATTTGAAAAAAGTCATTTTTTTATCAAATCTAGACAGGACCCATTTCCAGCAGCCATCACTCCAACACCTTGTCCTTGAGTAATCGTGCTAAATTGCTCATTTGTTACTAGAAAATCACTTCACCTTATATCAAACACAGTTGAAAGCTATTTGGTTCATTAAATGAAGCTTAACATTGTTTTAGTGTTTGTTTTTGAGTTGCCACTCTGTGCAATAGACTGGCACGAAGTCAATATGGTCAATATTAGGTAAAAAAATGGCAAAAAAAGAAACAGCTTTCTCTAGAAACTCGTCAGTCAATAATTGTTTTGAGGAATGAAGGCTATACAATGCTTGATATTGCCAAATAACTGAAGATTTCATACAAAGGTGTACACTACAGTCTTCAAAGACAAAGGACAACTGGCTCTAACAAGGACAGAAAGAGATGTGGAAGGCCAGATGTACAACTAAACAAGATGATAAAACAAGTGTACATCAGAATCTCTAGTTTGAGAAACAGATGCCTCACATGCCTCAGCTGACAGCTTCATTGAATTCTACCCGCTCAACACCAGTTTTATGTACAACAGTAAAGAGGAGACTCAGGGGTGCAGGCCTGATGGGAAGAATTGCAAAGATCGTCACTTTTGAAACAGAAAAACAAAAAGGTTAGAGTGGGCAAAGAAACACAGACATTGGACAACAGATAATTGGAAAAGTGTTATGGATCTTAACCCCATTGAGCTTTTGTGGGATAAGCTAGACTGTAAGGTGTGTGAGAAGTGCCCAACAAGACACATATATGGCAAGTGCTACAGGAAGTGTGGGGAGAAATGTCACCTGGGTATCTGGACAAACTGACAGCTAGAATGCCAAGGATCTGCAAAGCTGTCATGTGGAGGATTTTTTTTATGAGAACTCTTTGTAGTAGTTTAAGAAGTTCTGAATTTTTCTTTCAAATTGTAATATTATTTTTTTTGTGTGTTATTAAAGTCCTAATTATACATTATGATCAGTTGAATGCCACTTTGGTGAATAAAAGTTGTATCAAACATCTGAACACTAATGTAAAATAATGTCAAAAACAATTTTAGAGACTGTTTTGAGTGTGAATTGAATGACATAATTATCTATATTTACTGTTTTAATGTAACACATTTTGCACCAGTTTCATATTGCTCCAAAAAATAAATAAGTTGCGATAACGTTGTACTGCATAAATGTCAAAAGTTCCGCAAATATAATAGCTGCCGATGGTTCTTTTTGTTTTGTAAACACCGTCATCGCGTGTTTTTTACGTCGACAAACAACTATGTGGTTTAGACGTGTATTGTAGGCTATTGAAAATCCACTTCTTAATTGTATTCTTTCTTCAACAAGTTCCCCAAGGATTTTTGCGTTTTATTTCAGTCTGAACCGCTTAATCTTCAGACTCACACAGCATTACAAACATGACAGCAAGCATTTATTTATTTGACAATTTGATTTGGTTTATGATAAATTGTGCTCTTTGACATAGTAAGAGAAATATAATGTGATGCCACTCATGAGTAAAGTCATCAGTATGAACACTAACTCAACTGGTATTTGGGGGAATTTTGAGCTTCAGGGCCATTATAACAGCCAAGGATAACAGTCCATTTCCAAAGTCAAGGGTTTGGGTCATTCCATTTAGAAAGCCCTTTTTATGTTCATGTTATGCCTTTACACTGAAATGTACAAAGCTACATTTTTCGTTATAGTAGTTAGTATATAATGAATTTAATCATTCATAACATTATTATGAATAATACATTATTTATTTACTCATGACATTGATGGCAAATACTAAAAATCTGTAGGCTATTATAGTAAGAAAATTGGTTACGGTATTGTGGAGTTACTATGGTTACCACGTTTTGCAAGGATAACCCAAAGAATAGAATATAATAGTTTAGAACAGATCATCAAATCATGACAGATTTCCCATTTTTGGGAGAGCTATCCCTTTAAAATAGAATGGCACAATCATACAAATAGTCAGAAGAAATAAATAAGTAGCCTACCAGTGCAAACAACAAAATAACAATAACAATAACAATAATCGGAAAATAAACAGATGATCTTTTAACCTGATCAAAACTTTAAAGATGCTTATAGGCCTACCGTATGGCACACTGTTATGCAACATGAGGTCTTCGTTTGTCATACGAAAGCTTGGTGCAAGCGTTTCATTTATTGAGATTAGGGTTAGTCACTTAGTCAATAAACTCTGTTTCCTCTTGTCCCGGGACTTGACTGAAACAGCGATGAATAACACACGGTGAGTCAAAGGCGCAGTGAACTATTTACGTCCCATATAAAAAGAGTCAAGAGCTGTTCGCTCTCAGTGCATTGCTGATCACTTGTTTACGTTATAGGCACAGAAATTGCGTTTAATGATTTAAAAATAGAATAATTACTTTTTTAGTTTTGTTTTTGTTTTAAATGGCCCGATTATAACATTGCCATTTTTATTATCATTTTATTTATTTATTTATTTTGCTGAGACAACGTTAAACGATATCACCATCATTCAAATTACAGTTCGTCTACAATAAATAAATAAATCAATAAAGATTAATTGTCGTTGACACGTCGGCTTGAATACGAGTCTATTAGATTTACTCAACTTCCTACAATAATTTGAGGATGTTTTTCCTGTGGTTTGATGACTAGACCAAGGAACATTTCCAGATTTACTCCCACATATAGATATTTTCCTTCTATCTTAAGTAATCGCTTGTATTTTCATAAGGTCTCCATACAGTTGTGAATCAGCGCGTGTAAAAACACAAGCATGTTAACGCACTATGAATCACGCGCGTGACTAACGCAACAGGAATAAACTTTAATCGTTATGCGGCTCAACACACCAGCTGGAGTCAGTCTTAGAAGTCTCACGACTGACATCTATTGACCGCTTAAAGAAGTAGGATGACATGAATCATGAGGGTGAGAAAATGACAGACTTTTCATTTTGGGTGTACTATCCCTTTACTGGAATATTTCATTAATTTGCATGTTTAATTCAGAAAGTACCATCCACTCATTATTGACCAGATTTTGTGCAAAAATGTCTTGCGTTTTAGTTGTAGTAATGTAGTATGCTATTGTGAACATGGTCCAACTCTAGGTTTTGCTTCAGTTTTCAGATGTTAACAACCATAGAAACAGCTATATATTTCACATTACAATGTATATTGAAACATTATATAGCAAGTTTCTATATATAAACCATAAACTGATCTGCATTCCAAAATAACTTAATTAAGTTGGGTCTTTCATGCTACCCGATAAATTGGTAATCAGTTGTGTTCTTAGACAATAAAAACGGCATTGAATATTTGTATGCCAGTGCATCTAAGAAATATATGAAAGCACCAATTAAATCAAATCAACTGGCTGCATCAAATATTCCTGTATAAATTACCACTCCATAAAACCTAATGTTATCACCATGACAACAAGGGTTATCTTTGTTCTCCATGTGTTTCCTGTGTGGTGTTTAGTGCAGGGTTGTGTGCGAGGTGTTTAGTGCATGGTTGTGGGGATATGACACACATCAGCTTTGTAAGGCAAACACTCAAGAGTTGGCACAACATCGTTTCATGTGCCTATATGAAGTTTTGGGGTGACATCCCTGACTGAGGTTTAATAACCATACTGGGCTGCCACTATGGTGCTGTAATCCTGGGCTTTAAGGGACAGTAATGGCATAAATATGCTTGGAGGCCTGGACAATGTACCTCATACTGGCATTTAGTTCTTCAAACCCCTCACCTGCACCCCCACAGAATTCCCATGGCTTCAGAAGGAACCTCTTGTGTTTGGATAAATGCAATGCCTGCACTGGAAACAAGGTAAATTAAGCCATTTCATATTTAGGCATAGAAAACTTCTCATTGTCCTCAAAGAGAATTGGGTTAAAAAAGTGTTGACTTATTTTGGTCTTCAAATATTAATTCTACAGTAGATGGTCACAGGATCCCAGGCAGGAATTTCTCTAGATTTGTCTTTTTGATAAGGGGATATCAAGTTAGTTCGTTCTACAACCCCAATTCCGAAAAAGTTGCGACAGTATGAAAAATACTAATAAAAAAAAGGAGGGACTTTGTAAATTATATTCACCCTTTCCGATATTGAGAGCAAAACAACTACACATTATATGATGTTTTTCATTGTGAATTTCATTGTTTTTTGAAAATGTGCAGTAATTTCAAACCAGATGATTTTAACACACTCCAAACAGTGTGTTACAGGGGCAATTTAAGAGTAATAAAAATTTGGCGAGTTAAAATAACAAAGTGATGTGAAACCAGTGATGTTAAACAGGTGAGGCAATCATGTCATAGCATATAAGGAGCTTCCAAAAACAGTCTAGTCCTTCAAGATGAAGGATCATTTGAGACTTGTCAATTTGCCAACAGATTCTTCAGCAAATAATCCAGCACTTCAAGAACAATGTTCCCAAAGACAAATTGGATTTGGGGCATTTCACCCTCTACAGTGCACAATATACTGTATTTAAAATATTCAAGGAATATGGTAAAATCTCAGTGTAAAGGGCAAAACGAAATACACTTCTGAATGTGCGTGATCTCTCAGACATAACTGACTTAAACATCATGAACATGGGCTTGGGATAACTTTAGTAAACCTTTGTTAGTCAACATCACTCGCTACTGCATCCACAGATGCAAGTTAAGACTTAACTGTGCAAAGCAGAAGCTATACATCAACACTGTCCAGAAGCTCTGCCAACTTCTCTGGGCTCAGTCTCATCATAGATGGAAAGTAGAAACAGTGGAACTGTGTTTTTTCGGTCTGAAGAGCGCACATTTCAAATAGTTTTTGAAAAACAAAGCTGTTGTGTTACCCAGGCCAAAGAGGGAAAGGGCTATCCAAGATGTTATCAGCATCAGGTCCAAAAGCCAGTGTCTGTATGGGTCAGGGGTGTGTCAGTGCACATGGCATGGGTAACTTGCACATCTGTGAGAACTCCATGAATGCATACAGATATGTATACATTTTGGAGCAACGTATACAGCCATCCAGCACCGTCTTTTAAAGGGACATCCCTGCATTTTCCAGCAGGACAATTTCAAAACACATACTGCCTGGATTACAAGTGCATGGCTGTGTAAGCAGAGAGTATGGGTGCTAGATTGACCTGCCTGCAGTCTTGACCATCTCCAGTTGAGAATGTGTGGTGCATTATGAAGCACACCATACAGCAACGAAAACCCCATACAATTATGCAGCTAAAGACTTACATAATGGATGAATGGGGGAAATTCCACTTTCTAAACTTAAACTTGTGTCTTCAGTGCCTAAATGCTTAATAAGTGTGAAGGAATGGTGATGTTACACAGTGGTAAACACTCGACTGTCTCAACTTTTTTGGAACGTGTTGCAGTCATCTGATTTGAAATTACTGCACATTTTCAAAAAACTATTAAATTCACAAGGAAAAACATCATATAATGTGTAGTTGTAGTGCTTTCAATATAGAAAAGGGTGAATATAATGTACAAATCATCCTTTTTTTGTTTTTAATAGCATTTTTCATACTGTCCCTACTTTTTTGGAATTGGGGTTGTATTTTAGAAAGCAAAATAACTGATTGTTTTTGTTATTGCAAACTGCAGATGACCATCAGCAGTTTACTAGCTCATGCCAGTAATGGCAAGTATTGAGGTAAAGGTGTTGAAAAATCTACTCTTTGAGAACTGATATTTATAGTCTTATATATCTTTTTCTTCACTGATCTTTTCAGTAGTATATTCAGTTACATGTTTGAAAAAGTGAAATCTTTTTATTTTTGCTCCTTGCGCTTGGATGTAAATTATTGTTACTCAACACAAGGCCATTCCATGTATGGAACAAAAACAGGTATGCATTTCAGGAAAGGAGTTTTGGTGCCCTTTCCTACAACAAATAAGTCAATAAAATGTGCAGCTTCCAAAATGTAATAGTTGATTTGTGAGAGAGTGAGGAATAAGAGGAAGCTAATATGGACACTGATGATTTCACCGCAGGTTTGAAAGATGGCTGTCTGCTCATGCTCAGCCTAATATCTCCTCAGCGGACATGCGGTCATATGAGGGGAACTACAGACAATACAGTAGGCTGGAGACCTGTGGTACTTTCCAGCTTGATGTCTCCTCAACTGTAAGAGATATCAGACAATAGTATTAGCAGCTCAGCAGGCAAAGGGAAATCCTGTAGCACTGGAGCAGCACTCAGGGCCACTCCACACTTCCGGAGTTGGGTCCGTTCCAACCTACTGCTTCCCAGAATGTGTTTATATGTATGTGTTCGGTCTGTATTCTGATTTAAGGACGTGTGGTTGACTATTTGAGGCCAGCAGTGACTCAGGGTTTAACATCTGAACAGTTGTATTCTTAAAGAGTCAAATGCTGAAAAGTCCAGCACTGCTGATAACAAGCATCTATCATGCTTTGAGTGCTGGTGTTCCCACCATGCTTTATTTTTTTTTTTTTTTATTGATTCCATCTAGAAAACCAGATGAACACAACATAAAATACGGAATCAGTTATATAAATTAAACCACTCCCCCCACTCGACACAAACACGCACTACAGTGGTCACTTACAATTATAACATAAAAAAACTATCTAAAAAAATAGACTTTCAAAAAACAAGAGTGCACATACATATCAATCTAAAAATGAAAACCAATGCCACGCCCTGAGAACCCTCCAAAATTAAAATTGCAAATCCCATTTTCACAACCTTCTATAAATCGCCTCCTAAAATACCTCCACCACACCCATCTCCCCACAGAAGTCACGAAACGATTGTGCCACAGCCGTCTTTCACCCCGAAGAATGATTCACCTGGCAACCATAACTCCAGCCAGGACCTAACCTTTCAAGTGGCTACCCCTTTGTAAACAAATTTAAAAAAGACAAAATGTTGGTTATATGTATACAAATGCCACATACAAATGTCTATAATGAACACTCCAACTTATTAGGTATTATTTATTAAAACCCTTGCTCAAGAGTCTGGCTACTTCAATGATGACCTGCCCACCCCAGAGGCTGCTGGACTGCATTGTGCGATGCTACTTTGAAGTGATTGATGTGGGCAGTGTGCAGATGAAGCACTTCACTGAAAAGGACAAACTCAGACTTCTTTATACCCTGGCTGTAAATCAACAGCCTTCATCCTGCAGGTATTAAGTGGACTGGCATGTTTATTACTAACAGAATTGCACATTGTTCTGATTTTTATAAATAACATATATAAATGTTTAATTTTGAATTACAAGTTACTCCCAATGGCAACTTAAAACACGTTTACATGCATATTGTGTCTTGTGGCTACACTTTTGAAGTAGTATTTTAACATTCATAAATTGCCCACCCCCCCCACTTCACTTTCATTACAAACCAAAAACCAACGATAGGGTGTTGGGATGGACGAGGGCAGCAAAGGCTCACCCGTCTAGTCTAAACCGACAAAAGGTCTACTGATGGCACCAACATGCACTGCGAGATGACAAGACTGTTTAGGGAGTGTGATGATCTGGGCAATGTTCTGCTGGGAAACCCTGGGTCCGGCCATTCATGAGGACGTGTATTTGACACGTGCTACCTACCCAAACATTGTTGCATGCCAGGTACACACCTTCATGGCAATGGTATTTCCAGAAGGCAGTGGCCTCTTTCAGCAGGATAATGCGCCCCGTCACACATTGTTCGGGAATGGTTTGAGGAACATGATGAAGAGTTCAATATGTTGCCCTGGCCTCTAAATTCCCAAGATCTCAATCCAATTGCGCATCTGTGGGATGTGCTGGACCAACAAGTACTATCCATGGTGGCTCCACCTCACAGGACTCAAAGCATCTTTACAGATACCACAGAACACCTTGTAGAGTCCACGCCTCGGTGGGTTGGGTATATTTTAGACACAGGTGGTCATAATGTATTTGCTCATCAGTGTATAAAGCAAAAGTTAACTTTCCATTAATTTGTATAAATATAATTCACACCTGAGACAAGAATCACATAAGGAGAATATTTTAATTACAAAGACATTTTTGATTAGTAACCCATAAACCATATCAATCTTCATGTTTCTGTACAATGCTTGCCAAGCAGTTTTATTCATGTATAGAAAAATGTAATAAGAGAAATGTTCAAAATGACATTACTCCGTCAAATTTAATGGCAGGAACTCTGGAAAAAAATAACAGCATTCCATCAACAAATATTTTCAAGCAATAAATATTTATAAATAGTGTAAATTTACAAAATTAGAAACAAAGCAATAAACAAAACAAATTAAAGTTTACTCCTTAGTCTGTGCAACCCATTTTTCTTTGTGACTTGGCTATCCCAACCCACACCCCACACGGTTTCCTTAATAAAAGGAGACAATAATAATAATAAATTCACATTGCAATTTTCTTCAACTTTTTTTGTTGCTTAAAGAAATTTCAAACAAAAACATCCAGCTACGGTACTAAAGTGGAAATAAGATTAAAAGAAAATAATCATGTATCAGCCCATACATGAAGTACAAGTGAAAAAAAAAAAAAAGGAACAGAATAAAGAAAAAATGAAAATAAGAGTCAGTAGTTTCTGAGAGATTTTACCATTTGTGATATACTGTATATCTGCAATTAGTCAATTTGTCATTGTGTTTCAAAGAGAAGTGGTGCTGAACAAGCTGAAAAAGTCCTGAAGATGAAGGCGATGCCACTTCAATCTAGCAGGCCGACACTCCATACTTGGCAAGGTTGTATAGACAAACAGCTTAGAACCAGCAGCCTTGTGGATTTGCTACAGAAACCAGTGGTGTGGAACTGGGTCATGTCTCCTGAATATCAGAAAGGAATATGTTGCGTTCCAGGGTGTTATCCGAAGAACCGTTAATGTTAACGTCAAGATGAGGAGGAGGGGGGAAGGGGTGGGGCCTGTGGAGAAACAAAGAGGACATTAACAAAGCTTAATCGTTCATTTGAAATAAGTACAGGTGCAAGATACACCTGGGAACATTAACGCGATAGTTCAACCAGATATGAAAATGCTGTCATTTACTCACCCTCTTGACTTTTGAAACTGTATGACTGACTTCTGTGGAACACAAAAGGAGTTATTCCACTTTTAGTTTTATTTTTCAAATGGTTTCATACAATGCATGTACAGTTGAAGTCAGTTTACATACACCTTAGCCAAATACATTTCAAATCAGTTTCACACTTCTTGACACTTAATCGTAGAAAATATTCCCTGTCTTAGGTCAGTTAGGAGCACCATTTTATTTTAAGAACGTGAAATGTCAGAATTATAGTAGAGAGATTGATTTATTGATTAATTTCAGCTTTAATTTCATCAATATTTCCAGTGGGTCAGAAGTTTATATACACTTTGTTAGTATTAGGTAGGATTGCCTATAAATTGTTTAACTTGGGTCAAATGTTTTTGGTAGCCTTCCACAAGCTTCTCAAAATAAGTTGCTGGAATTTTGTCCCATTCCTCCAGACAGAACTGGTGTTACTGAGTCAGGTTTTAGGCCTCCTTGCATGCACACACTTTTTTAGTTCTGCCCACAAATTTTCTATTAGACTCAGGGGCGAAAAGTTCATTAAATGTTGACAATGGGGGGACAATAAACATAACAATTCTCAAGAGCAATTTTTGAAGAGGACACCAAGGTTTTTTTTGTTGTTGCCCCATTTGCATTTGTATTATTTTATTTCTTAAACAATTATTTTAAGAATATATCATTATATTATTTACAATACACATATTTTAATGGCATTTTAGGGGGGGACAACCCTCAGATGGGGGGGTCCAGACCCCCCCACCGAGATTTCCACCTATGATTAGATTGAGGTCAGGGCTTTGTGATGACCACTCCAATACCTTGACTTTGATGTATAAGCCATTTTGCCACAACTTTGGAGGTATGCTTGGGGTCATTGTCCATTTCGAAGGACCATTTGCAACCAAGAACTTCCTGGCTGATGTCTTGAGATGTTGCTTCAATATATCCACATAAGACTTCATTCCTCATGATGCCATCCATTTTGTGAAGTGCACTGGTCCCTCCTGCAGCAAAGCACCCCTACAACAAGATGCTGCCACCCCCATGCTTCACAGTTGGAATGGTATTCTTCGGCTTGCAAGCCTCACCCTTTTTCCTCCTAACATATTGGCCATCATTATGGCCAAACGGTTATATTTTTGTTTCATCAGACTAGAGGACATTTCTCTAAAATGATCTCCAAAAAGATCTTTGTCCCCATGTGCACTTGCAAACTGTAGTCTAGCTTTTATATGGCGGTTTTGGAGCAGTGGCTTCTTCCTTGCTGAGCAGCCTTTTAGGTTATGTCAATATAAGAGTTGTTTTACTGTGGTTATAGATACTTGTCTACCCGTTTCCTCCAGCATCTTCAGACGGTCCTTTGCTGTTGTTCTGGGATTGATTTGCACTTTTCGCACCAAACTAGGTTCAACTCTAGGAGACATAATGTGTGTCCTTCCTCAGCGGTATGATGGCTGCATGGTCCTATGGTGTTTATACTTGCATACTACAGATGAACGTGGTACTTTCAGACATTTTGAAATTGCTCCCAAGGATGAATCAGACTTTTTTCTTAGGTGTTGGATGATTTCTTTTGATTTTCCCAAGATGCCAAGAAAAAAAGGTACCGAGTTTGAAGGTAGGCCTTTAAGTACATCCACAGGTGCATCTCCAATTGGCCTATCAGAAGCCAATTGGCAAATTGCCTAAAGGCTTGACATCATTTTCAAAGTTGCTGAAAGGCACAGTGTATGTAAACTTCATGTCCCACTGGAATTGTGATAAAGTGTAACAATCTGTCGGTAAACAATTGTTGGAAAAAATACTTGTGTAATGCACAAAGTAGATGTCCTTAATGACTTGCCAAAACTATAGTTTGCAAATATGAAATCTGTGGAGTGGTTAATAAATGAAAAACTTCAACCTAAGTGAATGTAAACGTATGACTTCAACTGTACATGTCTCACGTAAGCTTAAAACAGTAAAACAAAAAACAACAACAAAAGGGAGTTATTTATAGTAGAATGCCTTGACTGCCCTTTCCATACAATGAGTGTGTGATGGCCAAGGCTGCAAAGCAAGAATTTCTGTGAATATTATTGTAATTCAGATATAGTACACAAGTACTACTTTTATTGTTTTACTACGTTTGATCTTATATATCATCCGCATTCATTGTATAGAAAAGAAGTGCTCAGAAATTCTGCTAAATATCTTTGATGTTCCACAGAAGTCAGTAATTCGGCTTTGAAAAAATGTATTTAGTTTCAGTGACATGAGGGTCAGTAAATTATGTCAATTTTCATTTTGGGTCTATCCCTTTCATCATAGGTGACAAGTTCTATCATTTTGATTTGGTAGTTGCAACAGGCCATATTTGGAGAAATGTGAAATTAAGTCAATTTTCAAGATGTGTTTTTTATTTCTATTTTTGATAAAACAAGGGTCTCAGCTTGCAAACTAGATTAATCACCAGCACTGTCAGAGATGCAACAAAAGATGCAAAGTAGAAACATTTCAGAGTGTTTTACTGTTGTTTCAAAAACAAGAGCTTATGAAAGCCCACATTTAAATGATATCTGGCAACAGTTTGGCATAGGAACATAATGATTAAAAGATTGATTAAAAGGTGATACATTTGTTAGTGCATAAAACTCAAAATGTGTTTCTGGCTCAATGCAATTTAAAATGATGGAGCAGGTCATATATGATAACATTAATCTAATATTTAAGCTAATATACAAGCTTCTTCAAGAGGAGGGCAATGTAAAGACTCTGTCACTTACTAATGTGAACTGATCATACACTTGCAAGAGGTCTTCTATTTTGTACTGCTCTAAAACCACAAAGTTTTCAAAGTTAGGGCTGCATCTTCGAGCGCATTCCTGGCAGTGTACCACATATGTTTTTCGTGAGTTGCTCTCACTGGTGACAAACAGCAGGTCAAAGACCTCCACCTTGGGAAAAAACAATAAAAACAAACAAAAAAATGGAACAAGTCCATGAATAGAAAAGACAACAGGTTAAAATGAGACATACAGGGAAATAGATTAAAATGAGAAAGAATTTCACGACTTAGTAGCTTCTCGTGATGGCATGGTTACTCACCTCAATCCGGGTGGCAGATCACGTGGCTCGTTGTGCATGACACCACAGAGACTCCACATGTGGGGGCTCATGCTATTCTCCGTGATCCATGAACAACTTACCACGCACCCCATTGAGAGTGAGAACCACTAATCGCGACCACGAGGAGGTTACCTCATGTGACTGTACTCTCACTAGCAACCGGGCCAATTTTGTTGCTTAGGAGAACTGGCTGGAGTCACTCAGCATGCCCTGGATTCGAACTTGCAACTCCAGGGGTGGTAGTCAATACAATACTCGCTGAGCTACCCAGGCCCCCACTTCTAATTCACCAAATATTTCCAAACGTATGCTTTTCCAAATCTGAAAAGGCTTAATGAAGAATACAGCACACCTCACAGATGTTACAGTAGTGAGCAGGCTCATCCTTGGTCCTCCCGTGCCAAACTAGCTCATTGCCAGCAGCTAGAAGAGCTTCTCTCAGCATCTGACACTGCTTTAGTGTCCTCAACAAACAGTACCTAAGATGCAATAGTAAAAGGACATGTTCAACATTTCCATTGATCTGATTGAGATTTCAGTCCCAATATACAGCATGACCACAATCATAACTGTGGTGCAACAGACTCACTTGATCATCTCAAAGAGCTTGTGGTCAGACACTTTGATGTTCCTGGCCATGTTCCAAGAGAGGTGAATCATTGGAACAATCGATTTGACACTCTGGAGTTTGTTCCACTCGTATCGCTCCACAGCTAACTTGTACTGATGCACTGAAAACAGACACATAATAATAATAATGCTGCTTCTTAACAAACATAAAAATTTTGACTAATCAATAAATCACCTGAAATATAAAAAAAATTGTTTTGGGTGAAAAGCAGACAGAAATGTATTATCATTACTCAATGAAAATCATTAGGTTACATTGAGGTTTGAAGCAACATTTAAATTTTTTTGTAAACTATTCCTTTAAATGTCAGACTCTACTCTGACTTTTAACATTTACTGCCTATGTAGAGTGTTGAGTGCCTTACTCACTAGATTTTGGAACAGAACTAATGGTTCAAAAGTGGTGAAAATCAACTTGACATATTTACCAGTGAGTGGTCCTATATTCCAGGCAATGTTGTTGCACCAGCCAATGGCCTGAACCCAATGCACTGTGCCTGTATTGAGCCAGACAAGATCCCCTGGTCGCTGGATAAAGCGATACACCGGAACACTGGCCTCATACAAGTCCTCTAGATTTGGCCACCATGAGCCCATTAGGTAATTAATATTGTTCCTTAATATCAAAGATAGTGAGGAACATGTCAGTCAGCACATATACAAGCCTAATATTTAGGTACGTACTCTTCAAAGCATGCTAATTTTCATATTGTGACATTTAAGCTAAATTTCACTCAAAAATGTTAATTGTTATTCTTTACTCACCCTCATGTTATTCCAAAATGACAATTCTTTCTTCTGTGAAACACAAAAGGAAATGTTAGGCAGCCTCAGTCACTATTTACTTTCATTGTATGGAAAAAAGATGCAATGAAAGTGAATGATGACTGAGACTAACATTCTGCGTAACATCTCCTTTCGTGTTCCACAGAAGTCAGTCAGTCATACAGGTTTGGAACAACATGAGGGTGAATAAATGAAAGAATTTTCATTTTAGCCAGAATTATCCCTTCAAACTGGAGGTGAAACACAAATAAAAGAAGGTGCCATTTTAATAAAATTAATATATATATTTTTTGCTCTTACTTTTCACAGAAATCATTCATGACACCCCAGTATGGCTCAGGAACAACAAACCATTCACAATCTCCTGGGCCGATGTTAATGTTCACAGAGCAGAAGTTGTTATTTTCCTGATGACCTGAATTGAAAGACAACAGAGTTTAGAGCGTTTTCTTTAACTACCCCCTTTTTCATTCTCAACTTTGTTCTGTATTTAAGGAGTTCTGCCAGTAGGAGATTCATGTGCTTGAATACCAATAAACTGACCTGGTGTTCTGCTGCCTGGGACCTTCATATAGAGCTGGACAGTGTTCATGCCGAGAATGGTGTGGCCCACATGACTGAGCAGATTCCCTGCAGACACCACCCGCGCAAAGGCAGGCAGCTTACTCAACTCAGCCAGCTGCAGCTTCCACCTGCAAGGCCACAGGGCAGAGGGGTCAAATGCAGTGACCTAACATGCCTTCCTGTTCCATCACAACTCTTCATCTGTGCTCGAGGAGTCTGTTTTAATAGGGCCATTTAATTCCAGCACAATCCATCTTAAGACTTTTAATTTTCAAGGGTGCACATGATACTCAATTTGCTGCATCTTGACAGCACTAAGCCATGACAATCCATGTATACATTGATTTTACAATTTGCTTAAGGGTGTGGTTACGGATGATGTTATGCAAAGTACCTATGACCCCTTTCACCACTGTAAAAATCCATGCAACATCAACTTGAGTGGATTATTGTTTTGTTTATTCATTTATTTTTATCCCCTTTTCTCCCAATTTAGAATGCCCAATTCCCAGTACTTAGTAGGTCCTCATGGTGGAGCGTTTACTCACCTCAATCCGGATGACAGAGGACAAGTCTCAGTTGCCTCCGCTTCTGAGACAGTCAATCCGCGCATCTTATCACGTGGCCCCTTGTGCATGACACCACGGAGACTCCCAGCAAGTGGAGGTTCATGCTATTCTCCACAATCTTACCATGCACCCCACTGAGAGCGAGAACCACAAATCGCGGCCACGAGGTTACCCCATGTGACTACCCTCCATAGCAACCGGGCCAATTTGGTTGCTTAGGAGACCTGGCTGGAGTCACTCGGCACACCCTGGATTGCACTCGCGACTCCAGGGGTGGCAGTCAGTGTCAGTACTCTCTGTGCTACCCAGGCCCCCGGCTGAAATCAGCATCAATACTCAAATAAGTAAAATGAAGGGGAGAGTGGACTAAATTTTAAGCTTCATTCACTTTCATTCATATGCATGTAAATGGGAGTATGCAAACATATGCAAAGACATTTTTTATTTTTATTTAAATAGTATATTGTTTTTAAATTAATTTATTTGGATCAAGGCCCTGGAGCATGAAATTATGTAATGTTGGTCCCATTTTAGCAGGGGCCGAAATAATTTTGTATGCTTAAAATATAGTGGGACCAACCTTTAATAATAATGTGAAGAATTAATCACAAACAAATCTTTCACCTGTAGGCCTTTATATATTTCCTTCTCTGCATCATGTATTGTGCATTATTATAAGATTCAATAGATACATGGCCACAGGTATGTGTAAATCAGCTATTTAACAACCAAATGTGGCTCCTTTTTAATATTCTATCATGTTTAATAAAAAAAAAAAATTGGGACAGTTTTCTGCATCCAGACAGGTCAAGTTTCCAACTCTGTGTTACATAAATATTAAATGGTGATGCTTTGAAAAAAGAAACGCTTACACAAGGAATAAAACCAGCGAGCACTTACTTTTTCTCATCTGACAAGTCGATGTTGGTCCCAAATTTAATGTGCTTAAAAGGACCTCTACTTCGACGCACCACACTGAAATACAAATGCAGGCTCCAGTTAAAGACTATAGTACTTTCAAGTGTTTTAAACATTAAGCCTTTTTTTGCACTAGGACTTACTTTTCAGATGGAGCAGATTCTGTGTCTGAGTAGTCCTTCTGCCCTTTCTTTTCATTTTCCTCCTGTCGGATAGTAAATGTGAAACGTAACCATTAGAATCCAAAATACAACTGGTATTATTGAATCGCTTCTCAGTATGAACTCTGTGCACGGTCTTTCATCTTCTCCAAAAACAGCTGGCATGTTTTTCCCCCAAAGGTTGCGAGGGAATGATGACTACTGACCCGCAGCGATTCCTGGAAAGAGGAGGCTTGGTACTGAGCATATCTGGCGATGGTTGTGTGTGACCGGCTGCTCTCACAGCGCCACATCTTCCTGCTGCCCGTCACATCCCAGTTCTCATCAGTGGGCTGAGATATTTGAGTCCTCACCTCCACCAGGTGCTCTGGGTTGGCCTCCACCAGAGTCTTGGTGGAGAACAGCCCTAGGTCTGAGATGGAGGGAAGAGAGGGGGAGGGAGCAAGAAAAGAAGGGCATAAAAACAAAATCATATGAATTAGAAAAATTTGCTTTTTAAAGATGTTTTAAGTGATTTTTTTAGAATACGAAGCAATCATGCAGTTATTACTGAAATGATGCCCTAAGAAAAATTGCCTCTGACTCACAAGTGAATATCTTGTGACTAATGGTTTTAAACTCAAATACAGGCTGTATAAAGAACAAATGTACAAAACACTTTTCTGGTCAGGAAATGGCCTGTTATTGCATAGCTGTTGCAGCAGAGCACAAATTTTGTCCAAATAACTCGACAGCCAATTATGATGATGATAATACCGACACTGATAAGCCACAAAAACAGGTAAACAAGATCTGTCAATTACCCCCCATTTTTAATTTCAAAATATATAGTCTGGTTTCAAGGGTCTCAAATGTAACATTTTATGTCAAGTTTCCCTACTTCCAAACTTAGACATCTCGACGTAAAACGATACATTCCACCATATTTAAAAGCACAGGTACATAAAAATTATATTCAAGAAGAATCCTTCGACTGCTGTGCTTTTTTCTCTTTTGCAAGATGTGCTCATGTAATGACACTATTAGCATGCAGATGGTGCTGTTGTCATTTCTACCCAAGTTAACCTAATATGTGTGCCAAAACCCACAGTATGGCAGCCAAAGCTAAATGCTAGAAGTAATCTCCACTGATATTAACAAAACCACAACATTTCAAACATTTAATCAAAAAGTGTGTGGTGCTAAATCTTTAAATAGTCAAATTAAGATAGCATGCATCAAAGGTCAATGCTCACCACATATGCAGTACTTTCGCAAGCACTCAAATGAACTGACAAACACGCTCTCACCTAGCTTGAGTGCTCCAGCCAGGCCACGGATTACAGTAACAGGGTTGGCTGGGTTTGTGCAGAACTGGTGTAAAGGTGGAAAGAAGGCATCTCTCTTGCTCTCCAACTGCCAAGATTTAAAAAGTTTAAGTCTCTGAGAGAAAAGAACGGCTTGGAATAAAAACGGTTTAATAGAGCAAGCCTAAATTAAGGGCAAGGCTACTCTTAAAACTCTACCTCTTTTTAACATGGCAACAAAGAGCTTTCAATCAGCAAAAAAAGCATTTTGCGCCTTGATCTGTAAAATGGAGCCTTGATCTGTAAAATTTAGGTAATTCTAGAAAGAGTTGCAAAAGTTGAATGACATCCAGTTACACTTTGTCACACATTTGTGATGTTTTACTTACATAGATGCTGGGGGTGGGAGGATTGAGCTTGTCCTTTGGCAGAGGAGGGAAGGGTGGAGAAGGTAATCGTGGAGGGGGACACTTGTCAAGTAAGATGCTGTTGTTGGACACGCCGTTCTTCCTAAAGTTTCTGTAAACCATATATAAACAAATACATAAAAAAAAAATCAGATGGTGGTCAACATTACTGGCTGTACTTTAACTCTTAAATGCACTACGTAATACAAGAATAATGTAGTCAATTTCACAATATTAAACCCAACAGGGCTGCGTTTCCCATAAGCATCATAATGGTCTCTAAAATCAATTTAAGCTAGCAAGGCTTTTGGGAAATGCAGCCAAGGTTGATTAGGACCCTGATCTGAACCAAATAAGTACATAACTACACACAAAAAACTTGATGCGAATGAAACCACAGAGTGATACAGTGTAACAGTGCAAAAGATTGGTTGCAGTGGAAACTGGCCAATTATCGTACAGTTTAGCAGCAATTAGGCAATGCAAAAATATTTGGCCAGAGAACAAAATCAGAATCAAGAATTCCAGAACAGTGCAATATTTTCAAATATTATAATTATGAAGAAAAAAATAACCGTGCTCAAATATTACTTTGATGAGAAAAGAACTGCATGAATGGTGAAATTAAATTCTTTCTTTGAAAAGAACATTAAGGATAATCACACATGCTTTTTCTTCCTAGATGTAGATGGAGCAACAACCCAGAACACTAGAAGGTGAGGCACACACTGGCAAAGTCCTTTTCCAGCATCAAAATGAAACAGCATGTCAAATAAAAAAAAAAAAATAAAAAAAAAAAAATGAAACCATCACGTGCCATGAGAAAACTTTTGCATGCGCGTGAGATACTGTGCACATGCGATACGGTTTCTGGCACAGTTGTCAGATTTCATTAGCATCATCAGTAAGGTCCGGAGCTCGGCAATAATAGGTGAATTTGCATTTGCACTTTGCTTATACATTTTTTATTTGCAACATGGAGGAACAGTTTACAGACCTTTTAAGGTCCAGAGATGTTCCTCAAGAATCAATTGTGCAACTAAAAGAGGATAAGGTAAATTGCTATTCCAGAGTTATGACCGTCATTACTGATGATGCTAATGAAATCCAACAACTATACCAGAAACTGTATCACGAGCATATTTGAAAGTTTATTTATGCGCACGCCATTGTCTCATCTAATATTTTATTTCCCCAAGGATAATGTTTTTATAAAGTCTCATGCTGCACCCAAATTGACTACTGCTACTACTTCTACTACAAGTGATGCAAAACATTGGGTGTGTTTCAAAAAGCTCCCTAGTTCAGTAGTCACTAACTTATGGGAGTCGCCATTTTTAGGGCTGTCTCAATTGCAAAAGTGCACTAATGTCATTTGAAGACGAGCACAAGTGTAAAACTATGAAGTCAAAGCATTAATTTCGCTTTAAAAGAGATGTTGTTTGTTATGTTTTTCATCCATAATGACCGTGAAAGGGAACGTTTTTAAAAGATGGTTAAAAATACACGTTATATATTTTTATATATTTATTTTTCTTCCACAATTCATTTTAATATCCACGGTGAAAATTAACTACAGTGTCATTTATACAACAATGTTGTTGATTAACCCCCAGCTGTGCTTGAATTAGCGAGCTTGTTCTAGTTTTTTGTTTGGAAGGACTCTTGGGAACACGAGAAGACTGCTTGACTCTTTCTGGCGCTTGGCTGCTGCCCTGTTCGGTAGTGTGGTACTTGTCATTTTTGATGATAGAATAACTCATTTCAAGAAACTAGATGATGTATTCACTAAAAAAAGGATTGAGAAAAAGGAGAAAAAAAACAACAACAACAGTGTACCATTATAAAAAACCTTTGAATTTGGAAATCTTGCTTAAAGTTGCTGTAAGCGCTTTTTATCCTTTCTGGAATTTTCAACAGACATAGCCATTGATAACCCATGCCTCCACTTTCCAAAACTCTACACTTCAAAGAAGCATGTCAACACACAGACACACTTGGAGACTGTTGTATTAGAGCAGATGGAGGGTGGGGGTCCCCTTAAGTGATTCACTGTCCGACCTTGAATGTTTCCTGGGAGCAACAATATGAATGATCTGACCACGACCTGCTGTCATTTTTTCGTCTGCTGTTTACAGAGCCAAGGGCTGCTACAGAGACAGGTGTGATATTTCATGGCACCTAGTTCAATAAAATCTGACAGGTAATAAGGATTTTTTCAGCATGTCATTGATAATAAAAAAAAATAAAAAAAATAAAATGAAAAGAACTTACAGCACCTTAAGCAGAAAAGGTTCTGAGAATGCATGTGCAGGGACAATAAAATAAAGTTTGACAAAGACCCAAATGACCACAGAAGCTACTAAAACATCAAGCAAGGATGAGAATTAAGAACTTGTTAAAACAAAATTAAATACTGGAATTAATCATTTACATGTTGTTTGGTTTCATTGATTATCTGCATGTTAATGCTGATGCAGACAGAACTTCACACTAATATACTCCTGCGACCGCTATTCAGCAGCAACACTGCACCTGCTCTGAATTTACAGCACCAGGGGCAAAATAAATAATGTATTGGTTATATGGTTACAAACAAAAACAAATATATAGTGCAATCAGTGTAGACCCATTCAAAAACCAACAGCCACTTTTACACCATCGGGACAAAGATTTCTTGTTGTGGAACCGTACCACACCATACTAATCCTGGCTCACTGGCATGGTAGCAGTTTCTTTCAACTGCTGAGTGGCAAAATCACGATTAGAATGAACTGACTGAGCAAGTGACTAATTTGTAAGTTGCCATGTCACCAAAGGCAGTGCTATGTCCTGACTAGTTAACTAACTATGCTGAGAAATCTGGGATGGTGAAAAAGCACTTAACTCCAATTAGCCAGATCTTCTTAATTAATAAACTTAAAGACTCATGAAAGTCTCAAACTCCTCATTTGTCAATAAATAAAGTTGAGTGGAATCACAATTGGAAGCAGAACAGTGAAATTCTTTAAAATTCCTATCACAAGAATTGAGAACTAGTTAAGTGAATGAATATAACTTTAATCCATGGCATTAGTATTTTATCCACAAGACAGCAAAAAATGGTTTTCAACACTTATCAACCTACCTGCATGCTTTGAGCACCTCACTGGAGCTGGGGTAGATGGAGACAGAGGACCACGGGACGAGCAAGGGAGGAGTCGGTTTATAGCAAACAAAGGATGATGCCACCTTCAAGGGGCTCTGAGAGTCCTCCAGACCTTTGCCATTAAGCGTGGGGCTGTTAAGGCTGTTAACACTGTTCTGAGAACTGTGATGGTCTGCCGATTTGGGGGAGGGTGTGGCCGTGAACATGGCAGAACATGGAGAGGAGGCCACTGAGTTCTCATGTGCCTTAAGCCCTGTCTGCAGACTGGGGTGAAAGTTGTTTAACTTTGTGCTAGCAGCCGCCAACCTGCCGTCCTTATAATTACTTTCATTGGCTTTTCCAATCAAAAAGGCAGAGAGCTGAAGATTGTCTGAACGAAGTACACCTGGTGAGCAGTGTTTTGGACCAGCACCATCTGTTTGGCCTTGCTGGACGTGATTAGGCAGTCCTTCTGACGTGACGATGCTGTTAGGCGTCCCCGTGGAATGCCCGTTTCCTGAAGGCTTGCTCTCTTTGGTATGCACCATGCCTTGCTGTCCACTTGAGGTAGCAGAGTGAGGGAGGCTGGGGGAGGGGAGGTGATTGTGACTAGCCTCCTGTGCTAACGTGTCGCTGGCTGTGGTGGAACATCCGACCTGATTTGGAATGCCAGTGCCGGCTGCCAGGGTAGGCTGGGAAGTCCCAGTGGAAGAGAAAGGCTGCTCCCCATTTGGACCTGCTAAATGTGAACCTGGACTTTTCTGAAGCCCCTGTAATTAAAGATAAAGTGCTAAATTAATAATATTCTGAGTGCAATACAAATTAAGCTCAATAGACAGCATTTGTGGCATAATGTTGATTACCACCAAAAAAAAAATTCAACTTGTCCATCCTTTACTTTAAAAAAAGCAAAAATCATGGTTACAGGGAGACACTTACAATGGAAGTGAATGAGGCAAATTTTTGGAGTTTAAAAAGGCAGAAATTGGAAGCTTATAATTTTATAAAAAACACATTAATTCAGATAAAACGTATGTATTATTTGAGCTGTACAGTTGTTCAAATTGTAAATTCGAGTTTGTTGACAATACATCGTCATGGCAACAAAGTTGTAAAATCAGCTATAACTTTACACAGAAAAAGTATGTGATTTCATCACACTAAAATTATGTTTACATGTGTGACGATGCAGGCGAGGAATGAGGATCTTAACACAGCTTTAATAAAACAAAGGTAAACAAAGTAACAGAATATAAGGAAATAAAAACACAGGGAACCAAGCACAGAGCTTTAAACAATACATGCGAAGAGTGACAAAGACACCAGGGGAAACAAGGGCTTAAATACACAAGGGAAAAAGGAACACCTTGGGAAACAATCAGGGGAAAACCAAATCATAAAATAAACTACAAAAAGGACTACAAAACGAACACCGGAAACAGGAACTAAACAAGAATTTCACCATAAAAGTCTAGAAAACAAAAAAAACAGGGAATACATGACAACATGCATATTGTTTATGTCTTGTGGCTATCCTTTTTAAACATTGAGTATTTTAATGTTAAAGAATTCACTTCCATTGTAAGTGCTCTCACCCAGATATTTGCTGTTTTTAAAGAAAAGGATGGGCAAGTCTAAATAAATTGTGGTAATCAACATCACAAATGCTGATGATTGACCATAATATTTCTTTAAGTATTGCAACTTTTATTACTGAATCCTAACTAGAGACTTTCAATTATGTTTAATATAACCTGCAAACATGCATACTATTCTTTTGCAATAGTCTACTGTCAAAAATGCAATTGATATACTACAAACTGCATGAAAACTGCTATATCTGTCATTTTCTAAAGACTGAAACAAGTGGGAGCCATGGCCCAATGGTTTAGTTCAGAGGTGACAAACACAATTTCAGCCCGGGCCACATCATCATCGTTATGTGGTCTCAAAGGGCTGATTGAAAAATTGCCACCTGGACCTGATTTGGTAGCAGCAATACAATTACCAATAATATTGTATATTTTGTGCTTTGAAATTCACATTTGACAGCAAACACTAATTTTGAGTTTAGGATGCAGATTTAAATAATGACATTAACAGTAACATCTGTGAAAAAATTACCACCTAATTTAAATAGGGCTAAATTGAAATATTCTGTCTTCGACTAAGTTGAGTCTCCTTTACAGATTCCTTTCATCAGGCTCCTACTTAAAGTGATGTTTGTAGAGAATAGTCCAATTTATGGCATGGCACAAATTTGGTGTATTCTCCTATTTTCTTGGTCAATGCTGTTTATAATATTTGGGCTGTTTAATATGATTTTAAACTAGTTTAAATCACAGACACATTTGACGTTTTGTTATATAGAATTCTGTGCCACGCTTCTCACGAGGGCTATCAACTGAGCAGTGCTAATAATTGGTCTGGGTAGCACGGTCTCATTACGCTTATGAAGCAAACAAACATGCTCTCCAAATAGTACGGTTAGAATGACAGAGGAAGGCTCATTAAAATTGACAAGAAAATTGCTTGCTGGTTAGTCACTGATGTTATTATCACCAGCCATTCTACGTTTTTGAAATTATCTCACGGGCCACATGAAATTAGGTGATGGCCTGAATTTGCCCCGCAGGCCTTGAGCGTTCCGTCTGTGGTATAGTGAATGCACTTGCATGTTGAGCCCATTGTGACCATGCAGGAGATACAGATATGATATGGCATGAAATGTCTCGATTTCCCCTGCTTATGCCAGAATTAAAACATCTCTATAAATTAAAAGGAGCTACTTGAACTACTTTAAAAAATAAATAAACATTCTTAACATATCTAGGCATCATCAGCAAACTGAAATTTTAAGTAACATGAACAATAGGTTTTGCTTACTTTACTTTTTTCAAAAGAGGAACAAGTGACATGCCAGCCTTAATTGAAGTACAAACGACCTTTTCTGCAACCTAAGTTTTAAACACTTGTTTAAATGGCACCAGCTTCTGGCTCACCTGAGCGGAGTTGACGTGTTGGCTTTTCCATGGTTCACCATCCATGCTGCTGCTGGTGGGGGTTGTGCAGTTATGAGGTAGTGCGTTTTGCCGCAAGTAAGGCACGTTTACGTTGCTCCCAGATCCAGGGAGGTGATTATTGCCCACAGAGACAACATCTGTGTTACCCAGGGTTCTAGCCGTGCAGCAGGGGGTGGGGCTTGCAGGGACAGGACTGTTGGATATTGGCTGAGCAGCACATCGGGAGAAGGCAGAGGGTGTGCGGGAAAGAGCGATGTGTTGTTGGTGAGGGGAGGATGTGGAATTTGAGTTCACAGGCAGTAAGGGGTCCGCTACAGGACCATTGGACCCATTGGGCCACACTTGACCCATAGCATTCAGCCTCATCTGTTGAGAAATAGAAAGCAAACCACCTTTAATAACGTGGTATAATGTTATTTAGCACAACAATTAATTTCAACTCATCCCACCTTTTCTTTAAAAAAAAAAAAAAAAAAAAGAAAAAGAAAAAACATCAAATGGAAGTGAATGTGGCCAATTTTGGAGGGTTTAAAAAAGACAGAAATGTCAAGCTTGTAATTTGCTAAAAACACATTAACTCATCTGTAAAAACTCATATTATTTGAGCTTTAAAGTTGTTATAATTGTTATTCTAACAGTCATTTTAAGGTTTGTTGACATAACATGATCATGGCAAGAAAGTTGGTTAGTAAGTGATTTTATCACACTAAAATTGTTAACATGCATATAGTTTGTCTTGCGGCAATCTGTTTGAAACAGTGAATATTTTAACATTAAAAAATTGGTCCATATTCACTTCCCATTTAAAGTGACTCATGGTCACCTTGATTTTTGCTTTTTTAAAGGCGAAGTGTGTAATTTCTGCGCTACTAGTTGGCACCAAATGGAATTACAAAAATAAAGTGTTTTCAAACAACCTTTGGCAACACCTATTAGACTCATCACACCCTTTCGCACTTTCTGATTCCATACGAAAAAATAGGCAATACTAAACAAAGGTGATAAACGTTTAATGTAAAAACGAACAAGACCAGAAAGCATTGCAATGGAATCTGGTCATCAAATAACATCGCTGGATTGAAAGGCAGATGGGTGTGCAGGATCGAACACTTGAGGTAAGACGTTTCTGGTCACTAGTAAGCGTAACGACAGTGCAGTTTCTGACCATTTTGGTGCCCTAGGTGAGATCACTGTTGTTGACCTGGGGAGATGGTGGTGCATTAACGACTTGCGCTGCAAACTCATTATTTTCGGTCCCGTTTGCTAGATCGATTGCATCATTGGTGGCGAGTGTGTGTCCTCCAGCAGTAAATGCGACGCCAATGTTCACACTTGTTTTACTCGGTTCTCGGTCTCTGTCTTTTAGCAAGTCTTCGAATTTTTACATACATTTCTGTAGTAATCAATATTATGTAACAAATGCTGTTGATTGACCTCAACTTTTGTTGAACCCAAAATACTCTATTATGAAAGCTGTTTTGCGGACTGGGGAGTGGACTTTGTTACTGAACACGAGACAACCTGTAGGAGTCCTCACATGATTAGGAAGTAAAATTAAAGCATAAGGACATCACTTCTACAAAAACACCCACACAGGTGATACGTTCCTGAGTGAGTGTGCAATGCAAGCAGGGATGCAAATGCATTGCTCGCAGTGCACATCTTCTGAATTACGGCATGCGATGCACAGAAGAGCAACTGTCGTTCACAGTGGGACAAATAATGGCATAAAATTAATTAAAAAAAAAAAAAAAACACACAAATTAAGCGACCCACATTATGTTTTCCTACACTTGAACATTTGTGATGATGCAAGTTGATGACAGAAAAGCACCGGGGTTCGATAGAATCATGAATGAGTCTGAAACCAGACAAATGCAAACAGGCCAAGTCTGAAAACCGTGAAAAGTGAAGTGAACCACACGTAAGAAATTTAACTAGATTTTGCACGTCTGCCAATGTTTTAATCACAATCCATTTATGATATTTGGATGTGCTTTGATGTATTAAATTGTGATATGTATTGTAAAGCATTTCATATTGTGATCACATTGTAGCACGCTACTACCCAATGCCACTATACGAGTTCCATACTTGCTGATTCTGTTGGATTAGACTGAGCTGCTTTTCCATTTGTTCCAGCATCTGCAACTGAACTGGCTTCAAATTGGCCCTGTTGGTCCGTAACTGTTCGAGGAGCTGTAAACACAAGCACAGAGAAGGACGAGTAAACCAAACAATATGAATAGATTTCTGTGGATCAGCACCAGTACAAATATCTAATGCTGGCATATGAAACAGACTTTCCGAATCAATTCCGATTGACAAGCTCTTGGTTCAGTTCGATTCAGAATTAGATTTGATATCGATTCATAAATGTATTTAAGTTATATTGTCCCTTTTGCTTACATTTACATTTATGCATTTGGCAGACGCTTTTATCCAAAGCGACTTAGTGCACTTATTACAGGGACAATCCCCCCGGATCAGCCTGGAGTTAAGTGCCTTACTAAAGGACACAATGGTGGTGGCTGTGGGGATCGAACCAGCGACTGATTACCAGTTATGTGCTTTAGACCACTACGCCACCACCACTCCAGTTTTGCTTGCATATGAAATAATTTTACAGCTGTTAATTATACAGGGGCCTTCTAACTAGGTATATTACGAAAATAGTATTTTTATTATATTTTATTAGTTTTTCATCATGCGTCACATTTTGGCTTTTTAAAAATGAACAAATTCATGTATTCAATCAATAAATAACAATCATTTATATATCATTTTTCGTTTTTAATTGCATAATTTATAAGTATTTACATTAATTTGTTGAACGTGGTAAAACTGGTGCGGTCTCTTTAACAAAACCGGCATTTCTGTAAAAACCGTCTCTGCAGCTTTATCTCATCTGTGGTATGATTGATTAGAAATAAATGTTTATTTTTTGTTGTTTTTGATCAACAACTGACTGTAGAGAACAAAAAGGGTATTAAAAGAGGCATTATTAAATGATACATGGGTCACGTGGATCTAGTCTTTGGACACGCTTTACATGGAACAACTTTTGCTCTCAACATGCTGTGAAAAGATCTCACTGCTGAACACTTCACGACTAAACTACACAATTACTGGTGAGTAAAATGTAAACATTTATTAGCCAGTTGCCAAATACTGTAAATACATTTTTGCCGCAGAGCACGAAATTTGGTTTTAAATGTGAGTGATTTCCTCTTATTGTAAGAGAGGGTTGCACATAGAGAAAAACATCGATCTTCAGATTAAAGAATCGATATAGAGATAGTTCAAATGAAGATCACAATGTATTGAAAAATCTATATTTTTACCCAACCCTACATAAATAATTTATATATTCAGCAGTTTGTCATTCTGTACATAAGAAGGCCAATAAGGAGCCATTAAAATCTGAATCTACCAACCTGAAGCTTCTGGGGGGTTAAACTCCAATTGGGGATTTGATGATGATTTGAATCATTTGCCCAGGAATCTGGTGAATTCTGTTTGCGTGTACAGAGAGAGGAGAAACATGTAAATAACCAGCAAGCATCTTTGAAACTTATAGATAATACTAATATTAATAGAACAAACTACAAACTAAAATGTTATCCATCTGTACCCTGGCAGGACTAGCGGTCCTCTTCTTTTTGGCCGGGATGGACTGGTTGTCTGTCTGGCCAGAGAGAACATGAGGAAGAGACTGTCCTGGGATTTGGGACTGGGCTTCATTGCTCTGATGAGATTTGCAGGTTTGCTGAAGGTAAAAGATACATGATTGCAGCTAGGACAGCTGTCTACCCACACAGTTGTGATTGCACAAAACAAGCTGACCCAATGAGTAAAAGTTACGTTATCTTTATATGCTCAACACAATACAGTTAACATGCAGTATATTGTTCCTCTGTAAAGGTGTTTTGCACCACTGATTAACAATGACACATTGTTACCAATGTTTCAATGTCAAACTGTTCCCCAAGAGAATTTGTAAGATGAAAATATTGTTGAGCCGGAGAATAGAACGTTTGCAACAATTCTCACTCATTTCAATTCAACAATATGACCAATATGCTGAAACAATGGATGATGTGCACTGATAAGTGCTATGGTATAATGAACTAGAAGAAATAACTTAAACTCAACAGTTTAAGATTATTCTCCAGAATCAATGTTAAGCGCAACATTGTTCTGCCGGACTGGAAATGAAGGACCTTTTAGTGGTACTTAATCACACTGATAGCAGGGCCTTAACACACACAGATACATTGATGTTTCATTAAAGTCTCATGAAAACAAGAATGTCCCAGCTACCACTAATAAATTATTTTTATACAGTTGAAGTCAGAAGTTTACATACACTTGGGTTGAGGATATTATAAAAAAAAAAAAAAAAAAAGTTATCCACTCCACAGATTTAATATTAGCAAACTCTAGTTTTCTTCATGCATGACACAAATAATCTTTTTCAGCAATTGTGTACAGACAGATTGTTTCACTTTTAATTGACTATTCCAAAATTTCAGTGGGTCAGAAGTTTACATATACCAAGTTAACTTTGCCTTTAAGCAGCTGTGAACTTCCAGAAAATTATGTCAAGCATTTCGACAATTAGTTTCTGATAGGCGTACTGAATTAGAGGTGTACCTGTTGATGCATTTTAAGGCCTACCTTCAAAGACCTCAGAAAAAAATTGTGGCCATCCACAATTCCGGCTAATCATCGGGAAAATTTTCCAAATGCCTGAAGGTACCACATTCATCTGAACAAACAATAGTACACAAGTATAGACACCATGGGACCATGCAGCCATCATACCGCTCAGGAAGGAGATGCATTCTGTCTCCTAGAGATGAACGTAGTTTGGGGCAAAAAGTGCAAATCAATCCCAGAACAAATGGCAAATGACCTTGTGAAGATACTGGAGGAAACAGGTAGACAAGCATCTATATCCACAGTAAAACGAGTCCTATATCAACATAACCTGAAAGGCTGTTCAGCAAGGAAGAATCCACTGCTCCAAAACAGCCACAAAAACCCAGACTACAGTTTGCAAGTGCACATGGGGACAAAGATCTTTTTGGAGAAATGTCCTCTGGTCTAATGAAACAAAAATGCACTTCACAAAATAAATGGCATCATGAGGAAGGCAAATTATGTGGATATATTGAAGCAACATCTCGATATCAGCCAGGAAGCTAAAGGTTGGTCGAAAATGGGTCTTCCAAATGGACAATGACCCCAAGCATACCTCCAAAGTTGTGGCAAAATGGCTTAAGGACAACAAAGTCAAGGTATTGGAGTGGCCATCACAAAGCCCTGACATCAATCTGAAAGAAAATTTGTGGGCGGAAATGAAAAAGCATGTGCGAGCAAGGAGGCCTAAAAACCTGATTCCGTTACACCAGTTCTGTCTGGAGGAATGGGACAAAATTCCAGCAACATATTGTAAGAAGCTTGTGGAAGGCTACCAAAAACATTTGACCCAAGTTAAACAATTTAAAAGCAATGCTACCAAATACTAACAAATTATAAGTAAACTTCTGACCCACTGGAAATGTGAAGAAAAGCTGAAATAAATTATTCCCTCTACTATTATTCTGACATTTCAAATTCTTAAAATAAAGTAGTGATCCTAACTGACCTAAGACAGGGAATGATTTCTGTGATTAAATGTCAAGAATTGTGATAGAATTTGCTTAAATGTATTTGTCTAAGGTGTATGTAACCTTCTGAATAAGTCTAAACCCTCAGGTCTGCTTTGTGTAGATGGGGTAAGGCAAAGTGCACACAAGACTGAAGGTCGTCGCCCTGCTCACATTTAAACACTTCAAGTCTTTGACAACAAGGTTGTATCAGTTACAATATCACCTCCCCTATACTTACGATCCTGGAACACATTCTCACACAAACTTACGTAAAATGCAATGGGTGAATTTATTATTGACAAATAAAACAACATGGGGGGCCAGTGGTCTTTTTTATTCTGATTGCACAGATTATGAAAAAGAAAAAAGAAAAAAAAAAAAAAAAAAAGGTGAAAAATATCAATAAGGCAGTAATTGGAAAGATGTGGGAGACCAGTTTGATATTTGCTTCCCTTCTCGTGCTCCTTTGCTCTCTCATTTATTGACTGTTGGTCATTGCTAAGCTCTTACTCATAGGGACATTGAGAACTCCTGACAACTGGTCGGCCAGATTTCTAACAAATACTTCCTCTTCCAACTAATTTGAAATATCTCGTAGCTAGGGTTACAAATTTTGGCAAATTATTTTAACCAAATAACCACTGGTACTAACCGGTATTTACTCAGTTAACCAATAAACCATAAAATCAAACAGGCATGACAGTTCTATACTGACTGAAAAAAAAAAAAAAAAAAACATGTCTCACATGACAGATGTGCACAGTTATTTAGCAATAGTTATTACACCAACATATGAATCAACAACCGTATACTTCCTTCTAATTTTTCGCAACAAACACATTTTAAATAGATCGCTTGCATGCCAAATTATCCTAAGAGGTGATAACGTTTGGCAGCTTAATGGAAAAATAAAAACAGCCAACCTACCCACAATTTGTGCTGCTGAGCAATCCTAATCATTTTTCTTAGAAGAAACAACGTATATACACATGGGCAGCGGTCAGTACAGTATGCAGCCGGTTGACAGCAAAACAAGGCACTTATGCCCTGCATCGCACACTCGTCTTCCATACAACAAACGAGAAATGCGGGTTGCGAGGCTATAAACATATGCTTTTAGACGTCGAGGCTTGCACATTTTAGGTTTTTATATGGCACCGCATTGTATTCAAGCTACTATTAAACTAAAGTCCTATTTTACAATTTGCATTGGAAAATGTCTTCACAGACAAAACTTTCCCACAGCACATGCCTTATATTTCCCTGTCATTCAGGCCGAGAGGAAACTAGTGGTTTGTGTGCCAACAGCACCCTAGATAGTACATAAAATGCCATACATATTAAACCCATCAAATTAACACTCTGTTGTTCCTTTACTTAACTTCGTTTCATTTTTAACCAACATAATTAGTCAAACAAATTGTTATTGTGGTTAGTCGGTTAACCGTCTAGATCCATACTCTTAGCATATGCAACCAGTCGCAGAGTGTCTTACAAGTGTGCACACTAGAAGGACGTTGGTGATGGTCGCATGCTGGAAGTTGGCTAAGAGCCAGGGCTTTTTGACACAGACTAGTCACCAGCATCAAAAAATGACGAGCTTCAGTCTTGTAGTTAGTATTTGGCTCAAGTCGAGTGTCTGCTGGCTTGTCTATCTGAGCTGTTCTCACCTGTTGTGCCGTGTTGAGCGCTCCCTGTCTGGAAGTGAGCTCTGCTGGAATTGGAAGGCTCCACGCCTCCTCAATACTAGGGAGCATTTTACTTTTACTTGGTAAACTACCTTGCTGAAGATTACACAACTGAGCCTAGAAAAAGATTGTTTAGAAAACATGTTCAATGTCGGATTCCGCTAAGGTTGAGTCAATGCAATGGTGGTATGCATCAAGTCACAGATGAAAATGACAGTCATATAATTCTCAGTACTAACGTAAAGTACGTCAAATATGGGACGTGATTAAACTCAGAGGAAACACTGGCCAAAAAAAAACAAACAATCATCCCAAAAGAAAACGTAACACAATGACAACACATTCAGATGAAATGCAGACTTCTTTTCCTAATAATGTCAAATTGCAAGAATGTCAAATTGCAAGAACTCTAGATTTTTTGTAAGGGAATTGCTTTTCAGACCGTACATGGAATGGCAATTTTTTGCATGTGCATTAAGGGGATTCTCTACCTGTAGGCATTTAATGCGAGCTGTAAGAGCTGGGATGTTGCTGCAGGACTTGCTGCATGTGGCATTGATGTAGCACTTGATGGCATCCTGTGGCTGGTTGCAGGATTCGTAGAGTGTGCCTAGGTCCATCCAGGCGGCTGCATGGCTGTGGTCCAACTGCACTGCACAGATATACGCTTGCAGTGCATCCATCGGTTGGTTCTGCTGCTGATACAACACACTGGGGACACGAGTACAACAAGGAGTCAAAAAGATGACTTGGATCAGGAGAGGGACAAGGGCCTGTTTCAGCTTCCCTATCAGTAGTACCTAACTTCCCTATACATAATAAAAAATGAAGAAAAAAATCCCAACTCCTTTAAATTTATCTAAGTTTTTGTTGTTACCAGCCACGACCACCAACATTTGGCCGGTTTCTACTTTTGACATAGTCTCAAAATGAAGCTCCATTGGAACAAATCAGCACTCCACTTAAATGTATGACACTGTGTACACCTGGTATTAAGAAGTGTTTTGGGTGATCCGATGACAGACATTTGCCAATATTCAATAATAAGGTATACCATGATAATTACCATGCACAATATTGTTATCATATGTCAAAATAGTGAAAATTCCTAGATCTAGATGCCTATTAACCACATTGTTTAGATTTTTCTGAATGCGCTGTAGCATTTCCATCAATAAATCAACAATCCCAACACACTAACTCTTACAGTAATAGGAATACATACCACATTACCAGGAAACTCAAAACTTAATGTTTCTTTTTCAATTAAACTTCTGCCTCAAAATGTTACCATTGTTATTACTTGTTTGTTTACAATGAAAATAAACCGTAATAAATTAGATAAATGCAAAACAGAAGCATTGGACTAAGACTTTTGAAAGCTATCATGTCTCTTTGAACTTTGCAAAGTTGCTTTCCTTGTGATCTTTTAATTTAGAAAATACAAAACAAGTAACTAAATCTTGCAATTAAGAACAAAAGTTTATTGATCTTTCAACCTGCTTTGTAATTCAATACAATATCTTGATAATACCATACACAATCATAAATGCTTCAGCAAAAAAATTTGATACAATCACATCCCTATCCAATCACAAGTGGTCAGTGTTAAAAAACAGGTGAAAACGGGGTACAAATCGTTTTGTGATCGGAAAAACACACAATAAAAAAAACACACACGGTAGTCAAAAAACTTGTGACCACATCACATTTGAGGTTTAAACACTAAACCGTACCAGACTGCATTGAAGCACCATCCTTGACCTGTCTATATCATCCACTGCGCTAGAACAATAATTTAAACCTGGTCTGTTAAGAGAGGCTTAAATGGAAATAAACATCAGATCTAAGAATTTGAAGAAGCGAATAAATATGCAAGCACGTGAACTTCACTGATCTTCATATCTGTCTAATATCAACATGTAGCGACACAGAAGAGAAGCACACACATATTAAGCTCTAATGCAGGTACTTCACAAAACCAATAATTCTGCTTAAAATTATGCATTTGTACTTAGATAAAATTTCTATTGCATCTGGGAAAAACAGCGTACCGTCTTTATTCACTCTTTCTTTGTTTGTAATGACTTTTTGCAGTTTATTATGATGCAGTAACACATTAACATATTGATTGATGTATGTTGTCTTGAAATCAGAGCTCCTCTCAAAATCTGAACACAAGTGGTCACAGGAGACGCATTCAATGAGTAAACAGCGATGCGTCTCGCCTGACCACATGTGATCGGATCACCTGAGACACAACTTAATACCAGGTGTAAACTTGGTCATACATTTGTGTGGAGTGGGAATTTGTACCAATGGATTTTTATGGTGAGGAGGAGCGACAAAATGTCTTGACACAATGCTGTTGGTGGTCGTGGCAAGTAACAACAAAAACTTAGTTTTAAGGAGTTGGAATTTTTTGCTTAACACCAGGTGTAAACAGGGTCTACAGTAAACATCAATTATGGATGAAGGGATATTGGGAAATAATGCACAAAGATGATGATCAATAAGCTTAAAATAATTTCTTGACACTCAAAACTTGCAACTAGGGAACTAGCAATGGGGAGGAATACCTGTGCACTTGATGTGTCTATTACTGTTAAATAAAATTACAAAAAAAATAAAAATACAATTAAAAAAAATTCTAGTTGGATTGGTTGGTTAGGTGACAGCAACTTGCATCAGCACTGCACAGTCACCATATTAAACACGGTTACAGAGATAATTAAATGCTGTACACATAGGACACATTCTTATGTTAAAAAACACAACAAGTGTGTAAACGGAGCTCAACTAAATGGAACAGAACAAATGGATCTTAAAGGCTAATTTATATTTACTGGGCGAACAGGCTTTGCTTAGTTTGCCTACAAGTGATGAAGTGCAGTGACGTTTACGTTCTGCCAATGTGTTCGTTTGGTGATATTTGTCCTGTTCGCACACATCTCAGAAATTCTTGACCAAGGAGATCTCAACTGGTCGAAGAACATTGATGATTGGTTAAAACTATTCGTGGGTGTGGTTTGGATGTGATGTTTTTTTATTTACAATCATGCATGCCAGATGAGTTGTTGTTACTTAGGTTACTGTCTTTAAAATGGATAACTTTGAAACCTGTCTCATTAAGCAGAAGTCTACTTCTATTTGTATTTATTTTTTTCACGATTTGCAACGCAAACTCTACAAAGACAGCGCGGCCACGACAAATGAGTAGAGAGGTTGGGTTTTTTCAAAGTGGAAGGGACCGTTACAAATTTAATAAAGCAAATATGCGACACAGCACTAAAATTGGTGGTCCACGGAGAGAAAAACCTGTATTATTTGCTTTACTTGTGGCTGAAGAGAAAAAGTTTGGCTTCATCCAAAGTATAAAACAGTCTAGTATATTTAGTCACTAGACTAATCTAGTGACTAAATATAATGAGGTCAGTGACAACATCCGTGCTCCACCACAGTTTATCCTGCCTTATCACCCTATAGAAGCAAGACATTATTCCCAATCTTTTTGCTTGCTAGGGTGGTGATTAAAGGGAGACTGCAGCTCTGAAATGCTGGAGAATACTGCAGTCATTTTTAGTCTAGACTCAAGAGCATTTCTGTCTCTCCACTGAGAGAAAGACAAACAAAGTTTAAGACAATGTCGTGCAAACGATAAGACTACAAGTGTCCCATTTTGCAAAATGTGATTTAAGAGCACAAGCATGTTTGTTAGTAGGGTTTACTATGAGAATGACTTTGACAAACAACAAACATCAAGTAAATGCAATATTGTGCTTACCCAATTGAGCACCACGTATCTGCACTGGCTTCAGACTTATCAATAGACTGTCGGTAAGATATGAAGGCATCTTGGACCTTCCCAATACTTGAGTAGCACCTTAATGAAAAGAAAAGAGCATCATTATCAAAACACATCAAATCAAGCTTCATCACCTAAAAGCTAACACAGTATAGTAAATAGGCGTACTTTTGTCGGTAGCTTTGTTTCTGCAACATCGCACTGGGTAGTCCAAACCACCATGACTTCTCATTGGTCCAAAATTACCATATGACCATACATTAAACAACTATGTATCTATAGTTTAAAGCATTAATATTCACAGGGTTCCCACTCTTTTCAAGCCGCTTTTATTTTGCCGTTTCTGAGTGTTTTTGACAGAAGTTTCTCACCTCCAGATAAGCAGTATGCTCCATGGCATAGTGTGATTATTTATCCCCATAAAGCAGTAATTTAATTAAATAAATTCATAGTCTGTATGTGCTGTGCTCTCTGTCTCATTCATCTCACACATATAAGCGTACACATGATGATCATGACGAGGTGTTTTCAGTGTACGAGCGACCAGCTCTACACATTCGTTTTGAAGCGCATATCACTTGCAGATATTTATTTATCAATTAAATCAGACACCTTTTTTTTGGTTTAATTATCACACTAGGACATATCATAATTTTAAATGTACATTCAAACATTAATTTGTCCAAATACAATGTCATATTCCATGACATTCTGCGGTTTATTGCTAATGCCATTTCTATGACTACATTCCATGTTTTCTGCATACTACATATGTTGTAACTGTGGTATAAGCTGACTCCGATCATTGACTTACTGAAAATTAATTCACATTCCGAGATGTTAAGACCGAAACATCATGCTATGAACCCAGTGTGATTTCTTTTTTTAAATCACTGTTCCGACTGTCATCGTCTTCTAAAGTTTATAACTCACAGGGATGCAAACTCCCGAGGGTCCAAAAAGTTGACAATCACTAATCCACAGGATTTTTTTTTTTTAAAGAAAAAGCTAAAAAGCACCAGCTTAAGCCATTTTAATTATTCAAGTATAGAAAATGATCTGCACAATTGTGTAGAATTAACTGCAAAAATAAAATTTATTTTGGTGTGGCTTGCTTCTGTTTCACTAATATGTTCAGATTCAATAACTAATATTTTTATTTTTTTAGGGTTCCTGGGTAGTGTTATTTCCTAATTGCTTATGCCTCAGAAGTATAGAAAATGGCTATCATTCCCCACAAACTTTGCTTTTGTGACCATATTTTGACATGTACCTATTTTCCAGAACATTTCAGATAAATTCAGTTCTGAGTAAACTTGGAGTAACTTCTAAAATTTTCTAGAACTTACCAGTAATATAAATAGTAGCATAAATACAGAGGCCGGATACAGGCTGGGAGGTCATAAGAGACTTCAAAATGGTGGCATTCCTGATGGATCTCCAAGGCGGTTTTACCAAGTTTCCCTGCTATCTTTGCCTTTGGGACAGCAGGGACACCAAGGCGCACTACCACAGGCGGGACTGGCCACAGCGGACAGAGTTCTCTGTGGGGAGGAACAACGTCATGTGGGAGTCACTGGTGGACCCCCGGAAGGTGCGGATGCCACAACTGCACATTAAATTGGGCCTTATGAAACAATTTGTCAGAGCTCTAGATAAGGAGTCGGTAACTTTCAAATACATTCAAGACTTTTTCCCTAAGCTGTCTGAGGCAAAAGGTCAAAGCCGGTGTCTTCGTTGGACCAATAAATTCCTCAGGAAGCTCACTAGCAAGGAGCTTTGTCACAGTGGAGAACTACAGCACAATGGGGTGTAGGATCTCCCTCAAAGTCCATGTCCTTGATGCTCATCTTGATAAATTCCAGGAGAACAGGGGAGCATACATGGAGCAAGGCAAGTGCTTCTATCAGGATATACTGGACTTTGAAGGCGGTTACCAAGGACAGTACAAAGAGAACATGATGGGAGACTACATTTGGGGGTTTCGTGAAAATTATAAACAGGATAATCGTAAATCTCGAAAACCTACTCGCTTCTAAATCTTTTGTAGTCATTTTTGTATAACTTTAGTATAAATACATGTTAATTTTGATATGTTGTTTTTCTGATTTTATGTGAACGAAAAGACTAAATACACAAAATATCGCTGTTCTGGTCACAAAAGCAAAGTTTGTAGGGAATAATAGCCATTTTCTATACTTTTTGAGGCATAAGCAATTAGGAAATAACACTTACTACCCAGGAACAAGAATAGTGTTACATAGTGTAATTGATTAGTTTAGTGACCCGTTCTTGAGATGCCACTAGGTGGCAACAAATGAAAGTCTAATGTGCTATGAGAGCGAGTCATTGAATCATTTCAAATGTTCCCGATTGAACTCTGCCAAGAGACTTTATAGTGTTTAAGCATTATAAGAACAAAGCAGATCTATAATTTCCACTCAGTTTGTGAACTGCAAGCATGACTTTTCATCCAAAAAGACAACAATAATAGTCTAATAATAATAATAATCATAATGAGTATCAATAACGTTCTTACCTTCTAAATTATAAAAATTTGCATATCAAATCTACTGACTTCAGTAGAATGACTAAGCATTATAAAAACAAAGCAGATGTACTGTATCATACTCCTATGGAGTTTAAACAGCTGAACATGACTTTTCAGAAAAGACAACAATAATAGCACAATAACAATACCTTTGAGTTTCAATGATGTCCCTTCGTCATTGAAAAGTGCATTTCACACAAGTTGAATCAAGGCGTCAAAGCTCCGCTAAACACCAGCGTCAAGCGGTGCTTTGTCCTCCACATTAGGGTGCCTACAAACTGACTAGAGTTTATGCTGCATCAAAGAATGCTGCAAATGCATTGCATGTCGGAAGTACGAAGAGGGAAATTATGAGACGTTCAACATCTCTTCATAAATTTGAACCATTTTAAAATATTCGATGTAGCTTTGTATTCTCAAAGACATCATTTGTGAGGCAAAAAGTGTGTGAAACACTTGTGTGAAGTTGGAGGCAAGGTTATGCTGACGCATCACTTCATAGACTTCAATGTATTCGGCAGCACTGACACAAGTCATGTGACATCCCCTCAACGTGCAGAAACATCAGTCATTTTACACATTAATATCTCTTCCACCCTTTTCTCTCGATGAACAAGGTAGACTCACATGCTGATGCTGAATTAAATGAACACAACATGCCCCTCCCATTCAGTTGGTCGGTACAAGTACCAGGCAATTCAGTTTGTTTAAGAATGAGAAGTTTCACAAATGCCGCTTCTTCCTTTGCATGCGCCGCTGAAGCAAAGCACGCAATTGGTCGTAGCTGTAACCAATCAAGAGATCTGCCTCGGTTGCACCTCGATTGCCAAGCTCACGAATGGCTGCTGCTGTAATCAATCATTAGGGTGCAAGAGCCCTTAACTGCTAATGTTGTTTCACAATGCACAACTGCCAGCAGTGAAAAACTATAAAAAATAAAAAAAAAAGTGTGTATTTGACTCCTATTCAGAGCCAGATCGTTACAATATTTTTGTGCTTGTAATGGAAACCTTGCTAGCAACATAGACAAATGGTTATATTAATAATTTCTAGGACAAATCATTATTCAAGGACATTTAGGTATTTTTCCATGACTGGAAAAATGCATTGCAAAATTCCAGGTTTTCCAGTATGTGGGGAACCCTGTATTCAGAATAATCCATTGTAAATTGCAATTTCGGCTTACCTGCCCAGGAAGTACCAAGACTGTCCTGAATTGGGGTCTGCTTCTAGGGACTTCTGCAGACACTGAATAGCATAGCTGTTCTTGTTGGCTTTATCTCCCAACTGTTCGACCATGTGATGCATCCAGCCTGGAGAAGCAACGGTAAACATGAGGATCAAATCAGATATTGCATTCTCAATTAAACAACTGGAATGCCAACAATAACTGAACAGTCTCCTTCAACACTAAGCCACCCTGTGTGCTGTAAAGGCTGTTAAAAAGGCTCTCATAAAGGAAGCAAATGGTTTGAGTTTGCCGTCTTCAGGGTAAGGAGGGGAGATGGGGTGGGGGGGGGGACGGATTCTACCACCAGCGACTTCAAAAGGTCTCAGCAGAGATTGGTCTGTCCAAAAGACCCTCTCCTCTAAATTTCCACCCAGTCAGCGGTTAAAGAGAGCGAGACCCATGTGGCATGGCTTCTCTCAGGCACTGATCCCAGCCGAGCTTTTAATAACAGTGGCAAGCACCTGTGCCCGGGACCCGTTACTACAGCAACCAGATCATTGCCAACAATTCCAGAGGCAACGTGGCAATGGTTTTATGGCAACTGTTTTTTGTTTTCTCTCCAGACTGGTGAAGGAATGACGCTCAGCGTGATGAGGTAGAGATGGTGTTTAACCCTCAGGGGTCGACACACGTGCCCGAGCATCCTGCTGGATTTTTTCAGCATAAAAGCAAACACTTATTTTGAGAGGGCTTCTCAACTTAAAATACTCTGTCATTTTTGGGCATACAAATAAGTGTAAGACATCATTAGTACACTCACAATAACAACAAGCATATTCCTGAAACGAGTCACAAAAATGAACCGAAACTCCGCGAATTCTTTTCACACAAACATGAAAAATATGTCTAAAAAAAACTTTTAAATAAAACAAATCAAAATAAAACAATATTCTCCTGCAATGGTAAATTGTCTGCACTTATATAGTGCCTTTTTAAACTTAGCGGTATTCAAAAAGCTTAACACTTAGTCTCATTCACCCACCCACCCACCCACACACCACACACACACACACACACACACACACACACACACACACACGATGGCAGAGCTGCCATGCAAGGCGCTAGCCTGACATTGGGAGCAACTTGGGGTTCAGTATCTTGTCAAAGGACACATCGGCATGTGGAGGCCAGGAATCGAACTTCCAACCCTGCGATTAGTGGACAACCCACACTACCACCTGAGCCGCAGCATGAAACAAAGCGATGTACAGTTTCTCCTGGCTCAGTTATTTATCCCTAATGTGATCACACCCACGTGCAGAGGGTGCTATTCATACTATAATGTGCTGAGGCGATCAATGCAAATGGTAAATGCCCCCGAGGCAAGTTATATAATACAGTATATAATATGTATTAAAATGCAATTTATACCTGTGATGTAAAGCTGAATTTTCAGCATCATTACTCCAGTCTTTAGTGTCACATGATCCTTCAGAAATCATTCTAACATACTGATTTGCTGCTCAAGAAACATTTATTATTATCAATGGGGGGGGGGGGGGGGGGAATGGTTTTCACGTCATTTTGTAGCAAAAACTCTAGGCTACAAGTCCCAGTACTCAAAAGTCTTGTGAACAAATGTTTAGTATGTGTTATATGGCCTTATTTCAGAGACTTTTTTTTTTTAACCATGCATAAACATTATTTTCTCAAAAATATAAACATGCACATGCATATTGCTCATATATTATTGTAGCCCAGTTTGTGCTGAATACAGTGTTATCAGACTTTAGCCATTAATATGTTTTAAAGCAAATGTCAAACTTCTCCAGGGCCCAAAAACATCCCCAGACCCCAGAGGGTTAAGGATGCACTAGTGTGCAATTCACACTCATCAGTGCATAGAGCTTATACAAATATGTTTTTTGATTATTTAATATTTAGTTGATCCTTTTTATCCAAAGTAAATGTACAGATCCAACCTGGAGTTGGGTGCTTTTAACTCGGTGACATTGAAACCAGCTTTCCAATTTCAGGTTTTCAACCTAGCCTAGATATTTAACCACTACACTACCTCAGCCCAAGGCAACCAGCACAGTTATCAGTTCTTGCAGCCAAATTTGCACACCTTGGACAGCAAAGACAAATCCATTGCACAGAATTCTAAATTTTCCAACAAAAAGTATTGCTGGAAATTTTGAAAATGTGAGCAGATACTGTTCTTTGCCAAGCTAAAGGCTGAACTCACATGGCAAGCATATAAATAATTCAAGTAATGTACTTTAAACTATTTTCATTTTCTCTTTAGTTACTGATTTCCACACATTTTGACCAATTCATTTTCCTGACTTCCATCATTTGTGCTAACTGGATCAAGGCTCAGTAGGTCAATTAAATATTTTATAGCGGAGCATAATTGGAAACATGTATATTTCTTATGGGAATCCTTCACAGCTGTAAAAAATACTCACCTAATTGTTGAAACGTAGTTGCCTTCACCTGTGCAGGAAGATCTTCTGTTTGTAACAGACTCTCGTAAGCTTCCTTTGCGATGCGGTGTTTCTTCTGCAGACAGACAGAGTGTGCAGAGATGTTTTAGCAGACAAAAGGGTCAGCACTTTAAATTGCCCCTCTGAGTGAACACAATGGGCCCTGTCTGACTGACTACTACGTCCAGTCTCAAAGTGGAGGCCAGGAAGAGAGGAAAACTTAACTGACCAGGCCAGACACAGGAGAAGACACACAAATACAAAGACAGATGCAGGGGGAGGGTCAGTCTAGGACAGGGCAGGCCAGACTACACTTAAGTGAGACAAACACAGACATGCTCTGTATCAGTGTAACTTGAGAAGCCCTCTCAAAATAAGTGTTTGATTTACTTGGTGACCTTGACAATGATCTTTAGTGTAGTAGATGGCCGACCACCAGAGCCTCACAAAAAGACCAGAGCAACACAACTCCAAACAAACACAGGTCATAAAACATAAAAGCAATCCAATATGTGTGTGGTGGTGGATAATAAATTCAACCAATTGTAAAAGAGAGGCATTGGTAGGCTGTTTGGTGTGGCCATTATTGCTTTTGGCCTTGTAATTTAAGAAAAAAGGCAGCGAACCGGCATTTAAAAGTGTAGTGTCTTTTTGTTTAATACTAAAATAGTTTTGGGAACTTAGGATGGTTTTTCTGATCATAAGCTCATTAAGTTTCGTTTCAGCTGTTATCTCTTCAAATCTTGTAGCAAAAAACAGCTATCATATCGTAATATATAAAATCTATCAAACTGTCATCTTTCACTGATTCTATCAGAAATTCTGTATGCTCAACTTCTTTAAAACTTTCCTGCCCTGATGAAATTCTTTCTTTCTTTACACAATGCAACAATTACCTCCATCTTAGATGACCACACACCTGTCAAGTGTAGACTGGTTCCTTCCTCTTATTCCTCTCCTTGGTATACTCCTGAATTGCACTTAAATGTTCTCATCATGCTATCACTACTCCGATCTCTAACCTGATTAATACATCACTCGCTTCTGGTATTGATCCATTAGCTTTAAATCAGCCAATGTCTCCCCTATACTAAAGAAACCTGGTGCCGACCTAGGTGTACTGGAGAATTATAGGCCTCTTTCCAACCTTCCATTTGTGGCCAAGATCCTTGAGAGAGTGGTTGCTTCCCAAATTCAGGAACACCTGAAATTTAATAATCTCTTCGAGCCCTTTCAGTCAGGTTTTCCCCCACTACACAGCACAGAAACAGCTCTATTAAGGGTATTAAATGGCCTTCTCATTTATGCAGACACAAGTTCACTCAACATTCTTCTACTTGACCTTAGCTCAGCTTTTGACGCTGTCTCCCATAAAATCATTCATACTCGTCTTCAAGCTATAGGCATCTCCGGCACTGCTTATTGTTAATTCATATCTTATCTACAAGAGAGGCAGCAGATTGTCTCAAAAAAGAATTACAAATCATCATTTGCTTCCGTTTTAAGAGGGGTCCCTCAAGGGTCAGTGCTCGGCCCCCTTCTTTTAGTAATTTATGTCTTTCCACTTGGCAAAATTATAAGGAAACATGGCCTTAGTTTCCAATGTTATGCAAATGACACCCAGATTTATGTTACGTATATCTCATCAACAATTCCCACCACCATCAATATCTGTGTGACTCCATGATTTAAGACATTGGTTGGATGCAAACTACTAACTACTAGCTCAATGCGGAGAAGACTGAGATTTTGATGAGCCCCAAATCATTGGTATTGCGCTCTTCAGACCTTCCTTACAAGCCCTCTCTTGCTTTTTGTAACTTTTTTTGGTGATTTTTCAAACATCACTCACATTTGTAGCTCATGTTAACAACATTATAAATATATCTTTTTTTTAGTTACACAATATTGCCCATCTCCGCCCAGTACTCAATACGAACGATGCAGAAACACTAGTCCATGCACTCATTTCATCTAGATTGGATTATTGCAATTCATGCTTATTTGGTTTACCCACTAAGACCCTAAATCACCTTCAAAACATGCAAGATTCTGCAGCTAGAGTGCTTAACCCTCTGGGGTCGACGGACGCGCCCTGCTGGATATTTTCGTCATTACAGCGGAAACAACTTCAAATACTCCGTCATTTTGGGGCATACAGATAAGTGTAAGACATCATTAGAGACTATAAAGTGTCTATTTTTATTTGTGTACACTCACAATAACAACAAAATATTGTGCTTTTGTAAAATAAAATTTGCTATATTTCATGTATTTGCTCTCATGTAAAGTGACCTTGGGTTTAAGAAAGGTGCTATATAAAATAAACTTCAAGTAATAAAATAATAATTATTTTTATTAAGTTTTCTTATCCCAGTTTAATATGCACACACATCTATAAGGCAGGGCTGTTTGTTTTTCTGACCAAATGGGAGTGGTAGTGGGCTAAAGCACTAGTTAAGCAGAAGGTTGTCCGTTCGATCCCCACAGCCACCACCATTGTGTCCTTGAGCAAGGCACTTAACTCCAGGTTGCTCCGGGGGGATTGTACCTGTAATAAGGGCTCCAAGTCGCTTTGGATAAAAGCGTCTGCCAAAATGCATAAATGTAAATGTAAGACGGGAGGGAGGGAGGTGTTCAGAAAATTGTACTTTTGCAATTCCGTTTTGTCTCTTTAACACAAAACAACAAGGTTGGAGAACAACTATCCCGGTTAAATAGAAAGAGCTGGCTGGGTTACAAGAGTAGAGGTCGACCGATATTGGTTTTTTCAGGCCGATGCCGATCTTTTGAAATCCGGGTCGGCCAATGGCCGATTAATGCTGCCGATTTATTTTGGCCGATATGTGCTTGTTTTTAACCTCTTATTTGAACCTTTTATTTGAAAGATAAAATGTAACACACATAATTACTTAAGATAGACAACATTTCTCAACAAATACATTTATTGAACACTTGACCAATCTGCACTTGTACACTTAAATAAAAAATGTATAATGTAAAAACCTATTGTATAAATAATGTATAACAAATATATTAAATAAACAAAGCAGGTGTTACGAACTGCTCCGAGACACGAAGGTTGAGATCCAAATGCAGCTTTAATTAAGGGGCAATCCAGACACGTAATCCAATATTCAGAGCATCCAAGAGAAGCACAGGCATAACTAGGGGTGGGTATCGTTAAGGTTTTAATGGTATTACTATCTTACCGATACTGCTTATCGATCCGGTACTTTAACGGTATTCTTAACGGTTCTTTTTGTTATATATATATATATAAAATTTTATTTCAGGAAGGTCTACTAACATTACTGTTCAGATGTGGTCTAAAAAGAAATCTAATAAAGTAATCAATTGTAAAATAACACTGCATAGTTTATCATAGATAGATTAATGCTTATTAATGCAGAAGTTATTCATTCAAGAGCTGTAAGTGATTTTCTCTTTGCCTTTTGTTGTTTGATTCGCAGTGGCTCAATCGTCACACGTTTAATAGACAGCTTCCCCTTTAAGACCGAGTCTAATAGGCTCCTGATGCAGCATATTTTCTCCCCAACTATTTCCATAACTACGTCCATTTAAGACATAAACTGTGTTTAAGTGAATCTCCAAGCCGGTCGTTTTGACATATTTTTGTGTATAGTTGATCGTTTAGACGCATGAAACCCAAAATAGCCTATACTTTGCTTGTCTCTTTGCGGTGTGTTTCGGAGAGTGCGCCGCCTTGGGAACTGTATCTCTTGCGATCTTTTTATTATTAAACGCGTCCCGCAATTTAGCAACAGTAGCTAGACTGCATTTTACAACAATCACCGATCGTGCTGATTCTGACGTTAAGTTTGAGTTTTAGGGAGAAATGTCAGTGCACCGCTGTGAAGGGAAGGAAGTTGTGCTAGACAGAATGCGGCTTATGTATAAATATTCTTTTTATAATCTTTGGAAGGCGAAATCTAAAATAAAATCAGACTAATAATCACAGATCTAAACCAGGCTATGTTTGAATGTTTAGTTCTGTCACTCATTATGCTGGGCTCGTTTTGTGCTCGCTGTGGCACCGCGTGAGCGAGTTCTCTCTCACTCTCTGCGAATAGCTAAATTGCATCACAGACAAATGGTTTCATATTATTATACATAGAAATGGCTGGCGATATAAAATAACTTTCTCTTTATAGCAATAATAAATGTATTTTCTTAATTTCTCCAGTACTGACAGCAGAACCGGTAACGTCCGAGCTTACCAAAGCCAGTCCTTCAATAGCATATAGTGCGCGTTGGTATATTTTTTTATTACTTATTTCTCTGCATTGAGTGACAACCCTCTCAAATATAAGACACACAAACAGAACAAATAAAAGTCTCAGATTCACTGTCTGTAATTGCAAAATTCTTGCTTGCTTATTGTGACATGATAGCAACCCTTCTGCTGTGATAATGCAACTTCAACTACGCTATCAATATCCAAAGTAGCCGAACGTCATGTCAACTATCGCGTTTGTCACGTTTTTTCTTGAAGTTGGCAGTAACGTTTCAAAAGTTTTTAATTAAATCTAAAGAAGTTATACAAATTTAACCCTTACTGTTTTCTCCAAGGAACTTAGCTCCTTCCTTAGGCACTGGATGAGGTCTGTTCACTCTGCTGGAAAATTACTCTAGGGGCAGTGTGCGTCGAACACGTGTTCCACAACAACACTAGGCTGCCCACAGATGCGCCTGCCTAATAATCGGCTTGATATGCGTGGATATTGGCCGATGCCGATTATGTAAAAAATGCAAAAAAAATCGACCGATTAATCGGTCGACCTCTATACAACAGCCTGTCATTCATCACAGAAACTACAAGTAAGATGATGCAAATGGAAGTATGGGGGGGACTGGTTGACTGGTCACACACATAATGCCAAGGTGGCATCCTAGAAGCAAATCCATCAATCATGTAGTTATGTTGGGATAGGAGCAGTAAATTGTGCGCAAAGGAAACCCCTAGACCGATTAAATTGCCCTGTCACCTCTATGACCAGTTTCTTTTACAAACGATAATTTATAACATTAATTAATAAGTAATGTAAAAAGTCTACACAGAAAAAAAATATTTACTGATTTCTAGAGAAAATTATAAATAAACCTTACAACTATATTTACAAGAAATCATGTTTACTTGCCAAATTAATGGTAAAGTACTACACTACCCATAATCCTGAAGTGAGATCCACTAATTGGTTAATCTGTGTTGCCATGGAAACAGCAAGCAGGGTTGTGATGAATTATTGCAGGCTAAGTACCATTAGTTATGGGATGTTGTAGTTTCAGAGCATAAATCACAGTAGTAGTGTTTTCTGAACAAAAAACTAAAGAAAACAATTTGATCAAATTTTGATAAACTTTTTGACAAAAAAAAAAAAAAAAGACCATTCACAATGCTTTATGGGATGAGTAGTTCTGTACGTTCATTACCTCATTAGATCAAAGAGTCTTGTACCTTATCTTTTTTCATATTTTAAAATGCTTTTTCTCTATGAATGAAATAATCTTGGAGCTACTTCATTTAATACAATATATTATTAAAATAACTAGGCTGTGAGGGACAGAAGGGCAGTTTGTCCAATTTGTTGTAGTCTTAATGTCTTTGGTCATGTCCTATTTTTAAAACATATTTTTAAATATGTAAAAGTAACACAGTACAACACATTGAACAGACAGTTCACATCTGCATCCCACAGCCTTGATTGCATTTACTTTAAATTATGGTGTAGTGTCTATATTTCTCATTCACTAAAATGATAAATAAGGCTGCTGTTGTGTGTTATTGTAAAGAACCAATAAAACTGTATACCCCAAAACATCAGTACCAGCACTTTAAGCATTGTATGTACACACACACACACACACACGCACGCACGCACGCACGCACGCACGCACGCACGCACGCACGAATAAATAAATAAATAAATAAATAAATAAATATATATATATTATACACACACACAGTACTGTGCAAAATGTTTAGGCATTTGTGAAAATTGTTGCATAGTGAGGATGTCTTCAAAAAAGAATGACAAATAGTTTTCATTTATCACTTAATGTCATAAAGTCCAGTAAACAAAAAGCTAAATACATTTTTGGTGTGACCAAATTTCACTTAAAATAGCACCAATTTTCCTAGGTACACGAGGATCCAGTTTTTCTTGGTTGTTGTCAGATAGGATGTTTCAAGCTTCTTTGAGAATTCACCACATTTCAGGTTCAGGATGTCTCATTCTGTCTCTTTATGTAGCCTCAGACAGACACAATGTTCAGTTGGGGGTTTTGTGGGGGACATGACATTGTTGCAGGGCTCCCTGTTCTTCTATTCTAATATTTTATATTTGCAAAAGCAATGTTTGAGAGTCTAATATTTATATTTCCTATTGACACACAAAAGCTGAAGATAGAAATAACCATCTTAAGGCAAATGCTTTTGTGAAACATCTTTAGCACAGTACTGTGTGTGTGTGTGTGTGTGTGTGTGTGTGTGTGTGTGTGTGTGTGTGTGTGTGAGAGAGTGACACACACACTCATTTTATCATCGTTACATTGGCTACCTGTTAAATTCCGTATTAATTTTAAAATTCTGTTAACTACATACAAAGCTTTGAATGTTCTAGCTCCGCAGTACTTAAGTGATCTTCTACCACGCTATATTCCATCACATTCATTACGATCACAAAATTCTGGCATGTTAATAGTTCCTAGAATATCAAAATCCACAAAAGGAGGAAGATCCTTTTCATATTTGGCTCCAAAACTATGGAATAGTCTCCCTAACACTGTTCGGGACTCAGACACACTCACTCAGTTCAAGTCTAGATTAAAGACTCCTCTATTTAGCCAGGCATACACCTAATTTATCCTCCAACCCACAATTAGGCTGCTTTAGTTTAGTCTGCTGGAACCAGAAACATTGATCATGATTTACATCTCTGCAATAAATTGAATGGCATCTATGCTTATATTATTTAATTTGTTTCCCTGTCTCAACCTCGGGACTGCTATCCTGAGGTCACCAGAACCGGCTGGATCCAGCACCATTCATACTTTGTGTTGGACTCTACTGCTACGTGTCGCTGAATGATGATTAAATGCAGCCGGTGCCAACCAAACATCACTTGTCTATTATGATGGGCTTCAGGAGATTAATAGATGCCAACTCTAACCATAAGACATGGGATACTTCCTAAATCCAAGGTTCAGACAATGGTATATGATGGAACACACCGAACCTCACCGAAATTACCGGCCAGGTTGAACTGCGTTTCACATCCCTGATCTCTGCCTGCATCAAGATCGTAGTCCATCTATTGACTAACAATTGCCAACAAAAGCCTTCATCAGCCAATTAACAAGGACAATTGCCCCTATGTGAACTTCTGCAGTTAATCCAGGATGGACTTCAAAGACAATGGTCATTAATCTTATAGTTCAAGCAAAATCGATGTTTAAACACTGACCCTTAACACTTACTTAGTTTAATAATTTTAAACCATGACTTTATCTATACATAAGTAATATTTACATTATATTCATGATGTTAGCCAGAGGGGAACTGGCCCCCACAGCGAGTCTGGTTTCTTCCAAGGTTATTTTTCCTCGATTAATCAACATCTAATGGAGTTTTGTGTTTCTTGCCACAGTCGCTTTCAGTATGCTCACCGGGGTTATTAATACAATTATTATTTAATAACTTATTTTTTAAACACTATAAACAATCATATTTTAGCTAATTACACAATGATGATTCATCGACATTATAGACATTAGATTTTTTCGTCTGTTAATGCCTTATCTTCTGTAAAGCTGCTTTGAAATGACGTGTGTGGCGAAAGGCGCTATACAAATTGACTTGACACACACACACACACACACAAAAAGAGGAACACTCACCTGAATTTCATATACATGAGCAATGTGGAACTGAACTGTGGGAACAAAAAGAGGAACTGTTTAATGCCGTAAATCCTTTTCTGATGGAAACAGTGCATTCAAATCTGACATTAGGTAAAAATTTCGACCAGTGTTCTTTCTCTTCATGGTTTCAGCTTTAGCTTTGAAAAGGTTCTGAGTGTACAGACACAGGGAGGGAAGAATATTAGCTTGCCCTTAGTTCACTTCAAGCATGTCATTACTGCTCTTGTGCAGGGCAATACATGCCTGAATTCAGTCATGCAGTTTCCTTGGTAACTAGAGTCTAGGGCAGGGTAGAAATAGTAGACAGAAATACTTGAAGACAGGCTTTACCTTTTCCCTTTGAAATCCTCTCTCTCAGGGAAACAATGCTTTCTGAATGTATGGTACAGATCCCAATCATCACTTTATAATGTGACTGAAATGAATGATCTTATCTAAAATTAAACTGACTACAAATAAATATACTTGGTGAAAGATACTTACTTTCAGCTTTGGACAAAGTGCAGGGTGTGGAGTCAATCAAAGCCAGCTGAAAATGCTGCAAGGAGACAAAGTAAGCTTTGATTAGACTGGATATAGTTAATAGCATTTAGGGAAATTGGATTCAGTGCACCAAGTATCTTGATAGTTTGAACCACCATTCTGAAATTCCTATTGTTAATCAAGCCCAAGTGATTTTTTTAAGATTTCAAAACCTACCTACATAATGAACCAAATGAACAATACAAAGAAATTACTATTGGCTACAGTAAGGGTGCAGTTTTATAACTGCACAATTATACTTCTAAAAAATTATACTTCTAAAAAAATAAATCTGCTGTCTCTAATAACACAGAATTAGCAATATGGGAATTATAACACAAACCAGTATTTTTATTGTGTCGAGCACCATAATGTCATCAAAAACAGATTTGACCAAATGTATCTAATAAAAACAAGAGAGGCTAATTATGAAATATTTTCATACATTGATCATGTATTCCAAAACAATCTGAATCATAATTCCACCAAACAAACAATAACATGATTAACTGTCTAGTGACACAATGACCCTAAACTGTTTAATGTTGCCAATAAGCGTTAGTAAATCTTAGTTGTGTAAAACAACTGCTTTACAACAATTCAAATAATCATCATCTATCTATGCATTCACCAGCTGCCAAGGTTCTATTCAGTTTAATGAGTAAATCTCATGAAACCTGTCAAGCACATCTCTGGGTCATATTTAACCCCAAAACAAAAACAAGCAAAAAAAGAAATATGAAATTAGACCATTTTTAAAGAATATTAAGCTGATTTTATTAAGACGCTTTGCATTTTGACATTATTTTCATGACCTATAGTACATTCCATTACCCATTATGTTAACTACTGTAGTGAGAAAAAAAACAATGCTCTATTAATTTAATGGTTAAAATATTTAAATATCATGGTAGCATTTGCTGTACTACCTTAAATGTATGCCAATTTAAGAACACAACTGCATTACAGTAATGAGAATCACCATTGAGAAAGACAGAAACCTCCAAAGTAAAACATCTAGATGTATTAAGGTAATGAGAATTTGGAGGGAAATTTGCTTAATTGTCACCAGCCACACAACGGAACAGCAAAGTCAAGAGGATGTGATAAGTCATAACGGAAAAAGCTAGTATGATACATTACAGAGGTCTATGGTAAATTAACGCAAAAAACGGCATGCAGGGCATCAAAACACCAGGTCAAATCCATGAGCAGCATAATCACAACATTGAGACCCAGTTGACAACTCCAGGCTCAAGAAACCCACCAGCCCAAGTTACCAAGAAACAGAGCCAAAAACCTCCTGTCTGGAGAGAAGCCTCTGCTCATTATTTCTTCAAGCACTGAAACCCATCTTCGCATAAAGGTACATGGAGGAAACCCATCCACCTGCATAGCAACATCTGAGGAATGTGGCCATGCATTACAATGTACAAATGGACCTCAGACACATTCAGATGGACTGGGGGACTACAAGAAGGTTATGACATCAAAACATCCACAAACATACACTCCTTGTCCAGTACATAACTACTAATTAACACACAATAACCAATACAGATACCATATTCATAATTCAGCACAATGAAAAGAAGCCCTACTGATGGTGTAACCTAGTAAGAGTGTGTTACCATGAACTAGCACCCATCAACATTAATTGTAAAACATTTAACATTCAGAGCACTAACATGCCAACAATTCACCCCAAAGCCGTAGCCATCAGGTAAAAACAAAACATGCACAAGCACACCTATCAGCTATGGCTACACAAAGACACCTTTTAACAAACAAGGATTACTGACCATAGCAAGCCATTTGTGCTGAGCTGGTCTTCTTTGACAAACTGTGCTTTCTACATGCTCTCTCTTTCTCCAAGGCACTCAACTGGCAAGATAATGCAGCAGGATTACCAGTGTGTGTGTGTCATTCTCTCTCTCTCTAACACTGATTACTATTCAAGAGAGAGCAGCAGCTGAGAGATGACACCCTGCTCTCTATACCTCTCTCTCTCTCTCTCTCTCTCTCACACTCACACTCACACACACACACACACACTCATTCGCTACATTCAGGCATTTTTCATCATGCACACACACCATGTGCCTGCAGTACGCTCTCGCAATCTGCAGGAAATCAGGACAGAGACAGGAAGGCAAGGAGTGAATCGGAAAAAACAAGATGGAGAAAACAGAAGAGGAAGTCTATTCATTGCATCATACCAGCAGATATCAAGGGTGCTTTTACACAAGTGTTTTTGGCACAGACCTGTGTTCATTTTTGGTTTGCCTGATTACCGTGAAAGGGGTTTTCCAAACTCGGGTGTAGGGGTTCCAAAGTTAAAATTCCATGCTTCAAGAGAATGAATAAATAACTGTTTATTACAAAAACTGTTTAGTGCCTTACATTGGAAGAGTAAAAAAAAGCCTGATCTGATCTGCTTCCAATGAGCTAAATTAATGTTTCGGGTTCAATACAAGTTAAACTCAATCGACGGCATTTGTGGTATAACGTTGATAACAAAAATATATATATTTTCGACTTGTGCCTCCTTTTCTTTAAAAAGAAAGCAAAAATCGAAGTTACAGTGAGGCACTTACAATGGAAATGAATGTGGACAATTTAAGTGGCCAATCTTTGGAGGGTTTAAACAAAAATGTGGAGCTTATAATTTTATAAAAGCACTTGCATTAATTCTTCTGTTAAAACTCATGTATTAATTGAGCATTACAGTTGTTTTAGGGTTTGTTGACATCGCCATGGTAATGAAGCTGTAAATTTGGCTATAAATTTAGACAGAAAAAGTTAGTGATTTAATCACACTAAAATCATTTTTACACACATATCCTTTATGTCTTGTGTCTATACTTTTGAAACAGTGAATATTTTAACATAAAATACTATTTGCTTCCATTGCAAGGGCCTCACTTGAATACAGGTTTTTGCTTCTTTTAAAGAAAAGGAGGGATGAGACAAAATACATTTTTGTGGTAATCAGTATTATGCCACAAATGCTGTCAATTGATCTCAACTTGTATTGAACCCAGAATATTCTTTTTAAAGAAATTCAGCTACCAACAAGGTCAATGATATATCATGCATCTCTACATGCAGCTTCAATGAAAAACTACACAAGAATATATATCTTTTATATTTTTACAACACACAAGTCAGGGCAATGATCAAACTGCACAAACTAGAATATGCAATCAATCAATTCTGTAAATGTAATGAATATAATCACTTTTGATATTGCCATTAAAAAAAAATACAAATGCAAAAGAAAAGTGCAATACAGAGAGATACTGTAGCATGATAATCTTGTTCCATCTCCAAAAACAAACACTTACCAGAGAGTTAAAGCGGTGCATCAATTTGAGGAGCACTAAGCTGTGCGGGAGAGTGCAGGCAGTGTAAAGAGAGCACTGCTTCCTGCCATTCAACCTGCTGCTTTGTTCCCGTAAGTGGGACAACACAGGGGGGCACAGACAATGCTGCACGTGCATCTCTTGAAACTTATTAGTGCTCTATCACTCACATGCTCTGGCTCACAATACCCTGTAGAATAAGGCATGGTTGAGAACGCTTGATGCATTCACCTCTTGAAAAGCAGTGGTGCACAGTGTAGCCTAAGATTCATTGCTACATAAGCATAGGCCATAGTGAAAAAAAAAGCAAAGGTCTGACAGAAAATCGTTTAACAGAGATTACATTTGTAAAGAGACATATTTGGCTGCTAAAACATTTGCATTAGCCACACAGAAATTGTTACTCACTTCATAAATTTCCATGACTATTCTAAGCCTTGAAATCACAATTGTTTAATTCCTTGACATTTCAAGGTTTTCTATAACCGTGGGACCCATGTCAGATGGAGTAACAGTAGTCTCTTAGCCACTTTGCATTTTTTCCAAAAACGAAATGGTTTCTAAAAACCATCCAACAAGACAGGAGGACAATATCTGATCAACAAGTAAAAAGATCAGCAAGCAGACATAGAGAACAAAGCATAACATATCATTGTGCTCAAGGATATCTCGTAAAAGCCTATTTGCTACATACTGCATGTCTCAAACAAAACTCTAATATCCTTCACTACCATCATTCTGATGAACTTGGCAAAGTCAAAAGACTAAATCTTACTCAGACGTGCTCATAGCCTGTAAACTTGACTTCATTTCCAAGCAGTCTGTTAAAAACCTGGGTATCATGACTCCTGAAAACTGCACCGAAGCCAGCAAATTAGATGGCCTCTTGAAGAGATCTGGCAATTTCAGCCAACTCTTGCCATTATTTGTTTGCAACATACATCAGATAGTCAGTAAATGCTCAGTAAGCATGTACTGTGAGAAAAAACTATTGTTGGGAATTTGCACACAATCACATGTTCTCTATTTCTATTAGCTCTGAACTTAGAGATCTTGCATCTGTCCTCCAGACCTTTGAGGAGAATATAGGAGAGATTTGTAGAGGCAAAGGAGGAGGGACACTTTAGAAAGGAGGAGGAAGTCAAAAGGCTTCATCAAATCCTCCACAAGAAGGTTTTGCCTTCCCTTATTAGGCAGTTTAGCCCAGATGGCTACTCAGCATGCAAACACTCACACTATAAGCGCATGTAGAGCTGCAAATCCTGCCCTTGATGGCCTCCAAGAGAGATGTTTAAAAAAAGGACAAAATATGAGAGAGACACATAGGTTGTCAAATTGTTCTGAAACAAAAAATAGATTAGATTTCCATTTTTTTTTTATAAACAAATAAAAAAAATAACAAAATTCATCACAATAGACTATGCTGTATATATTTACACTTAAGACTGTGGAGCAGTCACATGACGAAGGTCAAAACTCACTGGTGACAAATACAACAACCTGCAGCACTATGATCTCAACTATTCAGCATAAAAGCCAATAGACAGGAAGAAAAGCTAACTGCAAGCTTGCTAATCAACATAGTAAAACAATTATTTCCAGAAATGTGCATGTACAAACAATTTCAGTTTCAATAAAAGTTAAGCCACAGTAAATTGACAGCTTTGTGACATGCTGTTGATTGCTGTAGAAAATAAAATGACTCATTCCTCAGTGAAACAGCAAGGAAAAGGACTGTTACACTAAAGCACTTGCAATTGAAGTCTATGGAACAAAGCTGGGATTAGGGTTGCAGCGTTACACCGGTTTCACAGTATATCACGGTTTGAAAATTGACGGTTATCATACCATGTACATTTGCTTATCTACGGTATTGAGAAAAAAATGCAACCGGATGCAATGTGTGCGCATCTCCTTTCCTCCTTGTCTGCCTGTCAGACTCGTCAACTTGCATCACACACACAAACATGCAGCAGAGAAATTGTCAGAGAAGCAAGGCGAGGGGGTCTGACATGAGTGTGCGTGTGAGTTAAAGCAGGGTTTATCAACTGGTCTATTCGGACTGGGTCGCGGACAACAAGGAAAGAACAACGCCATGGGTCTCCCATTGAAAATATTTCGGCGGACGCACAAGTGATCGACTACGTAGGACTGCCGAGGCAAATTTAATGATAATCTCGCAAACAGCTAAAACTTTTAATCTGCACTTTCGCGAGTGTAACAAGGTCGCACTAATGATCTGCCCTTCTCACTGGCGAGTGGGTTCAACTACTGGGCTTCCCTCGATATTTTGCAGAGTGCAGACATCAAAACTGATGCGACCAATTTCAATTCTAGTGAGACTATTCTAGTTTAAAATGTTACGGGGATTGTCAATTTGAACCTCTCAACAGTAGCAGCCCTGACATCCCAAACAGCACTAAGGAAGAAAAGAGCAACTGTGCTATGTGCCAAAAAAAGATTGTAAAAGTAACCTAAATATTTTGACAAAATGACTAAATCTGTTTTATTTGAGATAATCTCAAAAGGTAGAATCTATTAGACCTCATTTTATATCAACAGTGGCAGTTTGTGGTTAAAGTTTCAAGATGTGTTTCAGCTAATATTTATTTTCCATAAATACATTAATTTATTATTATTATTACTATTATTCAAGACTAGCACACCGACCTATCCATGGTAATGAGGAGCCTTTTCTTCTGTGTAATATGTGTATAAATATGTAATATTAGGTAACAAACTGGATAATAATGGGCTCATAGAAGTAAATATGCTCTTCAATTTTTAAAAGGGGGAGAGACAACTTCCTGTAGATTTTTGACATCAACAAAAATAATGTCACTTGATGCATGTCCTTGTACTGGAAAACCATGAACAAAACTATACAACATAAAAGGAAATGCAACCCAGCATACATTAAATACAGGTTTTGTTTAATCTATGGCAGGTCGACACTTGATTTCCAATGTAAAGTCTGTCCTGAAGCAAAACCAGTTGAGGACCACTGAGATAAAGGTAGAGACAAGAGCTGTCTGGCTGTGCGGTCACGCACCTACAGTATATGTTAACTGTTAATAATCATAGGACATTACTTTAAAAGCTCACACAGCTGATGTTATTTTTCATTTAGTAGTTCATTTAACATGCTATGATAACATGTAAACTAACATGCTTTAGTTATATAACATGTTACAGTTACATGCTATTTTTTTTATCATGTTTATAATTCTGTTAGCTTTCTAATTTTTTCTATTTATTTTATTTTCAAAAGGGAGACTTTTTTTTTTAAATTTTTTTTTTACACATACTTAAAAATAAATAGATAAAATACAATAACCCTTCTGTTTTCTCTAATAATAGTAATTGTGTAATACCGTATACAGTGATATTTTCGGAGATCGTTATCATATCGTGAAAATCTCATACCGTTGCAACCCTAGCTGGGATAAACCTTAAAAGGGATAGTTAAATGTCAATTATCTCATTCTTTTACTCACCCTCACACCATCCCAGTTGTGTATGACTTTCTTTTTTCTGCAAAACACAAACAAAGATTCTTAAAAGAAAATATCTGCTCTGTTTGTCCTCACAATGTAAGAGAATGGTGACTAGATCTCAGGTCCAAAATGGACATAAAGGCAGAATAAAAGTAATTCATAAGACCCCAGTGGTTAAATCCATATCTTCTGAAGTGATATGAAAGGTGTAGGTGAGAAATAGATACATTTTTAAATCCTTTTTACTAAAACAAAACTTCATCACATTCAGCCACTTACTGGTTGGGGCTGGTCAAAGGTGGAGATTGCTGGTAAAAAAAACAAACAAAAAAAACGACTTAAATATTGTTTCTCACCCAAACCAGTCATGTAGCTTCAGAAGATATGGATTTAACCACTGGATATATGGATAACATTTATGCTGCCTTTGTCCTTTTTGGATCTGAGATCTAGTCACCATTCACTTGCATTTTGAGGTCAAACAGAGCAGAGATGTTCTTCTAAGAATCTTAATTTGTGATCTGCAGAAGGAAGAAAGAAAGTAATAACCTCATGCCATCCCAACTCAAGTAAATGATGAGAGAATTTTCATTTTTGGGTGAACGATCCCTTTAAAATGCACACCATTTAGAAAGTATAGACACAAGACATTGGCATGGCCTACATTGGCATGGCCTACATGGGTGGGCATTATATATTTATTTATCCCCTTTCTACCAATTTGGAATACCCAATTCCCAGTACTTAGTAGGTCCTCGTGGTGGCACGTGGTGCAGGGCAAGTCTCAGTTGCCTCTGCTTCTGAGACAGTCAATCGCACATCTTATCACGTGGCTCGTTGTGCAAGACACTGCGGAGAATCCCAGCATGTGGAGGCTCATGCTACTCTCTGTGATCCACACACAACTTACCACGAGCCCCACTGAGAGCGAGAACCACTAATCGCGACCAAGGAGGAGATTACCCCATGTGACTCTACCATCCCATCGAACTCACGACTCGAGGGGTGGTAGTCAGCGTCAATACTTGCTGAGCTACCCAGGCTACCCATGGATGGGCATTATTAAACATGAGTAATGAATACTTTAATGTTTTTCTCAACTCCAGAATTATGCACAAATCCCCTGATAAATTCAGTTTACCCATAGGTATATACAGAGAGAGCCGTTAATAGACATACCTTCAGGCTTGACTCATAGTCTGTGTTGACTTTAAACATCAGACCAAGTCGCAGATGGATCTCATTGGCTCTTGAAAAGCTGGGGTCAATGTAAAGGACTTCCTGAAACGCCTTTATCGCCCTGTGGAAGACAGAACAGCAAAAGAAGCCTTAGGGAAAAGACATTCTCCAAACAATATTTAGGGTGAAACAGGTAAAGTAGGACACTTAATCATCTAACATGTGTGTATTATTCCATTACTGAAATTCAGCATTAAGTTAATCCAAAACTATAATGGGATGACACTGATGTAGCCATTTGGATCATAGTTTAAAAACAATATTGATGACAAATGATCAGAAAGTATCCTACTTAACCAGTATTAACCTAAATGCATGTAATCAAATTATAAATGAATGATTACATTATATATTGAGCTGAAATAATAATAAAAAAAAAAATCTATGGAATTAAAATGTCAAATTAACATTATGATTTGCACAAAAAGCAACAAATAGCAACATTGCATGGTGCACTGAACTTCAAAAAGAAAAACTGCAAATAGCAGAAGCATCATTGTCATGGAAACAGTCATGCTGTGAGCCTGCCGAAACATGTCTATATTGATGTGTGGGTAAGGAAGATGATATTCAAATATAGTGTGTCATAAACACACATTTGACTATTAAACATGATCTCCGCCTCTGACAAAGCGATTGCAACAATAGGCTCACTCACAACAGTGGGTTTTGCTTATACAGTCTCTGCACAGGCAAAGAGAGGGTGTTTTTCCTGAGTTCCTGAGTACACTGAACTCAATGGCCCCAAAACCCTCCCTCTTCTCCCCTCCAAACAGTCTTTTCTGCTCTCTCTGCAAAGCACTGCAGTGTGACAGCTACCCAATGGACCATACATGACAAAAAAAAGCAGCTTTATTTCCCCTGTAATCAAATTACTCTCACTTGGGATGCAGCTATATGTGCCTATAGGCAATCTAAGGGATTACTAAATATGCTAAGTATTACTAAGTATGTGTTCATTAGACCCCATACAAAAAAAAGAAAAAAAAAAAAATCTGATTTGTTTGAAGAGCCCTTTGAGTTCATTGTTGGTGAAAATAGAGCAGTCTGATATTTTACATTCTACAAAAAAAAAAAAAAAAAAAATAATAATAATAATAATAATAATATAATATAATATAATATAATATAATATATATAATAGATATGCTCATCACATTTAAAATGCACCCTCAAAATGCTTAACAGCAAGCAATGTCTTTAAATAAAATGTAAACAAAACCACAAACATTTTACCCCCAAACCAATCCTGGTTGTCATAGTAATGCAGAAAAAATACATTACAATATTCTCATTATAGCAATGTTAAAAAAAAAATATTATTTAAACTGAAGTATTTATGCATCATAGAAGAACTCCTTCCCTACTGTCTTTCATTAACTACTAAAAAAAAAAAAAGTTCTACAACAGCATCTGTTGTTACAACAACTTTGAATTATCATTGAAAACAATGGGAATAGTTCGGACACGTTACAGTAATGAGTAGGTTTGGGAACCGAGAACCAATTCTGAACAAGAACCAGTTCTTTCCAAAATACCATAATCGTATGATCTTCGTGACTTGGTTCCATTAACGGTTCTCTTACATGCAGTTTTACGCCGACACTGCTGGAACTCCTACAGACAGGGTTTCCAGCAGCACATCTCTGCAGCAGCACTGCCTTCTAATGACTCTACAGCGTATAAAACACAGCTCTACTAGTGTATTTAATTCCTGATCTCGAGCCGGCTCTTTGGAATCTACAGCACGTAACATACGCGCTCCCGATACAGTTCAATTCCCGAAATAATTATTGAAAGGAGCCGGTTCTTTTGAATCTACAGCATGAAACCAACAGCGCTTCCATTTATAGTCCAGTATACAAGTAATCTTATACTGATATGCAATATATGAATGTCCAACTCAAAATTAAATAAGAACCGTTTAAATCTCACAAGCCTGAAGTACAACATTAGGCTACAAAACACAGTCTAAAGAAAACTGTCTCTGGAACGTTTCCAGCTTATTTAATGATGGCCTGTCTCTCCATTAAATCAAGCAGTGCAGTTACTGACTGGTTGTTCATTTGGCAATGTATGATTAAATATCCACATGTTTTGTTGTAATAAGCGGAATTTTATAAAATAAATTTTTTATTAAATATGCCATCACATTTCTTGTTGGTTTAGATTTCTTTATTGAAAATATAGTTAGGATCTATAATTTGATTGTAAAAGGTGTGTTTGAAGACTTTTTAGAGACATAAATACAAGAATTGTATTATATTTATTTCTGATTGGTTACATCTTCTCTTTGTAGAAATCTGAAATGATCTCATCATTTTGTAACAGATAGCAGAGGATAATAAATACAAAAATAATTGCATTTCTCATTTCCAAATAATTATTAAAAATAAATTAAAGTACTACAATTACTGGAAGCATTAAATTATTGGAAACATTAAATTCCTTATGATTCCCATCCCTAGTAATGAGAAATGGCAAGAAAATATGCACCAGTGTCCTGAAAAACTGTCATGACAAAAAAAATATATATCTTAAATGGTCCTTAATGCAGGCTTAATTTTGAACTTATGCGATTTATATATATAAAAAAAAAATTTAAAAATCGATTTGGGGTTAATTATGACCCACACCCACACACACCAGGATAACAGATTTGCCAAAAGTATTGGTCACAAAAACCAGTTAACTAAACAATGGGCATCAATCATTCATTTGTCTTTGGGCTCTACCCATGTGTTAAACTGCAATTAGAAATGTGAAAATGGTATTTCCAAGAAAAAGTCATGATAACCTGACACGAAAGCTCATTAGTGTAACTGACAGATATCCAAAAGATAATTAGGTTATACCATAACCTTTAATTGCACAAAACAATCATATTCTTCACAAAAAAGGATCTATGAATTATGCATAATGACAGAAAAATTACTCTCAGCAGGTAATTTGAAGTCCAACAGTAAATTTCTAGAAACGTATTGAAGGCAGGGAGTTTATTACAAAAGCAGTGCTTTGATGCCTGTAGAGGTGGTGTTTTAAAGAGGGTGAATTTAAAGTTGCAAATTCTTAGAGGTTTTTTACATGCCGCTAAAATCTCTGAGTGCTCGTTTCTGTGTTTCTCAACATCAGACATGTAGGTAAATTTATTCAATGGGCCTCTGAAGGGAAAATTCTAAATGCTGAGTGGGCGAGAAAAAGAGAAAACATGAAAATGGCAAGCAGTTCATCTAAGTTTCTTGCTCTAGAATCAAGAGGTGGAGGAATATAACCTCATTAGCAACAAACATGTAAGAACATGCAATTGCACAGTGATTGAAAATATTTTACCTGTATGTCCAAATGTAAAAACAAACAAATAGTGCATTTACAGTAATGCACAAGCAATGGTATACAAGGTAAAAGGCTGCACTGGAATACATTTTAAAATACCCACTGTTTCAAAAGTTTATTATTATTATTTACTATAAGTAGACCTAACCATTATATCTGTTAAAGATAAAGTGTGCAACTTTTTCCACTGTTAAAATAATTTCTCCTAGACCAGCTTAACTTGCACAGCAGAGACAAATAAAAGCACCAAATGTTCGGTAAATAAAGTCACACCTTGTCAAAAAAAATCTGTGTATATGTCACACTGACAGAGGTTGCATTTAGCAGGCAATAAAACCCAGGAGCAGCCACCTGACTTCTCTTCAGCTGCTTAAGTTGGTGTCACAATTTACATTGTGATTATATTTATTAGTCGCTTTTGCATCCTTTCTGCATAGAAAAATACCTGTTCTTGTGGTCCCAGTAAGCGCTTTCTCTCTCTCCCTGTGTCAGTCCTGCGGCAATTTTTTTTTCTCTAAATTACAATCCAGATATTCGGTTCACTGGATGGCATGAGCAGCAGTTTCCATTCTTGTGCTGCACGCAGCACATCAGGACTAAGAAAGCACAGTGAGGAGTACCTTTCAAGTAGTTTACAGAAAGCTAACATTCATTAAATAACGACAACAACAGTTGGACATGTGAGAAAGAGAAGATGATATGAATGCTAACCAAAAAGAAATTGAAGGTTAACGTCTTGGTGGAAATGTTAGGTTGTTGGTTTTTTTAAGCTATATTAAGATAACTAGTTACAACTATATTAGACAACTTAAGCTATATTAAGACATGGCGGTGGTGTTACATTATGTAGGCTGTGTTTTATAGCTAAACCGAACTCATTAAGATAACAGGTTTACACAACAAATTGTGAAGGAGCTGAAAATGAGTGGCAAAGGTAATGTAGGATTGAGTATAGACCAATTACTTATGTATATGGTATGAATTTGTTGACAATGCTGTGTTTATTTGTCCTTCAAATTACCATTAAAATGTATTTGAATATGTTATAAAACTAATTGCCAACAAAAACATACCTCAAAAAAGGTGTCTGCAGTAATATGCCTGCATAAATTACTTACATTGTGAGAATAATACCACCTAGTTTTTATTGTGTAGTGTTCTCTTTTCTGGATACTCAGGGTTTGTGTTAAGTAAATCATTGCTATGATTTTAACTTTGATGCAACATCAAGAAATCCAAGTGTTGCACTATGTCTAAATGTGACAAAAATGTCAACTGTTTTCTTTGACTAAAACTAGACTAAAATACTGAGGGATCTCCTTGACTAAGATTTAGTAAACCAAAACTTAAAAAAAAAAAAAAACAGGACAAGGTTGACTAAATATGATAAAAACTAAAAATGACATTTGACTAAATTAAATAAATAGCTGACAAAATTAATACTAGCCTTTCCTGATTATTAAATAATCGCATGATCGCAGTTATTTGATTAACTGATTATTGTGCACTTCAAATTCCAATCACATTTACAATGACCAAAAAAGGGAATTTCAAGCGAATATTTAGGCTTAATGATGTCAACAGCATGTTTGTGTGTCAGTCAGTTGATCTCTGAGCTGCATCATGGATGTCAACAAGCAGCTCCTGTCCGGAAGAGTGGGTGAACTGCTTCTCTCACATAATCTGATGCACACAACATTAGCAGACTCGTGCCAAACTCAGGCAAAAACATAAAAAAAGAAATATAAACTTTGATAGTGAATGCAAAGTGCTCCGGCTTCACTTAAAATGATTGTGTACTGGCAAATGTTTCTGGTCATTGTGAGATCATAATGACACAGAGGAGGAGATGCACGCTTTATTTCTCTGGAGTGATAAAATAATTTAATTAAATCAAAAAAGGTTTTGCTTCATGAGAAATAAGGGCTTGTGGGTTTGTCAAAGAACATTACAAACTGTGTGAAAGTGAATAACTTAGGACAGAAATATTTACTATTGCATTATATTATATAAATCTGAAAAAAAAAGACAAATAATAATATAGATAGTATAGTATTTTTTAAAGAAATAAAAAATATAAAATTCAGAAGTTCCAAAAAAAAAAAAAAAAAGGTGTTAAAATCTAAACCTGCCAAAATATAAAATTTACCAAAAAGAGACATAATTTAAGTATTTTAAATATTTTATATTTAAAAAATAATTTTTCCATGTCATTTATAGAGGTGGGTAAAAATATTGTTTTTCCGATTAATCGTGATCTTCATTTGAACAATCTCGATATCGATTCTTAAATCCCAAGATCAATCTTTCACTCTATGCACAACCCTCTGCTACAATGAGACAAATTTTTCACTAAGCAACTAAAGTGATTATACAGTAGTTGGCAACTGGCAAGTAAATGTTTACTTTCACTCACCAGAAATTGTGTAGCTTAGTCATAAAGTGTTAAGCAGAGATCCTTTCACAGCGCGTTGAGAGTAAAAGTTGTTTCGTGTGTGTCCTAGACAAGATCCACGCAACCAATTTGCCATTGAATATGGTCCCTTTTAATACACTTTCTGTTCTTTACGGTCAGTTGTTGATCAAAAACAACTAAAAAAAAAACATGCATCACACTGATGAGATAAAGCCATTCCAGTCCTCTCTCGTTAGCATGCACGCCGTTTACAGAACTGCCGTTTTTTTTTTTTACAGTGTTCAACAAGTTAATGTAAACACTACAAATTATGCAATAAATAACCAAAATAATATCCTATTTATTGATTTAATACATTTGTTCATTTTTAAAAAGCCAAAATGTGACAAATTATGAAAAAGTAATACAAATTTTTTAATTAATATTTTCCTAATATTCAAAGTTAAAATGCATTATATTGAAATAAACCCAAATGAATCGATATTTAATAGAAAGCTTGTGAATCGGAATCAAATCAGGAAATCTGTATCAATACACAGCCCTAGTCATTTACAAGTTTTTAAAGCCTTAAAAAGGAAATATTATATCCCTATTTTATTAATTGATTTATATCTTTGATGTTATATATGAAATATGACAATTTAAATGACAATCATGAAAGACGGCAACGACAATTTAAATGACAATCGCCATAGCCCTACAACAGACAATTGTCATAATCGCAATAATTAGTTTGAAAATTAATCGTCAGCCAAATTTCAAATTGCACACTTTTATACATTCGTTTAGTTATAACATCGTTTAACCTAACAAGCTTGAAATAAGGGGAGCCATGTGACCAAACTTACTGTAAAGTAGGCCTACTTTTTAGATGCCGAAAGGACCATTTAGAATACTTTATACATCAAATGAACATTTTAAAAGAATTTCAAGATTTTAAACCCTTCAATACAATTAATTTAAAATTATATAATTATTACACATTTATTTTCTTTGTGGTAACTGACTGCAAGCCACAGAAGATGTCAGCAAAGCTCAAGTTGCATTTAACCCAGAATGTTCATTTAAACTAGATGGGAATTGAGCACATTGACACCAATTGTGCAATTCATACCAACGGCAATATACATATAAAAATTGTTTCAGTTAATGAAAAGATTTTTGCAGCTTGAGTGAGCTCAGCATTTCTACAGAGCATGACTGAGGCATACCCTTTCAAAAGCAACATGGTATGCCTACCTTCTCTGTCCAGAATGGGCATCTGGGGGGGTGCGCTGCACTGCCCTAAGACAAGGAAAGAGGGAACCTCCAGTAGTAAATATCAAAACCACCAATACATCTGTGTATATGCATGCATGCGCGTGTTTGTGTACGTATATCACCATGTATGCCAAGTCATTACTATTTTCCAATAAATACTCTCAAATTTTAAATAAAAAAAATATATATATTTAATAATTTATGTACTTTTCACTTGTTGTGAAACTAAAGCTATGAAATATCTGTGGACTAAAGATTCATGAACATGAAGGAAATGTGATGCTTTTCACATGATTTTTAAGAGCAGACGTCTAATAAGAAAAAAAGGCTAGTGTTAATTAAAATTCTGAACAAAGCTACGGTAAAATGTATTGAACTCTTGTGAATCCTCAATATCTAATAGGCTTGATAATCTAATTTACTATTAAGTACAGACAACTTCATTCAACAAAAATAAATAAAAAAAACAAATTCAAGAAATGTATCCAATAAAACAACGTAAATCCAATGTTATAGCCATCCATTAAGCATAGTTGTCAACGATTATCAGCCTATAATCAGAGCCTATATTTATCATTTTTCGAATTATCGGAACATTATTTAGTCTGATCTAATTGCCAAAGATGCTTCATTAATGCCCTTTCACTCTCCACAAGCGTTGCCTCACTCCCCCCGCACAACATGAGGTGCCGCATAGTAGAGCTACAGATGTTGTTATTTCAATGACAGCAGACCGTAACAGAGAAATACAGCATGCACAGATGGGCGGCAGAGATAAGGACTGATTTAACGGAGTACTCACCTGAATGAGATGGTGTTTTTACATGTTATAGCTGATGATGGCATTGATAGAGGTAGATGGCGAACATCGGTTCGGTTCAGTTCAGCAAATGTAACCTCAGCTTTGCTACCATTAAATCTTTCAATATCAAATTTTTGCACTCGACTAAACAGGCTAGCCAGCAAGTTACACGAAGAAGAGTGTCAACACCAATAACGTTGATTCTCATCTGTTATCACATTAATTATTAACATTCTGTTATGAGCCGTTTTGTTCATTATTTTTATTTATTTACAGTTCAAAATACATTTTTGAAAATAAAAAGAATGGCAAAGTATTTTTCAAAAGATAATATTGAGATGTTCTGTTTTGCAGTATTTCATTAAACACATGTTCATAAGCATTTAAAATATGTTTGTGTTAGAGTTTGTTAGTGTAATTATTTAAACCAAAATTGTCATTTTTACTGCAAATGTATATCAGCTCTCGGTCTCCTTGATTACCAATATTCGTTATTGGTATCTGTCCAGAAGAATAAAAACATTGGTTGACCCCTAATTAAACATGGTCTGAATTCTATCATTTAAATCATTGGGTCCATGTGTAACATTGGTTTCAGAGTCCACATTAAATATCTGAAATACAAATCTATTTTAAACATGGAAATAGACAGTTATAAGATTAAATCAAAGAATGTTATGGCATAAAATTAATTAGAAATAAGACTCTGCACCATTTCTTGGTCACTAAATAAGCAAATTAGTAACATTAACCATGCCATGTTTACTCCTGTGTTTGAAAGGTCAGATTTCCCACCAAACCATTTTCTGAACCAGAACCTGAAACCACAGCATACAGCAGCAAAAAAAATAATAATTATACCAGGACTCAAAAAAAAATAAAAAAATAATAATATTTAATATTGCAGTTATTTTGAAAAACATTGCTATGTGAACAAAAATATATCTTCTGGGTCCATTTTAGCAAAAGGGTCTCAATCCTGTTTCATTCAAATTGTGTTGTCTTCAACGAAGACTGCACATAAAATCACAACATTTTGTGGTTTAATGATCACACAAGGCCATTTTATGATTTCAATGTTTCATTAAATCTCGATTACTTTTGCAGTCCTACTTTACACAGGCCCAGATATACAGCCTAAAATCAAAAACAATACTTTTGTTCAGCTACAGAAAATGACAGCTAGCACTGTCTTTAACAACAGAAGCACATGTAAAATTACATGTAGCTAATGCGAGAGTAAAGAGATGGTTTGACTGTAAGACTGCTGTGTAATTTTATGTAGACATCTATAGTAGTTATTAAAGTTAATTACTTATACTTTTGTTCATTACTATACCCTAGGTACCTCAACTGGATATCACTAAAGAAATCTTATATAAACATTTGTTTAAGTGCAATTATTGAGGCTCTTGTCAAACAGGAGCACAAATGGACATGTGTTATTAACCCTTCCAAAAAGCTTCTCCTTGAACAAGACCAAATCAAATGAATGCCATCATGCCACACTTGAAACTTTGGCTTTATCTTAGCTATATTTTTGCTATATCAGGGAACATTGTTTGGAAAAAGCTGGCAAATATCTTCGTTCAACCTGAATGAACGGTGCTATACCACTGTTCTGAGACACCACATAACTTCAGCCCGCAATAAAGCGGTCGCTTTTTTTATTTATTTGCACCAATACAGCAACACAGTCAGCTTAATGTAAAGCAGTAATTACCAACATATAGGTTTACTAAAACATTTTTGGTGAATTAACAGGATATGCAAGAACTACAGTACAACTTCACAAAATTTTTTTGGAATCCATCTGAATATTATTTTATTATATTATTAATAAAATTATCATTGTGGATCTCAGTCAAGTTTATTATTATAATATACATTGAATTATTATTATTTTGAGGATTAGATGCGTTTTATATAACATTAGTATTATATATCAGAAGTATTTGCTTCACTTTAACTTCTAACTACTAACACTTTAACTTTCTTCTACTTTTGTGTTAATAAGTAGGCCAACGTGAATTTTATTTGCATAAAGCCGCAAAGTAATTGAACTGTTCTAAGCTTGTTTTGGAGTTGTAGAAAACATAAAGAATGGCATATTTCACGAATCATCATCACGTCTGCTCTAATAAGACCCATTGGCCCCACGCTGCTATTATTTTTCATCAGTGAGACTATTTTAAAAAAAAGTTTGGCTCAAGAATCGCATTTTTTAACAGAATTATTGCAGTTACTATATTTGAATATAAAATGTCATATTTACTGTACGTGGACCAATAATTTCACGTCTGATGGTAGTTTTTGATTTTATACCACCTTTGTCAGGCTTTAGAGTTTTGTTAAACGTGTGGGGATGTGTATTTATCAAAGGTTACATGTCACACAGGCATACTGAATCAAGAAAATTGGTTTTGTCAATAGCTCAGAAAGAACCAACATACATTTCTTCTATACCACAGATATCCCTTTAAAATAACTTTGATTAGGCCTAACATTAACAAACATTACAATATTTTTTTAATAATAATAAAAAAAAAAAAACTGGAGTGCAGCTCATGTCCACCATTGAAATCGGTTATTCTGAAGAACCATGTGGTTGTCTACTTTGTGACATCATGGTAATTTCATCTTTTAATAGACATTAATAATTGCGATTACAATATCAAAGGCAATAATTGCAGCTCTGGTAAAACTTACTGAAATGCGTCTTCTCTCACGTAATCGCCCAGTTGAAATAATGGAGAAAATGAATGGGGAATATCTCAAGAACTGAAGCAGTACTCACATGATCTGTGCCCATGTACACTGAACGCGCACACGCACAAAAGAAAACCACGCACCTACTCTATTCTCTACTTTATACAAGGCATGGAAGGTGATCATTCATAAGGTTTTCTTTCAACCTTATGTCGCAAGGAGGGAAATGTTCAAACAAAACATTTGTAATACCTTTAATACCTAATACATTTTTTATTGGCCTTTATTTTCACCAAATTGATTTAATACCTTATAATACGTTTTAATGACCCGCAGACACCCTGATAAGGACTCAAGGCTAAATGGCACACAAACAGTATCATTAGCGAAAAAGTAGTACCCAGTCAATTAAGTGTAAATTTGCTGTAAGAAAATAGGACAACATACAATATTTCTAATGATTCTGTCAGATAAGAAAGCATAAAATGAAATTCATGAAAGAAAAAGTTAATGACAAACACTTAGTAATGAAAAACACTGTTAGTAATGATATTTCAACAATCTACGTTGTTATAGATGACAAATTAAATAAACCTGATGGTATGCATGAGAACAAATACATCACAGAACACAAACTGTAATTTTATACTTACCACTGAAAAGCATTGTAATGGAAGTAAACCAAGCCAAGGCCATATAAAAAGGCAGTATTCTGAAAAAAACAGAGAGAAAACAGATCATGAATTCATCATCTGAATTAAGCACTTTCTTGCAATGGTAACCGTGCTAGTGGGCACGTAAAATTCCAAGCTCCTACTTTCTAATCACTCTGTGTATCAATGGAAACCTGCTTAAGCATCAGTAAAGATGAAGTTTCACCCTCATGGCAGGCCTGACACATCAGCACTCAGCAGGGAACTTAAGCTCCTGTGGCTATTGAGCAGGTGTTTAAAATATTGAGATGAAAAAAATCTTCAGCTCTCGCAACCACAAAAGGTTATATTTACATAACGGAGCGTGCAAGAGAATATGGATCAATGAAACCATTATCAAGACTTACCCTTACTCTTATCTCTGTGCACAGAGGAAATCTGTGACTCAAACTGAAAGCCACTGCGGCTTGTCTTTCCCACAAATGCACTGTCACTATATGACATGGCCAGTAAATGAAACAAATGGCTAAATTTAAAAAGCTCAAGTTGTAAATTACTGCATTTATTGGTATAGAAATGCAGGTAACTATTGGAAACTCATACATCATATGAGCCACAGTCACCTTTGTTTGAGTGAGTTGCTCAGATGATGAAGAAATGTAGATAGTGAATAAGAAAATAAAAATAATTGGAATTTTGGAAGTAATCCGGAAAGATCAGGACTTCACACTACAGAACACATGAAAGTACAGTTCTGTGTATTGAAAACTAGCAGCTCATGACGTAGCATATATGTGGATGAATAAGTGTAAATAAGACGTTAAGTGTCTCAAAATCAATTTTGATACAAATGTTTGAATACTTTGAAGGCCAAATAAGATTTGATGCAGTTCTTCACCTGCAATAAATGCCACACACCTACAGTACGTAGACTCAGAACTGCACTCTAGATTTCAGTGGACTTAATGATGTGCAAGGCATACACTTCCTGAGATATATCTAGTGAAATAAATTGACACAATGTGTCTAAAAATGCTTAAAAAGTATAAGCCTAAAATATATTAAGTAGTTGCTCAGCTATCTAAAATACCTTGGCTGTAAATTATCTTATGTGTGGAATGATTACACAAGTGACTTCATGTTATCTGACAACTGCTGTGATGCTACATGTATTATTATTTTGTTTCAAATACAGATTCTGCTTCAATGACCAAACAGCACAATATGAAATAGTGAAAAACCAAGTCGCGAATAACATTTAAGATGAGATGAAATGGCTTCCAAGAATAAACAAGCAAAACCAACCCTAGTGGAGTAACAACAGCAAAACAGCTGCAAGTTTAAACTAGCCACAAAATGCCAAGCAAATCATTTCTTTGGTGTTCAATACAAACAATTAAAAGCGACAAATACTTGAATTACATGCCAAATGAGTCTTTGGTAACAAGCGTGACAAATCACAGCTTTTCAGGACCACACTACAAACGTTATGTCTTTTCGTTTTCATATCAAAACATCTCCCTGATTGAACTGTCACTAAGGGCTGGATAATACATTCATCTTTTATTCTCAACCACGGTAATGAAACATACGGAGCCCCCGAAGTGACCTGTGCAAAAAAAATCTAAGAGAATTTCGCGTGCGCACGAGAAACTATCGCGTCGCGACGAGAACTTTCGCGTCGCGCGACGAAACTTTCGCGTGCGCACGAGACTATCAGCGTCGCGACGAGATACTTTCGGCGTCGCACGAAACTTTCGCGTCGCACGAGAAACTATCGCGTGCGCACGAGAACTTCAGCGTCGCACGAGAAACTATCGCGCGCGCACGCGAACTATGGCGTCGCGACGAGATACTTTCGCGTGCGCACGAGTATCTCAGCGTCGCACGAGAAACTATCGCGTCGCGCACGAGAAACTTCGCGGCGCACGAGAAACTTTCGCGTCGCACGAGATACTCAGCGTCGCGACGAGAACTATCGCGTCGCACGAGATACTTCGCGTCGCGCACGCGTTACAGTTTCCGTGTGTGTATAGCTCTTTTCCGATTGCGTCATTGCCATCATTCATTTACTCAAAGATACTGAGAGCATGGATGCGCATGAATTTATAGAGATATATTTTAAACTTGGCCTTCAATACAAAGACATTACTGTCTATGACATTTGTAATACTGTCATGGCTGAGACACGCTTTGATCTGCCAAAGGACACTAATCAAGCAATAGACTTGTACTTGTACTTGCATTTAACACGAGAACTACCGGAATTATATAACTACTAGAATGGCCATAGTGGTCATTCTGACCGTTAGACTGTACCAAATGTCATGTCATATTTACATTCGAAACTTCTATTGAGGTTTTAGAATGAAGCTTCTAATGTCTGTCGTCATATTTTATATCGTCATCACCCTAAAAATGTATTGAATAAAATAGAATAATATGGATCAAATGGACGCCAAGCTGAACGCAGATAGTCCTACATAATACGATCTTTTTTGTAATATATAATAGTGCTAGACTATATAAATACATAGGCCTATAGTATATATTATATATTAGCTGCTAGACTGCCCGGAAGGTGCGTGCCTCGCTTTGTGTACAGCAAGTTTTTTCCACCACAGTGAAAAGGGTTTTGAAAGTCTAAACGCCAACAAACATGGATTGAGGCGAATATTTCGTTAGATAAAAACATGTTGTGAATTTTGGAAATTATTACATCTATCCTTTTTCAAAACATGTTGACTTTTGGACTTTACAACGCTCTGGATTTATTGGAAATTGGAAACAATCCTATGCAGCCGCCACTGGAATCAAAATCCATGAATAAATGAATCTGTTATATTAATAATAAACACCAGGACACGAAATTTTAATTCTAATGAATGTGAAAATGTATTAGTTCATCGACAACCACAGAACTTGCTATTGTAGCTGATTACAGATACAAATTTGATTATTTATATTAAATTATTCTCCTAAAATGGGGGCCCCCTTTTTTGTTCAAGTGAGCCCACTTTTAGGAGAATTCGTTCATAATGATTTTACAGCATAATATTTTCATTATAGTTTTACAGCATGATATTTTTGCTCACAGTAAAACAAATATTGCTTTCTAAATCAGTTTTCCCACAGTTTAGCGTAATGTTCATATTCTTTATTAACTGTTTTGGCCATTTTGGGTTTGGCCTATATGTGATTCATACATGTCTAATGTTTTTACTATGCATTGAAATACACATTGGTGATGTTTTTATAAGCTATTGCATTGATTTGTTTTTATTTTACAAAGAAAATAATAGAATATAAATAATCAAATTTGTATCAATCAGCTACAATAGCAAGTTATGTGGTTGTCGATGAACTAATACATTTTCACATTCATTAGAATTAAAATTTCGTGTCCTGGTGTTTATTATTAATATAACAGATTCATTTATTCATGGATTTTGATTCCAGTGAAAAAACTTGCTGTACACAAAGCGAGGCACGCACCTTCCTCCGGGGCAGTCTAGCAGCTAATATATAATATATATAGGCCTATGTTTGTGTATAGTCTAGCACTATTATATATTACAAAAAAGATCAGTATTATGTAGGACTATCTGCGTTCGCTTACGCTCCATTTGATCCATATTATTCTATTTTATTCAATACATTTTTAGGGTGATGACGATATAAAATATGACGACAGACATTAGAAGCTTCATTCTAAAACCTCAATAGAAGTTTCGAATGTAAATATGACATGACATTTGGTACAGTCTAACGGTCAGAATGACCACTATGGCCATTCTAGTAGGCTAGTTATATAATTCCGTAGTTCTCGTGTTAAATGCAAGTACAAGTACAAGTCTATTGCTTGATTAGTGTCCTTTGGCAGATCAAAGCGTGTCTCAGCCATGACAGTATTACAAATGTCATAGACAGTAATGTCTTTGTATTGAAGGCCAAGTTTAAAATATATCTCTATAAATTCATGCGCATCCATGCTCTCAGTATCTTTGAGTAAATGAATGATGGCAATGACGCAATCGAAAAGAGCTATACACACACCGGAAACTGTAACGCGTGCGACGCTGAAGTATCTCGTGCGACGCCGATAGTTTCTCGTGCGCACGCTGAAGTTCTCGTGCGACGCCGAAAGTATCTCGCGCGACGCTGATAGTTGCCGTGCGACGCGAAAGTTTCGTCGCGACGCGAGTAGTCTCGTGCGACGCGAAAGTTTCGTGCGCGACGCTGAAGTATCTCGTCGCACGCGAAAGTTTCTCGTGCGCACGCGAAATTCTCTTAGATTTTTTTTTTGCACAGGTCACTTCGGGGGCTCCGTAGAAACTGAAGAAAAAGGCATGTATTTTTTTAACGGTGCCAGGTAATTAAGCTCATATTACTGCGGACTAGGTTTGCAACGGTATGAGATTTTCACTGTATGATAACAGTCTCAGAAAATATCACGGTTTCACGGTATATGGTATTATACAATTACTATTACTAGTGAAAACAGAAGGGTTATTTTATTAATTTATTTATTTTTGAGCAAACACTATTATAACTGGAACTTGAAACCATTCATTTCATTGAAGTATGCGTTACACTTTTTAAGAATGATGCGGCGTCCACTCTTGGTACATATGTGTAAAAAAAAAGTCTCCCTTTTGAAAATAAATAGAAAAAATAAGAAAGCTAACAGAATTATAATAAACAGAATTATAAACATGATTAAAAAAAATATCATATAACTATAACATATTATATTATATAACTAAAGCATGTTAGTTTACATGTTATCATAGCATGTTAAATGAACTACTAAATGAAAAATAACATCAGCTGTGTGAGCTTTTGAAGTAATGTCCTATGATTATTAACAGTTAACATTTACTTTATCTCAGTGGTCCTCAACTGGTTTTGCTTCAGGACAGATTTTACATTGGAAATCAAGTGTCGACCTGCCATAGATTAAATAAAACCTGTATTTAATGTATCCTGGGTTGCATTTCCTTTTATGTTGTATAGTTTTGTTCATGGTTTTCCAGTACAAGGACATGCATCAAGTGACATTATTTTTGTTGATGTCAACAACAAAATCTACAGGAAGATTCTCTCCCCCTTTCAAAAATTGAAGAGCATATTTACTTATATGAGCCCATTATTATCCCGTTTGTTACCTAATATTACATATTTATACACATATTACACAGAAGGAAAGGCTCCTCATTACCATGGTTAGGTCAGTATGCTAGTCTTAAATAATAATAAATTAATGTACTAATGAAAAATAAATACTAGCTAGTTAGATTAACAAACAGGCACGAAGGGACTTCAACATTTCTAAATTGCACAAATAAAAAATACATTTACATATTCGTCTCTGGCTTGCTTTTGCTCGCATGCGAATGATTACCCCTCCGTGTGTCAATGATGCAGAGATCTACTTTTATATTGAATTTATATATATATATATATACATACACACACACACCTCACCACATTGTGCATCATAATGGTAAAGACCGCATTTTATTTGATTGTTCGTTCGAACTCACAGTTGCTTCCTGGACCAACCCTTGGGCCTTCCCTCCTTGGAGTTTTTTTCCATATTAGACAGCACAAGATTGCAATAAGTGGAGACAATAAATCAATGTTCAACCTGGTGCGCCCGTTACCTCAGGATAGACCTCTCAGCAACTTCCTCTTGTGCGATCTGGACAGCAGATCTCCTCAAACTTTGTATAAATGGCAGGCTCTCTCTTTTGGCATGACCTCAAGCCATTGCTGTGCCATTTACACCCTCTTGAAGATCATCAAAGATGCACAAGCAGAAGAATGAATTACCCATTCCATACACAAATGCTTCTATGTGGATTACTTCCTGCAAAGTCTCCCTACACTGGTGGATGTCAGAGACCTTCTTTACAGCTTACGCACTACCCTCTCCTCTGGTGGCTTTGAAAGCATACAATGGGCCAGCAATGACCCTACGGTCAGATTCAGGAGCTCACTGAAGGCCAGGAGTGGTGCCATGTGAATTCTCAGAACAAGCCAGTGGACAACCTAACAAAAGGAAAGCTACTGGCTGATATTAGTAGGCTTCACAGGTGGAACCAAGGACCTGCCTTCCTGTTCCAATCCCATGAGCTGTGGCACACTAGCCCTGCTATAGATCAGTCTGATGACCATGTTGTGCAGTGTAAGCCCATTTTCTGTGGTACCGTATACCTCAGTCAACGCCCTTCCATCCCTGATCCTCGACTGCAACGCCGCATCCCTTCATGGGGAGGCAAAGCCCCCATCAGCAGAAAACTACAGTGATGCAGAGATGGCCACCCTAAGACAAGTACAGGTGCATTCCTTTGGGAATGATTTAGCCCCTTCAGACCCAAAAGCCCCTTCTACCTTCAAGCCGTCTACTATCCCTTGCTCCGGAATTAGACCCAGCATCTGGGCTCATTCAGCATCTGGGCTCATTCTAGTAGGCGAAAAGTTACGGCAAAGCAGTGATCTACCCCCTGATGACATTCATCCAGTTGTCCTGAACCCTGTCCATCCAATCACAAAGCTTACAGTATAAATAAGGATTGTGATGACCACCTACAACATCCTGGGCTAGAGGCTTTTTGCTAAGTTAAGGAGATGGTACTGGATCCTGAGGGGTTGTGAGTTGGTCCGGAAACATCAGCTGTCCAATCCCGGTTGCTCCAGGGGGATTGTCCCTGTAATAAGTGCACTGTAAGTCGCTTTGGATAAAAGTGTCTGCCAAATGCATAAATGTAAATGATTGAAACTGAAGCCTTTAGGCTAGGTCTCATCTGACATTGCCGACCCTGACCCTGTGAACCCTATCCTGTTATTCATGTGGCGAAATTATGCTTCCCTACCCCTGGTAATGTATCCAGACTCGGAGGTGCACAGTCAATGGCGCCATAGTAAAGTTATCTCTTTTGCTTAGAAATTACCTTCCCTCTCTTCAGTCTAGACAGAAGTGGCGCACTGACAATCCTAACCTCCAACTTGACACTGTTGTTTTAATTCTTGATCCCCAGCTTCCTTGATCCCTGTGGCCAGTGGGTAAAGTAAATTTCCCTCTATCCCAGCAAGGATGGTCGTTTTAGGGTTGCTGATGTACAAGTGAAGGACAGAAGGTACACAAGGCTCACCCAGGCCTACCTGATCCCCCATGAGCTCTCTTACTAACAAAATTTGCAAAACAAATTTTGGGGTGGATGTTTTCCTTTGTTTATGTGCTGAATCCTCAGAGCAAGTGCAATGTCCCTCTTAGTCCCTTCATTTCCCTGGCAGAACCCAGCTCCACCCCCTTAATCTCAGGCCAATCAGGACACCCTCACAGGTCTTATTAATGGCACTTGTGCAGTTTCTAAATGCACTTCTCATTTTCATGCATGTTCATGTTAGATACATATTAAATTGCATTATTTACATATTTGAAGATTTAGCTAGCCTTCAGCACTGTCATTGTTAGATTCCCTGATTAGATATTTAGTTGTTTCAGATATGCATTTTTTGGGATTGTGGTACATGTAAATAGTAGCTTCATGCACAGTTTAGATTAGTTTACCTAAGTTTATTGCCTGCGAGTCTCCTAGTTTAATTAACATTTGCAAATGTTGAGGTGCTTTGAGTATTGGGAACATAAACCTTGTATTCCTTTGTCTTTCCCTTTAGAAATCACACACACACTCACAAACTGCCATAAATACATGCTCGGATGTACAATAAATACTCCGAAACCTGACCTGACTGGATCTATTCTTCAAGCCAGCTGCCTACTCACTCCTGACCTCTCTCCTTTTCAACCGTGGCTCATCTACAGTTTATGTTATGTTTTGTGAAGAAAACAAAGCATCAAATAGACATGTACAGTTACAACCCCCACTAATGCACCTATGTGGCTCTGTAAATGGATAAACTCCACCTGTAATTCACGTGGGTCAACTTTCTACAGAGAGAATCGGTCCAATTAACTATGTTAAATCAGTTAGTGTGAAGTTGAAAATGGCAAGCAGAGAAAACAAGCCGCTGATAGAAAAGCCCCATGCGTCTTTCAGGTATCCCGTCTGGGAAATTTTTCTTTATGTAAGCTATGGTCAAAAAACTAGGGATGCACCAATATGAAAATGTTTGGCCAATACAGATTTTAACAAATAACTTTTGGCTGATACCAAAGCCAGATCACTGTTTTGCTCAGGAATTGTGTTTTAAAAACACAGAAAGAGGCACAAAAGCTTTTTTTCTAACAAGTAATTTCCATTGTACACATGATAGAACAACATTTTAAAGAGAGCCACAATGAAAGATAAATAGAAAATAAAATATATATTAGGGCTGTCAATCGATTAAAATGTTTTTTTTTATTATATACAAATATTTGTTGAGAAAGCCCTTCATATAACAATAATTCAATATATAATAATAATACTAATAATATATATATATACATCAATATAATAATAATAATAATAATAATAATATAATATATATAATATATATATATACACACACACACACACACACACACACACACACACACACACACACACATTTGTTTCTTCAGATAATTAAAAAGCTTTACATTCTTGTAGCAGAAAAGTTAATCATTGATAAACAATACAAAAAACAGCTTTAGAAAACAATGTATTGTTTACTACCATATTATTGAAAATAAGCCAATCATTGGCATACAGTTCACAGCAATCCATTTCACAAGTGAATTTGTCAATCAGTTCAAGATTTATTAGGGCTTGTTTAAGGACCTGTCAATTTCAACAAGCGTCAGATATGCTTGTAGCGTCTTGGGTGCATTGCGTCATAAACATAAAATTTTTAGGTCACTGTGTCAAGTTAAAGACAGTTTAATACTTCGACCACATCTTGAGATCCCTTAGTTCGAATTTGCACTCCACCAAATGTTTTGAATGCAAGAACGTAACGAATATCTGTTTTGTGCTGTCTGGTTGTTTTCTTCACGGTATAAACTGCGCATTGCCACACAGCTGAAATTTCAATTACTGCCCTCTGGAGTAAACAGGTGGTACTACAAGCTTGCAATGCTTCATTTTTAATAAAATTAAATCACACTGAATTAACACGTTAAATCGACAGCCCTAATATATATATATATATATATATATATATATATATATATATATATATATATATAAATAACTAAATATCATAGCATAGCATGCTTGAAGTAAAAAAATAAATAAATAAGTTATTGTATACTTCTAAAAAGCTTTTTGCACTTCTAAACAGAAGCAACAGAACTGAAATTTTACAGATTTGTACTGTAAATAATAGAACATCACAAATTCGTACTGTACAAACATATTATAATGGGCAATTCCACAGAAATGTCAACTACATCAATTTAAAAAAATGGTGTAATGGAAAATGCCGCTCAGACCACCAGAGGGCACCACTTGCTTAAAACTTGTCCTAGCCAGCAAGTAGGTAGATAATAGGTATCTTTTCCTTTTATCATTTCTGAGTAATTATGTTGAACTAAAACGACACTAAGCCGCACCCCGGATGACATCCCGAGCAGCTATTGTCCGGAAGAGATGCACTCTAATGCATGCGGTCAACAGAGGTTAGCTCCAAACTCCCATGAAAATATAAATTAACAAATATAAATGCAATTGGGGTGTAAAACAGATATTTCATCATGATACAATCTTATATCAATTATCTTGACCTGTGATCTGATATTTTCCAATACTTCAAAGTCTGCCGTGATACGGTTTTGATTTGATAAGATTCAGGGCCCTGTGATTGATATTCCTATTTTAAAGAATCAATAAAAAAAAAAAGTTTGCCCTCAAATGCAACCAGCATATAACTTGAATATTTTATTGACCTCTCTGAAAAATGCTAATTTAGTATCCACATTAGGACATCCACAAACAAGGACGGATTAACCACCAAAAATGAATGAGATGAGGTAGTTTTGTTACTGCGTGTCGCTGGCAGTGTGAACGCAGCTTAAGTATGTGCACGGTAAACTTTTGTAATATTCAGTTAACTGCAAGAGTTTATGCACGGTTATTGTGTTATTTGTTGGGAGTCGGGAATAAAGAACGTTTATTGCCATGGATGCGTCAAACAAAATCTCAGATTAGCAGGGAATAAAGTGCACAGTGAGCTATGAGCCAAAACAGCACAATACATACATCTTCAAATGATAAAATGACATTAAAGTAGAACAAAAATCTCTATCACTGCCTGCAACATAGTAGGCCTATTCTTATATCAACGGAAAATCATAATTCTGCCCGGGCAGGTTCACTTTCCATGAGGTAGCGAACGCTATGGTTTACAGGACTTCTTCGGGATTAGTTGATTTTCAAATGATTCATCATTTAACTTCTGTAATTATTGTCTGCACACCAGAGCAAAAAGGTAGGGAAAAAATTAAACTTTGCCAGGTGAAAACAATTCTAGAATAATATGTAAGTAACATTAAGTCCTCTTTGCAAATTGAACATCTTCAGAATGCTGATTTGTGACACCAGCGCTGAAAAAGCTTGATGCAGAACAACAAATGATGAAACAGAACACGGGTGACATTTAAATACTGAAGTTATTTTAAACTTAATGAAGTATCTAAAAAAACTCCACGGTTCTCAGTTGTGGCGCTACGATCATCCAGTCCGTGTTTACATAGAAAAAACCATTTAAAAACAGCACAGACGCACATATTAACAGTCCGTAACTCGCCATATAGCTTACTTGAAACTAACCCAAACCTGGGTTATTATTTGTTTGAAAATGAATCGTCAGCCAAATTTCGTAATCATGACAGCCATAGTCTTGTGGCTATATTTTCAAAACAGGGAATATTTTACAGTTTATGGATTGGCCCCATTAACTCCCTATATTAAGTGTCTCACTGTAACCCAGATTTAGCTTTTTTTAAAGAAAAGGTGGGACGAGTCGAAAAAGGTTAGTGGCAATCATATTGTCACAAACGCTGTTGATTAAGCTTAATCTAGTTTGAACCCAGAATATTCCTTCAAAATTTCAAATCTTTAGGTTACTCACGGTTCTCGGATAACATGATACCGAATGAGTATTAGAAAGAAACTCATAAATGTGGTTCTTGCATTATCAGGTTTTTTTTTTTAATGATCTGATTTTCAATATTTGCCAATATAGCTTTGCAAATCCTACAACTGACCTACATGCCAACCACACTAGCAGCTTCAACTGAAAGAGCTAACATAAGGAATACAGAATGCACACTGAATTGTGAAAGTGGAAGACAAGTTTTGCATTATACACGAATGCAAAATAGCTATAGTGCTGCTTGACATGCAATCAGGAAGGCAACAATGATCTGGGGCTTGACAGCACCTGGTACTTATTTGCAGCCTCAAAACGACAACCGTCTCGAAAGACCACGGACAGCAGAAGTCAGGACAGGCACAGAAAGAGAACTCTGGAGGAGCACTGACTGTTTAGAGCGAGCGCATGGTCCATCATTCTGACAGGCTGACAGTACTACACAAGCCTAGCTCCTCCCACCTGCGCAAATCATACTCAGCTGTCTGACTGCTAAGACATGGCCTTTAACCCCTACAGCGCAGGCACGAATTTAGAATTCCTCTGAGAGCAATAAATAAATTCTGACTCCAAAACAGAGGGAAAAAACTGCTTTCCAGAAAGTAGAAAATCTTTGACTTCTACCGCTGCAGTCTGCAATGTTCCCATTGGCAAATTTTCCATTTGGCCATCCAAACTAAACAATAACTCACAAAGGACATAAAACATTAGTTCAACTGTGCTGAAAAGAAACTTCTATTGACCATATGCTGGTGTTTAGCACCTGATATGTGCGAGATGACACTTTTACACTAGATGAGGGAAGTAGGGCTGCACAGTTAATCGAAATTTAAAAAAGAACGTGATATGACAGCATGCGCTTATTAATCCGCTCGCTGTTCTGTCCTGTTTGTTTCGTTAGTGTATTACTACAGTGTTTTCAGAGAGGTTTTGTGCTTCACAACTTCTCGTCCTCAGAGTAACACATGGGCTCCAAGTTCGGTTCCATTTGCTTTGCTTATGCGCACATCATTAAGTTATGCTTATTACATCAATCGGAAGATTATCATAACAGGCCAAAAGTAAAAGGGAATAGAGATAAATTATAAAATACCAATTCTTAAAGATTTACTTTTTATTTCCTCGCTTCTCCAGGCATGCGCTGTTTGACAGACAGGCTGCATGTGTTTGCGCTTTATGCGTGTGCTCAAAGCGTGTGATTATGCGGAATACACGCCTGAACGGTCAAATACACTTTAAAATTCCACCAAAATGCCAGTCTTGGTGATGTATTAATGTAAACACAGTCAGTTGGTCAAGTGAATGTAAACAGTGGAGAAAAAAAGCTGGTTCGTATCAAAATGTTGGACTTGAAATAGGCTATGAATGTTTCATAACAGACCTGGCGCTGTCTAGGATGTTGTTATAATAATCAACAAATATAGGAAACGAGGAGATGATACAACTACTCACTGCCCTTGACTGAATAACTTTAATAGCTGTAAACGTATTAATCTATTATAATCATACAGTGAAGACCAGTAGTACTCATGTCACATTTCATTTCATTTGTTGTAGTATCGAAATTGGTATCAAAAGTCATCAACTTTCACTGCCAACTACTGAAAATTTGGTATAGTGACAACACTGCTTACATTTACAATATATTTAGCATGGTAAATCTTGCTATAACAACATCATTATGAAAAAGTAGATCTCATTCCTCAAGTGTGAGCACCCCCTGTTTTAAGCGCTCCAGTTTAATCTGACTTTTGCATAATTCCAAATGTTTGGCAGCTACATGTTAATATACACATACAGATAATACAACCAATGGCTTGTATTATCTGTACTCTTCACACAGATGTCGCCAAAATAAAAGCATCAAGGTTTAAAACTATTTGGTTAACTGGATCGCAATGTCATGTGCATTACAGAAATATATTATATTTATATAATATAAAACAGTTAGTTCCAGTCCTCAAATCTGATTGGACGAGACATTCGATGAGCAATGATGGTCTGACAGGATTAGCTTCACTGTGCATATAACTCCGCTTGTGTTCGTGCCATTCTAAACTAAGGCGTAAGAGCGGTACATATCTGTTGTTAGGAGTTACTGTTTTTTATATTTTTTTTTATTACATATGTTAGCCAGCAGGTGGAGGCAAACGATCATTTGTGTGTGTAATATGAGCCAGTTGGTGACAAAGTGAATCCATTAGTCATTATTTACATAGAGCAGCGCTCTGTGATCGCTCGTTTTACCACTACATTACTTAAGCTAGGACATTGTTTTAAACTGCTTTAAGTGAACAATTTCAGGATTAAGGCTCATTGCAGCTGAGAAACACAAAGTTTGATTACAGAACTCGAGGCGCTTAGGAGTTACCACATTGGATTATCACTGTTTAAAATTGTGGAAGACATCGCTGTTTCTATATTGATCGACTCTTACGCGGCTACCATGAAATAGGGAGAAATACCCCCGCTTGGATGCTATTTTTCCACTGAGAAAGCTGACCTTCAGAATGCTGACAGCATATCTGCTTGGGAGTGGCAACAGGTGATCTCACATGCTCTGTCTCCATCTTTTGAACCAGCATTGGCAGGTTCTAATCCGTAGTGTAATAAAGTAGTTCCATGCACAAATACGATTTTATGACCTTACTCTGTTTTCCTAATTTTTTAGGTTTCAATCTCTCCCCCCTTAAATCAGGACACTTCACTCAACTCAAAGAAGAGGCACTGACCGCACAGTGAAATGCCAGTTTCGGAGTTTGTAGTTATTTACATGACCTGGTTCCTTATTATTTTAACTTTAATAAAGCTATAACACATTAAATATAACTGCATTAAAGATGCAACGCCACTACCACCCCTGGAGTCACGAGTTTGAATCCAAGGCGTTCTGAGTGACTCCCCTGAAAGAGGAAAGCATATTTGAGTCTTTGACGCATCCATACTATTGCCAACTTTTCTGTGCTGTGGGTTCCGCACTGTCTCAGCGATCAAGCATATATTAACAGTGACATTTAATGGACCGTCTTTTAAGAACTAGATTGATTTGTTTGAGTACATTTTTCCCCCATGACTATAAAAGTCATGTGTAAAAATTTAAGCAACAATATTGATTTTGGCAAGGAAATATCAATACAATATTGTGAGAAAAAATATTGTAATTCTTAAACATGTTTTCCCCCCCACCACTATTCTACACACGACAGCCATAGCTGAAGTCAAAAGGACTCAATCACACCAAAAGTTTGGTCTGCCATGGAGATTTCACAGCCAGGAATGTCACTTTTAAGGGAGAAAACAGTGTAACGATCCCAAAACTGTCAGTCCATCACTAACACTCCTCCAGCATCTTTGCTCCACACCCAAACAGCTTTTAATATGGACAGCTACACCTAGCCAAGGATTTCAAACTGCACTGCTTTCGTGTATAATGGAATCATAGACATTTGTTAACATCTGTTTTAAATGATCTGATCACAAGGAGCTTGAAAAAACATGTCATTTTACAGGCGGTTAACACGCACCCCAAATTCATCTTTTGATTTCAAGTATATTCACCACAAGATTCCACTTACTTAAACTCATGATGTTGCAAACTTGTGTGATTAACTTTTGTGAAAAACAAAAGGAGATGTAAGGTAGAATCTTAGAGACTGACAGCCTCAGTACCATTCACTTTCATTGCATCTTTTTTTTCTCCATACAATGACAGTGAATGGTGACTGAGGCCATCCGTCCCTAGCATTCTGCCAAACAGCACCTTTGTGTCCCATGGAAGTCATAAGGGGTTTGAACAACATGGGGTAAGAGAAAGAATGAAAGAATTTTAATTTTGGGTGAACTCTCCCTTTAAGGGTTGTTGATTGTGAGACTATACATTTTACATCAATGTAACACTGAATGCTGATGGCAGGAATACTAAAGATTCTCAGTTTAGTCTTGTGCACACATGTTTTGGCTCTTCCAATTCCAAATGGTTATTTTACTTTAAAGTCTTAATTAGTGGTCAAAGTTTAAAACCCATTGTGTGGCACAATGATTATGAGTTACATGAGTAGGTAGTGCATTCAAATTTATGCAACAATTGCAATGTGGGACACACATGTCCAAAATGGTTTGAGTGTTCAGATAATTCATTTTTACAGACACATTGGCCTCTGTTTACACCTCACTACTAGTTAGGTGTAAACAGAGGCCAATGTCTACTAGTGATCATATCAATTTTGACAGACTATACTGTTAATACTAGCTGTAAAAGGGGTCAGCAAGTTTAAATGAATGAAGAATCCCTCACCTTCCAGTAGTCTGAATGTAAACTGTAGTATCTCTGGTATGCAGATAATGCTGAGGAGACAACAATAAAGAAATTAAGACTGATGACCAGATTTCTTATGAGGCAGAATATTGCTTATCCTCAGAACTCACCTTTAGGGTAATCTTCCAGTAAAAGGTTGAAGTGACCTAATTGGCAAAACGCCTCTGGCTCCACTTTTCCTTTAGCATTTAAGATGTAGACGTCATAGCAATGAACAGCCTGTAAAGAGAAGAGTGAATATGAAACATTCAACGTCAGGATATGCACCTGAAAAATCAGAGAGCTACTACAAACCACATTCATGGTTTGTCTAAAATCCTATACATTGTGATCTTGCTGGAATTAAACTGTTCTTTTCCATGATGGTCCACATAATATGAGATTATTGGCAAATCATGCAGACTGAACCATTAGAGTTCAATTGATACAGCATTGTGCTATATGTCTAATGTGTAAGACAATAACCAATTCAGTGTGAGCTGATTTTACGCATCAAGCAGTTTTTGGAAGAACAATTAGGGGTGCACGATTTGGGGAAAATGTCATATTGCGATTATTGAGGCTAATATTGCGATATAATAAACAAATGGTAACATGAGTCAACTTGCTTGGTTATCAAGGAAAATGCACAAATAGATTACTGATAATGCTGAAATGTGTATTTCTCAACTCAAACATACAAACTAGCAACAACAACTATAAATGCACAGTTTTCAAATTAAAATATTTTTACAAAATTAAATAACATCTTTGCATTACTGCAAACTTATTGTCTCAATATTACACCTAAACAAAAAAAAAAAAAAAATGGAACAATAAATAACACAAATTTTCACAAAAATAAGATTGTCCAAACATACAGGGACATTTAATCAGGATGTAACATGTACTTTCTATAAACTCTTTTGAAAAGGAAACTGGATATAAAAGTGTGGTTGGTTCACTCAAACCACCAAAACTGCTGCTGTTGTTGCGTTTTTTTTTATTTTTAAATGACCAACTGGTATTTCCAAATCCTCTTTCTAAAAAGTTCTACTTATCGCTGGTACCTCTTGTACAGTGTGTGGATCATTTTCTGAAATCCCACTTTGCTAACGGTCTCTTTATATCTCTGTAAGCATTACAATTTCCCCCAAACTGCACTAAGTTTACAGGATCTTCTCTCACTTAAAGGTCCCCTGACATTAAATTTTCACTTTCTGAGGTTTTTTAACATTAATATTAGTTCCCCTAGCCTGTATTTTGTCCCCTCGTGTCTAGAAATTTCAGTCGGTGTAAACCGAGTTTTGGCTATCTTTCTCTGCCTGTGAGAAAATGAGATCTCAGACGGGCTGATCTTGAATCTCCCCTGTATGACGTCATATGGGGGAAAGGTTACCTCCCCCTTCTCTGCTTTGCCCGGCCAGAGAATTCGAGCTAGGAAGTACGAACGCGCACGATTTTAGTTTATCCTCGAGAGATATCATGGCGTGTGACCGATCGAAGCACAAAAGTTGAACGCACAAATGATCACAGAAGTCTTTTTTTACTTCCTTCATCCAATCCCCAGAAGGATCAATGGATAAATTTCATTTATTCTGGGAATGCACCAACACAACACACCAAATTTTTGTATGTCTGCGCCAAACATTTCACAGACGACTGTTTTCACAACATGGGTCAGTTCAGAGCTGGGCATGCTGAACGTCTGAAACTGAAGTCTGGATCAGTACCAACTCTCTTCGGCTCACCTACAAACCTCGGACAAGTCAGTCAACTAATTATATATAATTGTGTTGCTTTACTATTTATGGTTACCTAGCTTGTTACACGTAGAATGTGGCTGTAACATTAGCTATGCAGCTAACAGCCGAGTTACTGTCGCTAATTTAAAGGTAGATAGCATCAGGTATACGTGTGAATACACACACTGTAACGCAAGTGTTGTACACTTCTTTGTTATTTGGATATCCGTTCTCCTGTTGGTGATATGTTTACAAAATTACAGACCTTTCAGATCTCTGCGTACTAGAACATCTAACGTTAGGCACAAAAAAACAGTTTTTATCCCCATGCTATGGCTAATGAAGCTCATTCTGATTCTGATTCAAACTGAAACGCTTGAACGACTGCGTGTCTAAATGCCATTGCAATATATCCAATGTAAACATGCATGGTACCGTTGCCGCAAGCTGGTCAAGACCACACCCACACTACACCTTGCTCCGCATTTCTCCTCCTCATTATCATTTAAAACTACAGACACCGAAACGGCACGTCTGAAGGAAAGCTCATTATGGGTTGGCTTGTAGTGGCTATAATTCTGTACCAAGGCTGAATTTTGTAAAAGAGATTTCAGATACAGTACTAGGGACCACTAAGGCCTATATCAAAGCCTACAAAAAGAAGCATGTCAGGGGACCTTTAAACAACTCTGAAAATAAAGTGCTCTGTGACTAGAAAGAGGTAGAAATAATAATTAACTGCAAATGAGTTGATTTATATAACAAAACAGATGTCGTTTTCCACTATTTTTATAAATGGACCTTTTTCTCTTTATTATTCATCTAACAAAACAATTCCAAAGATTACAAGCTTATGAACAAAACTGAAGTGTCCAATACGCTCAACATTGACATTAAGCTTACATTAGATGTCCAAAAATCAGTTGTAAAACTGATTGCTGCTTCGGGATCAGCTTGTAACCATACCTGTTAACACGCCGGTTTTCCCGGGAGTCTCCCGTATTTCACACCCATTTCCCGCCCCTCCCGTTTTTTTATTTCTCCCGGGAAACTCCCGTAATATGTATGGCCCAAACCACATTATATGAATAATCACATCAATATATTTTTCCAAGGTTGTCCAGTTGCCAGATCTTGTATGAAATGCATCCTACTCACACAATCAACACATACAATTTCTAATAATTTGTGACCTCAACCTGGCAACCAAAACCCAGCTGCTCTGTTGATATCTGCGCAGGCAGTAGACGCGGGAAGTTGAATCAAGCGTCACTGGTAGATTGGAGGAGAAGACTCAGGTGGTGCTCCGGCGGAAAAATAATACAAAAATAAGAGAGATACCTTTTGCAATGTGTGTCGCACTGATTTTAATATCGGACACGGTAATGTCGCTGCTCAGGGAGGCTGCTCTAAATTAGGTTTGTTGTTCCGAACGTTATTGTGGTGGTTCCCCCGCGGTTTACAATCATTACAAATTGCGAACTTTATGTATTCTTCAAAGTGAAGCTCTTCCACACCAATGACATGTTTACATGCAGCTGTGACGTTATTGCCTGCACCGCTGGCAACAAATCGGACCGGCTTGGAATCAGAAAGACGTGAGGCTGACCGGCCGGTCACCGGTCCGGGCAGAGCATGCGGAAAATCAGCTGATTCCGGTCTCTGGCCAGTCGATCGGTGCATCTCTAATATTTATCTATTATCCGTTTGCCAAAGTTCTTCACCTACTATCATGTTTGGATAATGTTTTCTGGTAGATTTGTATTAGCTAATATTGCTTGTCATGATTTTATGATTCAAACATTACTCAAGCGTTAAGTATCCATGTTGTCCAGTGAAGTTACCCTGACATGTTTAATATGTATGAATTCTGAAATTGACTTCTTGTAATTGTTTTATTGCATATTTAGGGTCCCAGCACTGAAAGTGCAAAAAGTTCATACATGGGCGTGAAGAGGGGGCTCATCCCTTTTAAATTAAAGTCACCAAACTTTGTACATATATAGATCATCACACCAGACATCTTTCATACTGACAGTAGGGGTGTGCGATATATATCGTTTGCGATAATATCGTGACTGTTGTTTAAACGATATGCACAATCATATTATCGAGTATGTCACTCATGTTCAGAAACCAATCAAAACGCTGCATCAATTGTTCACGAATAGGCCCTTTTCACATGACGTCACACAACTTCCGTTCTGACTCGAAGCAGGGTATCTCTAATTCCGGAGCATGGAGTTTACACAGTCGCTACTACATCTGCCACAAATACGGTTTGATGATATACAACGACTTGCAGACAAGTTTTCACTGACAACACGTTCAAAACTTGATAAAGGCTACAAATTCTTTATTGAACAGTACCTGTTTGATTATGGAGGTACGTGTTTTTGTCTTTTCTAGCCGTTATGAATATGCTAGGATCGCAGTAGCTAGTTAACATTACGTGACGTTTCTGTTTTGCAAATATAACGTCTTTAGGCTCTAACCTTGATTAGGTTCATATAGTACAGACTGTAAATTATTTTTGCAACCACTTTTCCTATATTACTGCTGTTAGCTATTGAGTCTGGTTTGTAAGATAAAAGTCAGTAACGTTAATGAAATGTTTCCCCAAAATACTGTACTGGAACAGTCTCGATTGCAGTTGAGGGTGAGGTGTCAGTGAGAGGACGATGTCACAGGTCAATGAAGAAAAACGAGGAGGCTCATTACCTTCAGGTTTCTCAGACGAATAGTTATCTAACATTATGATTAGGGGTTAAGTTTTCTTTTTGTTAGTTTTGCTGCGGTTGCAGACTTGGTAATATCCCACTGTAGTTACATGTGTTTCTCAGTCTGATGTAAATTACTTTGTGTAGCTAGCTAAAGTCTTTGTAAATATTTTTAAAACAGTATTTGGTTGTTTGAGGACAAAAGACTGACAGATTATGTGTGATAAAATAAAAAATAAATAATATAATGTTCAGCAATAATACTTATGTCCCTGTTAACAGGTTACACTTGATTCTGCAAAGGTTCCTGTGGACCTGAAGCGCATGTCATGTTCTTGCTCAGCTGGGAAAGCCCTGTGCAATCACATGGTGGCACTTCTGTTTCAAACTGCTCACTACAGTACTATGGGCTTCAAGACAGTGCCATTGCCTCTGTCGTGCACCAGCTCACTGCAGACCTAGCACCGGCCAAGGACACAGGTCAGATATTAATATTAGTTATACTTAGTGATGTTGGACTAACAGTTTGTATCGACTTGTTTGTAAATTAATCGTTTATGATTCATTACTATATTACAGGGAATTGCACCAGAGGCTACAAATGATATGGTGGTGTGTAAACCAGTGGCAAGGACAAAAAATAGGGTCAGGACTGGTGTGAAATGCACAATGTACAGAGCATATGCTGGTGAGTGAATGAGCCCCCAGCTATTCAAACATTGTAATGCATTTCTAACATATACAGGCCTTCTGTGAAATTATGTTTGACAATTTATGATACAATTTTAGTATTAAAGTTTGGGGCAGCTTAACATAACACTATTAAAGGAGTTATTTTGGACATTTTGCATTACAAACATGTACAGGGAGGTGATTAGTGTGACTGTGTTATAGTTTGAAAGGCCATGTGACAGAATTAAATCTAAATTAAACTTGACATATCTCACTTTGTCAGGTCCTCTTCCAGATCGTCACGTCATGGCCAGCGGGGAGAAACTAAAAGACATACGTCCACAACCGGGGATATGCAAATTGCTGCACGGGCTTGAGAACCTTACTTTGGTGGACTCTAAATTTGGCCCTGTACCATTTGGATCTGTGCTTTCTTATCAGTGCCCTCCTGAAATAAGCAGAGACATTATTAAGCATCCAGGTGCCCCGGAATTTACTCAGTTGCCTGTTGACGGTTACAACTTTAAGTTTCCACTAGATTTTGAGCCCAACTACAAGCAACATTGCCACTTGGAGAGCATAAAGGTATCACACGAGATTTGTGCTGCTATTGAAGCAGAAACCCGACAGCAATCAGAATGCCAGCTGTGGACCCAGGTACGCAAACCCCGACTTACAGCCAGCAGATTCCATGAAATATGCCATGTTCGCTGGGAGTCTTCCGCCAAAGCCTTGGCAGCCCGGATTCTGAGAGGAACTCCCCAGACAAGCGCTATGAAAAGAGGGTTGGATCTGGAACCTGAAATACTGAGGCAATATTCAGATTTGTGTGATGTCTCTGTGATACAGTGTGGGATCATCATCCACCCCGATGCACCTCACCTTGGAGCCAGCCCTGATGCTAAAGTCTTCAACCCAAAGGAAACACCGCCATTTGGGTTAGCTGAGGTAAAGAGTTGTGATGTTGAAAATGTTGCACAAGTTAAACACCTGATCACACTTAAAGGCCAGACCTGCCTTAAGAAGAGCCACAAGTACTATTATCAGGTTCAATGCCAACTGGCTGTAAGCGGACTTCAGTGGTGTGATTAGGGCTGGGGCGGTATGGATTTTTTCTAACCGCGGTTGAAAAGCAAGATATTCCCGCGGTATAGCGGTAAACCGCATTAAATACATTACATTGGATCAGAGAAGTAAAGTTGATGAGCATCTGTGCATTTTCCGGAGAAGTCTCCGAGGCGAAAGCACACCGGAAGTAAATATAAGTAGCTCTCCCGCCGTCTCTCCTATTGGCTGTCGCTTCCGTTAGTCACTCCAAAGTTGAACTTTTCTCAACTTTGTCGCGTCGCTGGACACGCCCACATCTAGCGCCAACGGTCGCGACACGAGCTGTCGCCGGAAGTCGCTGTGCTCGCATTGAAAATGAATGGTATTGAGTCGCTGTCGCGCGCGATGTCGCTGGCAGTGTGTACGCACCTTAAATTGTATGAATCATGTCGCCAAACTCTGGCGCATGAAGTGCAGAAGGTTTTACATTTTGCCACAACAACCGATTTGTGGACAAGCAGAGCGTCGGAGCCATACCTCTCCCTGACAGCACATTTCATTGATGAAACTTGGCAACTCCACAGCTACTGTCTGCAGACATCGTACTTTCCAGATGACCACACAGGCGACATAATTGCTCAAGGTCTAAAAGATGCGCTGGCATCATGGTCGTTGCCCGAAGATCGCATGGTTTGCATGACAACAGACAGCGGGGCTAACGTTGTCAGTGCACTGCGGATTAACAACTGGCAGCGGCTTCCTTGTTTCGCCACAGGCTTCATATTGCCATTGGTAAGCAATTTTATTTTTGGAATGATTAAAAATACAAATAAAATAAGCAAAGTTGTTTTAGAACTGTAATATAGCCAAATAAAATGACAGGAATATATATATATATATATATAGTATATATATATATTAGTAATATAAAATAATATAAGTGTCATTCATACCTTCACACTTTGAATGTTCAATGGATGTTTTATTTTAAATGTTTTCCAGAGAGGAGCATGCGGGACCCTAGAATAGACAGAGCGATTGGAGTTTGCAAGAAAATGAGTTGCTGCTTTTTCCAGCAGCTGGAAAAGAAAAAGCTCTTGCTGATGCACAAGAGCAGCTGAAGCTTCCTTAACACAAACTGATCACAGAGTCACCAACAAGATGGGGCTCAAGACAGCGCATGATTGAGAGTTTTCTTGAGCAAAAAAGGCCCTTCGTCATGTTTTAACTGCAGACAAAAAGCACAGGCACCTTGTGCCAACATGGCAAGATGTTGAGGTGCTGGAGGCAGTAAGCAAAGCACTTGGTCCTCTGCTAGAGTTTACTGACGCTCTGTCAGGTGAGCAACTTGTAACAGTTTCTTACTTAAAACCTGTGTTGTCCTTGTTCAACACTGAAGTTCTGGCGGTGAAGTCTGAAGACACAGAGCTTACCAAAAAAAATCAAACAAACCATTTTGGAATACCTGAACACCAAGTACTCTGAAGACTCTGTGGAAGAGCTGTTGAGTTTGGCATCCACACTTGACCCACGGTTCAAAAACCGCTATAACAACGATGGCAGGATCAAAACCATTGGGACAGCAGTGACTGCAGAACTCATAGCTATGGTGACCGAGGAAGACAGCCCTAACCCAGGCCCATCAACTGCTTCTGCTCAGGCTACAACAGCGAAACCTGAAGCAGGTGATGCCACTGAGCCAGCAAAAAAGACAAAAAAGTATTTTGGCAGTTATTTCAAGAAACCACAGAAATTCAGAGGCGAGTCTCTGCACATTGCTATAGAAAAGGAGATCCAGAGCTACTTAATGATACCAGAGGTGGACTGTGACGTAAACCCACTTGACTGGTGGAAAACACAAGAAATAAATTTCCCCAGACTTGGGAAACTAGCAAATAAGTACCTATGCATCCCTGCCTCAAGCAGCCCTTCTGAGAGGGCTTTCAGCACAGGAGGAAATATTGTTACATGTCACCGTGCAACTCTCAAGCCAGATGCTGTGGACAGGCTGGTGTTTTTATCACACAACTTCAAACGCATGTAGATCCAAAGAAGCCCAGTTAATGGCAAAAAATGTTCAAGCTGCTAAAAGCCCGTTTCCTCTGTTTTAGTGACTTTTACATTATAGTCTATTTTACCTTTTAGTCTTTAAATCGTAGACTTTGTTCACAGTAGAATCATTTGTTTACATGTATATTTTTTTCTTTAGTGCAATATTTGACAAATCTGAAGGGTTTCTAATTTTACAGCTGTTACACCGGTTTACTTTTCGTGCAATATTGGACAGAACTTGAAGTCAGTAATTTAATTAAAAGGATACTATGGGCTAGTTTTTTGTATTTTTGACAAAAGTTTGCATTAGATACCTTTATTATGATGTGGTATTCTGCACAGTTCACTTTACAGCAGAGCAGTGATTTGTGTTGTTTCTACTTGAATGCTTCAGTTTGAAATAAATACCCTTTCCAACAATGTTTCAATTAGTAATATATCAATATACTATTGACAATGTAAATGTCTTTTTTTTACTAGCTCCGTTTTACAAACACATTTTTGAATAATGCAAAATATCGTCTGATTATCCTTATCGGCAAAATCCCCAAAAATATCGAGATATCATTTTTTGTCAATATCGCACACCCCTAACTGACAGTCATAAGCTGTGCCCAACAGAAAGTCGGCAATTTTGGGATTGTTTGAAAAATGCATGCTCTGGAATTTGAAATACTCCACCTAGGGGATTAATGTTACAGATACCAAATGTGGGCGACATCATGCCAAGACATTGAAGATGCTAAATTGCGAACTGATTTTTTTAATATATTGAAAGGTGTGGCCATGGTGTGTGGAAAGGTGTGTTAATTTATCACATTTATGCGATAAATTAACGTCAAAATGTTTAAAAAAAAGGTAGAGTCTCATATCTTCGTGCATTGTGTGATTTACATAAAAATTGAGCCGTATGTTTGGCCTTGCGGGCTGATCACATTGATGTGGCTACTGTAGCTCATGGTTGTAGTGTCACCAACTGGAAGTGTGGCACTTTTAACAGACTTTGAAAAACCTCTCAAGTTTAAATGAATTGCTTAATTCTTTACAATTTTACATCAGCAGTGTCTTGACATTATTCTAAAGGAATATTTTATATTTTAAATACTGTTGCCATGGCAATGTATTAATTGTTATTATTCTTTTCTTCCTATATTTGGGTGTTTTTGAGGCACTTGGCATGCTTAATTTCATGAAATTTTGCACACTCAGTCGGGGGGGGGCTCTGTCCCTTGAAAATAGGCATGTCTGTAGCACCCCCATTTTTACCCACAGTCACCAAACTTTGTACATATATAGTTCTCATCAAGCCAGACAACTTTCATAATTATAGTCACCACATTTAGACAACATTATGCCAAAACCTTGAAAATGCTAAATTGTGAAAAGATTTTTGATACATCAAACGGTGTTGCCATGACGAGGCGTAATAAATTAATGGCAAAAAATAGGAAACAGGAATGGTCTCATATCTCTGTGTGCAATGTGTGATTTAGATAAAAATTGACATGTATGTTTAGTCTTTGGGGCTAATCACATGGATTTGAATATTTTGGGTGATGGTCATAGTGCCATCACCTGGCAGCAATGTGGCTCTTACAACAGACTTTAAAATAGTCTTCTTAAAATTTTTCTAAAATCCCTTCAAAATTATTTAGAAGAAATGTTAAACGCCAAATGCATGTGTCTACCTTGTTCCTTCACATGCAAGCAGGCGATTTTCAGCACCCTCAAGAAACAACTCTAAATATCGGTCGACCGCTAGTTTCCGTTTGCTGACAAATAAAAATTGACCTCATGTCTGAAAAAATCTAACATTGCCGGGCACAATGTCTGGTAAAACAATTAACACGAATAGTCAGCAACCTTTTTAGTTGATGACACAAGTGCACAGTGTGCCGCCATCCCAATGATAACAGCGCTTCGCTGCCACAGAGGTTTAAACTTTAAAACATGCCAAAGTAACTAAAAAGTGGGTTGAATCCCACACACTTTCAAAAGCAGCCATTATTCCCATCTTGCTTGCCCCACAGTGAGAAGCTTCTCACTTAAGAATCAGCCTACAACATTAAAACAGCCTTGTGTTGCTGTCTTTTACTTGATATTCACCAGGCTTAAGTGAATATCAAGTTGTATAACCAAGTGAAACATGACACATGTATACAAAATACACTTACTATATATTTAAGATACATACCCTTAAACCAAGTATAAATATCTTATACGTTGCTTCAATCAAATGTATCTTGTTTTAAGGATATTTAGACCATTTTAAAATGGAAAACAAGACAAAAACACTTGATAACAAAAGGATTTTTTTACAGTGAATTTCTTTACTGAATTAAACTTAATAAAAAGTATTTTCCCTCCTTTAATTCAGTGAATGTCATTTAGAGGTATTTTTAAAATAATTTGTTTTCCTCTATTTTTAGTAAGCACGTGTAATATAACCTTTTAAGCCGGGGCACAAGCTGAATAATTTGTTAACAGCTAATAATTAATCATTGTAGTAATCAACGAATAGTCCAATAATCATTCTAATAATTGTTAGATTAACCCATTATCAAAATAATCGTTAGTTGCAGCCCTATGTAAACGCTTCTTGTTTTACAACATGGCCCTAATTGACTGGCAGTATTAAAATAGTCAGCATTTGACAAACTAACCATACAGTACTGATTTTTATTTAGCTATAATTTTAATTTATTCTTTATTTAAATTGTCAGCATTTGACTGATACTAAACAGTACTACTGATGTTTATTTAGCCATTTATTTTGTGTGAATGTATTCTTTATTCAAATGGTCAGCAACTGACTGAAACTGAACATACATTACTGATGCTTATTTAGCTATTTATTGTATTTTTATTTATTCTTTATTTTCTTAGTGTTCATTTAAAAGAATTGGTTGACATTGTATAATAATTACGTCAAATATTCTTTGATAAAAATATTTCTTTAAGAAAGCATCATTCTGAATAACCTGCATAGTCATACGATCCACACTGAAAAGGTCTGTTTTCATTACAGCTCAAAAATTAACTATATCGGCCAACATATTGGTAATCTGTGAATTTCCACCTCTAAAATCAGTATCGGTCGGGCTCTAATATATATACATTTAAATAGTTTTAAAATATTACCTTAGTCTTTCTTTACTGTTATGGAATGGCCCAGACACAGAGACAACAAGAGTGCAAATTGAATTAAATCCCAGTTGCGAGCTCACTGAGGGCTGATTCGCTGCGAAAGTGAATCTGATTCAAAGTGCTAACCTGTGCTCCTGAGTTCAAACCCTCAGTTCTTTTCAGGCGGTTCATGAAAAAGACCCGGTTCAAAAGAATAATTTGTTCACGACTCTCATGCTGGGTTTGTTGTTGCATGAGGTGCAGCGAGCTTGGCAGAAACAGAATGGGTTAATAGCTGCACGAGACACTGGTGCATGCTCTAAAGAAATATTCAATAACTCACAAGATATCTGACGAAATTGCATTTGAACGCACACAATGGCAACTAGATTTTAAATTATTATTGCAATCAATTATTTTTGTTTGCATTTGAGACCATTTTAGTCACAGTCTGGAGTCCTGAGATCTGTGACAAATTGCAGTTTAGTTTATTGGATTGGCTCCTTTGCTCCCTTTTGAATGTTATTTTTATTTAAATGAGATAAATTCCACTTTTTGGAATGAAAAAGCAGTTATAATGAACAATGTAGATTTTTTTTGAAGACATTAAAACTAATTTAACCACTCCACAGAATTCATGTTAGCAAACTATATTTTTGGCAAGTTGTTCAAGACTTTTACTTTGTGCACCACACATGTAATTTACAATTTTTTTTTTACAGACAGATGATTTCAATTTTAATTGACTACATCACAGTTCCAGTGAGTCGTTTGCATACACCAAGTTAACTGTGCCTTTAAGCTGCTTGGAGAATTCCAGAAAATTATGTTAAGCCTTTAGACAATTAGCTTCTGATAGGAGGTGTACTAAGTTGGAGGTGTACCTGTGGATGTATTTTAAGGGATACCTTCAAACTCAGTGCCTCTTTGCTTGACGTCATGGGAAAATGAAAAGAAATCAACCTCAGAATTTGTTTTTTTTTTGGACCTCCACAAGTCTGGTTCATCCTTGGGAGCTCATCCAAATGCCTAAAGGCATCACATTCATCTGTACAAACAATAGTATGCAAGTATAAACATAATGGGACCATGCAGCCATCATACCGCTCAGGAAGGAGATGCATTCTGTCTCAGATGAACGTAGTTTGGGGCAAAAAGTGCAAATCAATCCCAGAACAACAGCAAAGGACCTTGTGAAGATGCTGGAGGAAACGGGTAGACAAGTATCTATATACACAGTAAAACGAGTCCTATATCAACATAACCTGAAAGGCTGATCAGCAAGGAAGAATCCACTCCTCCAAAGCCAGACAACAGTTTGCAAGTGCACATGGGGACAAAGATCTTACTTTTTGGAGAAATGTCCTCTGGTCTGATGAAACAAAAAAATTTAACTGTTTGGCCATAATGTCCATTGTTATGTTTGAAGGAAAAAGGTTTAACCTTGCAAGCTGAATAACACCACACCAACCATGAAGCATGGGGGTGGAGCATCATGCTGTGGGGGTGCTTTGCTGCAGGAGGGACTGGTGCACTTCACAAAATAAATGGCAGCATGAGTAAGGAACATTATGTGGTTATATTGAAGTAACATCAAGACATCAGCCATGAGGTTAAAGCTCGGTCTCAAATGAGTCTTTCAAATGGACAATGACCTATGTTTTCCACATTGCGGAAAACATGGCAAAAATCGCAGAATCTATACATAAAAATGGAATTTACTTATGAACACTGAATCTCGTGGAATTTGCATATTTTTCTGTGTTGGTATTCCAAACCTATGTGTTTCACATAACTCATGATAGTGTAAAATACTCACAAACTTAAACCAGTCAGAGACTTTTGAATCCTGCTAAAGTATGGCTAAATGAGTCAATGTTGCCTAGTAACAGTGTCTTGAATATTCACGTTCACACGTGAATTGCCATCATCTATAAGAAACATGTCTAAACGACTTGCCTATGGAAAGACAACTACAAACTACAAAATTAAGACACACAACTAACTACCAAGTACTGGGAGGAACAATATCCCAATGACTACTATGAGTCTGGCCAACAGCTTTTCTGTAAGTTTTGCCAACACACTATTGACTGGACTCGTAAAAATATGTGCAATGACCATCTAAACTCGAGAGTCCTTCACAAGAACAAGGCGAAATCAATAGCTCAGCTTTCCAGGTTACAATCGAAGCTACCTCATCATAAATAGATGCTAGATGTGAGTTTTTAGAGGATTTTGTTGCAATGTGTGAGGAGACAGACATGCCACTTGAGAAAATGAAGAAGATGTGTCCCTTTCTTGTGAAGCATTGCAAACAGGTAGGTGTGCTCCCAGAAAATGAAAGTAGCCTGAGACAGATTCACCTGCCACACATCTTTGACCAACACATGCAAAAAGTGCTGCAAGAGATCAGTGGAAAGAAAATCTTCGTTGTTGTCGATGAAACCTCAGACAACAGAGATCAGAGTGTTCTCAACATTGTAATAGAGGAGTATTTATTCAATTAGCATTGGCTTTTTTGTAGTAACTCGATTGTAGGTTTAACAATGGCTAGGTATTCAATAACTTTGATTTAGCTCACTGCAGCTCGTAATTCATGTACATTTCTAATATTAACACCTAATTTGCAGTGCTTTGAAAATTCTTCAAATGCAATGTGAAATCCATCATGAAAGTGATCAAGTACATCCCTCTTCTGAACATCCAGGGAAAAACATCCAGTATGCGGCAGTCCTGTGGGCGAAAATGCCTTGTTGATGCTAGAGGTCAGAGGAGAATGGGCCGACTGATTCAAGCTGATAGAAGAGCAACTTTGCCTCAAATAACCACTCGTTACAACCGAGGTATGCTGCAAAGCATTTGTGAAGCCACAACACGCATAACCTTGAGGTGGATGGGCTACAACAGCAGAAGACCCCACTGGGTACCACTCATCTCCACTACAAATAGGAAAAAGAGGCTACAATTTGCAAGAGCTCACCAAAATTGGACAGTTGAAGACTGGAAAAATGTTGCCTGGTCTGATGAGTCTCGATTTCTGTTGAGACATTCAGATGGTAGAGTCAGAATTTGGTGTAAACAGAATGAGAACATGGATCCATCATGCCTTGTTACCACTGTGCAGGCTGGTGGTGGTGGTGTAATGGTGTGGGGGATGTTTTCTTGGCACACTTTAGGCCCCTTAGTGCCAGTTGGGCATCGTTTAAATGCCACGGCCTACCTGAGCATTGTTTCTGACCATGTCCATCCCTTTATGGCCACCATGTACCCATCCTCTGATGGCTACTTCCAGCAGGATAATGCACCATATCACAAAGCTCGAATCATTTCAAATTGGTTTCTTGAACATGACAATGAGTTCACTGTATTAAAATGGCCCCCACAGTCACCAGATCTCAACCCAATAGAGCATCTTTGGGATGTGGTGGAACGGGAGCTTCGTGCCCTGGATGTGCATCCCACAAATCTCCATCAACTGCAAGATGCTATCCTATCAATATGGGCCAACAGTTCTAAAGAATGCTTTCAGCACCTTGTTGAATAAATGCCACGTAGAATTAAGGCAGTTCTGAAGGCGAAAGGGGGTCAAACACAGTATTAGTATGGTGTTCCTAATAATCCTTTAGGTGAGTGTATATTCTATTTAATTCAAATTATACTGAAGGAAAATACTTTATAACAGATGTGATCTTCATGGAGAGCAACTTTTCATAATTTTCTCAGTGCTGCAGTCTCTCCACACCAGTCAGGTTAATTTAAATGACATTCTGGCAGTGGTAACTGACAATGCATCATATTGTCTTAAAACCTACAAAGATGTATTGAAGGGTATAAACCGTGTGCATGCAACCTGCTTGTGCTATGTCATCAATTTGGTGGGAGAGACCTGGCAACACTACAAATACTTCAGCGAGGTCACAGCTTTAGTGATGTGGGTGAAATCTGCTTTCTTCAAAATGCCTGCAAGAAAGAGAGATGTCTGTGCTTTTTGACAATGGTGGCAGTGAAACCCAAGGTACCTCCTGAGCCAGGAAATACAAGATGGAATAGCAGGTTTGAATCAGTTTAGTACCATGCAGACCATTTTCATCTCTACAAGGACATTTTTATGGCTGAGAATTCCTCTGTTCAGGCAGTTAGAAACATCCTTGAACTGCTTGATACAGATGGCAAGCTAGAAGCCCTGCAGATGAAGCAGACCTACATCTCTGAGGGTTGTGGCAAACTAGTTACAGCTCTGAGGGCGCTTGAGGGCACCCACTCTTCCACAGCAGTCTCTGCTTATCACGTCATGGATGATATTGGTTCCTACTTAGTTAATGGAACAGCCAAAACCCATGGCTTTGGGGCCAAAACTGATGAGCTGCTGAACCAAATGACCATGCAACAGAAGAGGGATGTACTTGACTACTTTTTCATGATGGATTTCACATTGCATTTGAAGAATTTTCAGAGCACTGGAATGTCCATGCTGACAGAAAGATCTACATGATGATCAGTGTTTGATCCCAGACAGGCACCTGCAATGGAGAGATATGTTGAGGCCCATGGTACTCTGTGGACTATGAAGAGCCCATCTCCAGAGCTCAGTGAGGAGTGGTCTGTATATCAACATTGTGTCCAAAATGAAGCCCTTGCTCAACTTCCCTGGACCTTGCAGACTACCGGAAAGGCACAAGCCAACGATTTCCTAGGGTTGGCAATGTATACTACATGTATTTTCCAGTCAGTTCAGTTGACTGTGAAAGGAGCTTCAGCAAGTATAAGACACTGCTCACAGACAAAAGAGAGTCTCTTACTGAGCTCAACACCAAGTGCCTTACCATCGTGCACTTCAATGGAGATGACTGAAAGATGGGAAATGCCCAAGAAAGCAGCACATGTTTAAAATGAATTAAATAACATTAACTGAGGACATTGAGAACGTATTGCCCTGAGAGTTTACTCTATCCTTAATGAATCCACAGTTTGAATTAAAAAAATAAAATATTGATATATTGCAATTGTTTGTGCACGTAGTTGGCTTTTTACAAGTAAAAATTGGTTAAAAATGAACAATCTGAAACAGATGAAAATAAATTAGAAAAAAAACAGAATCTGAGAAAAAAATAAAACTGACTTCATAGTGCCCTAGTATTAGAGTGGCCATTACAAAGCCCTGGCCTCAATCAGATAGAAAATTATTCTGACATTTCACATTCTTAAATTAAAGTAGTGATCCTAATTGACCTAAGCCAGGGAAAGTTTTCAACGATTAAATATCAGGAATTGTGAAAAACTGAGTTTAAATATATTTGGCTAAGGTGTATGTAAACTTCTGACTTCAACTGTATAACATCAGCAAGGATACCTACATTTCCTCAAAGGTAAATTAAAGCTAGCATCTTAACATAGATTAATGTATTGATTCAGGTCTTAGTGATAGTAACCAAGAGGGACTTAGCGAAGGGTCAACTGGCTTGGTAGAATGTTAAAGGGACAAACCAACATGGAAGTAAAGGAGAAGCCTTTATTTTAAAAGGTACTAATTTAGCAAAACATATTCAGTCAGTGGTCTTATTTGCTTGTCCCCGTCATTACACTCTGCTGTTAGAGTAACTATGAAACAACAACAAGGTCACAAGTTGAACTGAACTGAAGGTCACAGAATAAGGATAAATATATTGGTCCTTCCCTATTAAAACTCTGCAGTCCAGAACACTACTCCAATGATCCAAAACTTATATTGAGAAGAGTACGGAGCAAAACTTCTAGGCATTTTAAAGAGTATCTCTATCCTGGTGTTGCTAAAATGCTAAAACAGGCATGAGGATACAGCTTATGACATTTTGGGTAATTAGTGATTGTTTACAAAACTTGGCCTATGCGAGAATTCACTGAATTTGGACAAAGAAACATTGACTAAGTTTACATGGACACCAGAAAGCCGTTTATAGCGAGAAAGCTGCTTAAGACTCTGTGAATGCATTTAGATAAGCTCTGTTTGCAGCTTTTTCTTTACTCCCATATACATGTGGCCCATTCAGCAAGCAGCTTTCTCCAAAACAATGTAACTTCCCTGCAATGCTGGTGTACATAAACATGGAATCCAAAGAAGACTTTGCTATTTTATTCTCGGTTTCTTTATTTTGAGATATTCCAGAGTAGTTGCCGTGTTTATTTTTATCGTGACCAGAATAGCTGCTATAGTGGGGTTTCCTTCTTACATAAAACTCTGGGATATGCGTGAACATGAGGCACAGTCGATATTTTACATTGGAGTGCATAAATGTGTATGGTCTATAGTGGATGTGCATTCCATTGTGATAACTTGTTGTTGGGCTCCATCATATGACGTTTGTTATCAGGTCTAAATTAAAAGTTATAAAAGCACACAACAATTTAAGACCAGGACATTAAATGCTATTAAAAGTCAGTGAAAAGAGATGAGTTTTAAGAGAAGATTTAACAAAATACTATTCCATAAAATAGGACCCACAACCGAAAAGGCTCTCCCTATTCTACGCTTTCATTTTCAGTAAAAATGAAAATTTTAGTGTCCAAATTTACACTAACACAAACTCCAACAAAAAATTTCCTTTAAATGCCTATAAACTAGGGCTGCACGATATATCATTTCAGCACCGATATCGCGATGTGCCCATCCGCAATAGTCTCATTGCAGAACGTGCGATGTAGTAAACATATCAGTCTTGTTTTTTATCAAAAGGAAAAATAGCATTATTTATTTATTTATTTAACAGGGACAGTGTATGGCACTCAACCATACCAGAATTAGCTACAAGCTAAATTTCATCTGTAGTCCCTAGGCAGGAAAAGGTAACATACAATTAACAATCCAACAAACCATATAAATATACCATAAAACGTCATCACGCAAGTGGCCTCTCAGACAACAAAATTTCACATTCTTCACATTATATCAGTCTGATTTAAACACTTTAGTTGCTGCACATTGATGACATGCAGGCTCTGCTTGGGCATGAAGAAATGATGAGCGAGGAACAGGAAAAAAGACAGAAATAGAAAATTTGGTTGCAAAAAGAAATGCACCATCAGTTATATGGAAATATTTCGGCTACAGACAGGATGATGTTGACCAAAAACAGATACTTTGTCGAGAGTGCCTTGCAATTGTTGCCACAACATGAGGCAACATGATCAATTTGTTTGATCATTTAAGTTGGCACCACAAATCTTTGTTTAATGAGTGCAAAGCCAGATCTGATTGCCGTCCAACGCAAAAAACTATTTTGGATGCCTTTGCCAGTGTTACACCATACGAGGAAGGTAACGGTAGAGAGAAATCACATATTCAATAACATTTCACCTCGCAAGTAACATGGTTACCAAATAGTTTTTTTAAAAACATGATCCAGTCACTTGACAAGCAGTATGTAAAACCATCACGCAACTATTTATTTAAGTTTAATATATTTTGTTGTATTTTTGTAAACCACTCATGGTTTTTGTGAATAGCTGCACTATTTTATTTTTCAAATGGTTTAAATTAAAAGATGTTATTTGTTTACAAATTAAATAGCAAAGCTCTTATTTTTTTTTTATTTTTTTATAGAAATTTAATAAAATGTTAAATTACGTATTTTGTCATTCACATTAATTCCCTATTGTGATAATGAAACTTCCTCAGTGTAATGCCCTGTTTATCTTGGTTGGAGTACAGAGATAAAGCCTCCTGTAATCTCCTAGATCCCTTATAGACTTCTTCATTCACAAATAAGCCCCTTTATATTAGGGTAAGCAACATGCATTATTAATATTATAAGTTAGATCATTGACTTTAGCCTGAATTGATAGAAGAGTATTACATGAATACAAAGGAACCATGGTGAATTAAACAGTATTAATTATTATAATAAAATAAACTACCCAAAATAACTAAAAAGTCATTTTCGGTTACTTTTTTTAATTTTCCATGAAGATGCATTTCCCTACAAAATCACCCAATCGTTCTAGAATAATGAGTTCTCCGCAAAGTCATCTGGTGAAGTCATCCTGTATTTTTTCATATTGCAATATATATATATATTATATAGTTGAAAAAAAATTATATTTCCAATATCGTTAAAATTAACAAATTTTAAATATTAAAATTATGAACTAAACAGCTCATAACAGAATGTTATGTACTAACATGTGATAAGAGAATCAACAACATTGGAGTTGACACTCTTCTTCATGTAGCTTGCTGGCTAGGCCGTTTAGCCGAGTGCAAAAATGTCAACAGGATTTTATTCACAACGGAAGTGAAAGATTTAATGTTAGCAAAGCTAAGGTTACGTTTGCTAAACCTCCTAACATTGGCTAGCTAGCTACCACTAAATGCCATAATCACTATGGATGTCCCGATCAGCCTTTTTGGCCCCGGATCCGATATTTAAATAGCTATTAAATATCTGCCGATTCAGAGTCCCGATCCGATATTTAAATATCGCCACACTCTATACAAATGTAGCCAAGTAAACGATACCTTGAGATGGATGCATCAGCCTTTATAACAAATCAAGTGACCAACACTTATGTAATTCCCGCAAATACAGCAAAACCATCCAACCTAGCAAAGTACATCAAGTCATCTTGCACAGCCACATGACAACCCCCCATCAATTCTAATTCTTAAAGGGGACCTATTATGCAAAATTCACTTTTACATGGTGTTTGAACATAAATGTGTTGCAGTGTGTGTACACAACCACCCTATAATGATAAAAATCCACTCAGACCTTTTTTTTAATCCCCATTAATCATAAGCACGGTCTCAGAACATGCCTTTCGCAGATTCTGTACAAAGTGACATCACTTTGTACAGGCCCTACCCACGACTGTTGACGGACACTGCTACACCTGTGCACCAATTAATAAGTGAACACTACGCAATGTGTTAAACATGTTTGTTTGTGTTGTTTCATTATAGCACATAGTGAACATTGTAACAGTATTTGTGTGTTGTTCATCCATCGTTGCAAAACTGCTGAAAAATCTCTACAACAAATAAATACATTTGTCAAATAACCATTTGGAATCTTCCTTGTTCATTCTTAAAGTTGTTACTTCTGACAGATTCTCTCCCTCATCAGTGTCTGACTCAAACATAAGGCTGTCAAAACTCCACCTTATTCTGAATACAGGACAGGGAGAACCAGCTCATTTGAATTTAAAGACACACACACAAAAACAGCTCGTTTTTATTCCCACCCAAAAATTGGCATTTCAACATGGTATAATAAATTATCTGTAGGGTATTTTGAGCCGAAATTTCACAGCCACATTCTGGGGAAACCAAAGTATTAAATTACATCTTGTGAAAAGGGGCACAACAGGTGCCCTTTAAGTACTCAAACCCACAGTTACCTAAATGAATTGCAAACCCTACCACAAGCATTATTAATGCACAGGTCAACGATAATCACGTCATTTGAAAGCCTGACTGTTGGGGTAAGTCTAAAAACAGCCCAGCAGATTTCATATGACTCTCCTCTCATGCGTTTACACTTGATTAGCATCATGCTAACCATCTAATATGTAGCTATGATGACACCGGTTAAATCTCAGGTATCAGAGATGAATAGGTCATTTAACACTAAAGGAGAAGATAGTGGTCTAAGGTTGGCAAATAAATTCGTTAATTCACAACTTTGGCCTGGTCTGGCATGACCAACTCGGATAGTTAAACATACATAGATGGGTGGTCATCAACGACATATGCACCATCTAGCTCAATATAAAGACAATTCGACTGCTTTAACAGGATATTCACTGCAAATTGCATGCTCAATCGAAATAATAATAAAAAACACCTCCGTTACCATGACATCCCCCACACTTATTTAAAGAGCCACACTGACAATTGGGTATATAATGGGCGAAAACAGGTGCAAATGACAAAGTATCAACGTAAATAAAAAAAAATATTTTAACGAAATAATCTGGACTGAGAACACGTTATGATGGGTCTCGTCCTCAGACTGTGATAAAAAACAAATGCAGCACAAAATAAAGAAAGCCTGACGCGCACGAAGTCAACAAATCTAGCACGCAAACTAGACTGTCTGGCCACTTTCGAAACGGTCTCATATTTAAAATAATTACAGCAGGAAGTAACTAAACAGCCCATCACTGACGAGCATTGTGTAGCCAACGTCTCTGTATACTACTGTATTTGGTGCAATAGTGTTTATTGTGCCTAGCTTATATTGCACTGCAATTTATAAAGTAACTATGTATCACTATCTAGTCCCCAAGCAATGGCACGCATATTGTATTACTGGGTAAGCACAGAGCAATTGGAAATTGACAATTCTGTAATTGACTGCTGTTGCATTGCAATTTCGCCTAGTATGGGATTAACGGACAACCCATTTATAGGTTGCATTTATTTAACTGGTTGCTTTCATGTAAAGTGTACTTGTGTGGGCTCGGTGTGGCCGAAGTTGCATTAAACATTTCCTTTGATGGAGTATCTGTCCATAGAACCCTACCAGTGTCATGCACTTACCTTTAACAGCAAGGCCTTCGTTCTGGCGCCATCTTCATGAAGCCTCTGAAATCCAAACAGTGTGCTGCAAATAGAAGACAACACAGGCGGTTCCGTGTTACTTTACCTGCACCGCAATTATTAACAACGCTTTAACACGAGAAGACGGGTTGTAAAAATTAACGGAGGGTCGCCAGTGCAAGCAAGGGGGCTTTGTCTGACCTGTCTATGCCGGCTAAACGATCCCTTTCTTGCGGCGTAAGCTTCGGAAAGTCCTCATCGGTTTCACTCGCTTTTCCCGCCGCCATTTTCTTTTCCTCATCACCACTACTACTACTACTACCACCACCAGCAGCAGCAGCGCAAGCTACAGCGGCCACCGACACTCCGCACGATTTCATAGACGAAAAACTCCAGTGAAACAATTTTCGCACCGTAAACCGAGCGCTTTTTTTTGCGTTAAACAAAAAGAATAGATGGGTAATCCTCCAAGGAAAATAATTTCCTCCAAACAACCCTTTTTCACATTGTCCTCGACATAAACGAGTCGCAGTTAGCCGGTACACCAAAATGCATGCAGCACGCGCAATGCAGGGTTTGACGGCAAATTGTGATTTGGTAATAGCTCAAACTTCCCCCCCAGTCGCCAGCTCAAACTTGTTATAATTGTGTCACTCAAGTGAACCCACGCCGCCGCCGTCGGAACGCCTTCTCTGTGGTTTTGACCTATCACTAATTTCAATGGTGCCCACGTGATTAGCCTTGTCTCGGGATCCCTTTTTTCATAACATTCAAGGGGGAGGGTAAATAACAAACCCTCTGAACTTTACGCTATATCTTCGTCTGCTGCGATTGGTTCTCCTGGATTTATTATGATTACGTAACACCAAAATCAAAAGCATTATTGGTTAGTGCATCTGTCTGTTTGAAACACAGGGTTTGAGGATTTGAGGAGCATGTTTTCCGAAATATTTACAAATGTAAATTTGTTGCATGAGGCAGTATGACTAAATCAATTGGAGAAAGCCAAGTTTTTACAGAACATTTCGTTAATATTTATAACAAGTTAATTTGACTCCTTTCTTTCCCTCCTTCTTTCTTTCTTTATTTTATTTCTTTATTTTAATTAAAGCGATGGGATGACTGCGTAAAATGTGTTAACATTTTAAAGATCCCAAATAATGAATGACCCATGCAAGTATTAATACCTGAAGGCAACATCAATCAATCACCTTTCGTAAATATTTAAATAAAGACAGCTTCAGGCTTTTTCACTCATTGATATTGTAGGGAAATTATATTTTTATTCAAGTTACACAATTCTCTAAAAAAGCATATTTGTGAATAGAACATATAAGCAGTCGTATTAATCTGTGACAAGTGACCGTACGTAATTTGTGCAGGATTTTACGTAGGGCTGCAGCGGTTGCGAACATTGTGAACGCAGCCTCATAAAATGGCGGATCGCGGTGAAAGTAAATAAATTGGCAATATAAACACTTGCATGTATTGTCTTTATTGACAACATGTACATTTAATTCTCCTGGAAATATGCGATGTGATTGTAACTGTTTCAAATGTAGTACATCTCTGTGTTGTTAGATTATCATTTCGCTTTGATTGTACAGGTATAATGTAGCTAAATCTGGCGAAATTCACCGTAATGTAATACATTTTCCTTCGTGTCTTTCTACATGCATGTGGGTCGATGCGTTTAAACCATCCTTTGCTCTCAGGTTATCGCAGTATGAGTTTATATAATAAAAAGCCTCTGCTCTCATCCAGCAACAAAATCTTCAGTTTGCCAGACACAACTGGAACTTCAAATGCACCAGGTTCTGTGGTTAGATGAAACAAAAAAAAACTTTTTGGCAGCACCAGAGATGGGTTTGGCGTACACAGAGATGAAGTATCCAATGCACACAGTTAAATGTGGTGTTGCATCTTGAATGTTGTGTGGCTGTTTTTCTGCCAGAGGTCCTGGACATCTTGTTCGGATACATGGCATTATGGACTCTTATCAAATACCAACAGATCAAATATTAAAACTTGACTGCCTAAGCCAGAAAGCTTACAATGGGCCCTGGTTGGAACTTCCAGTAGGACAATGAATCAAAACAAAATCAAAATCAACCCAAAAATGGTTCACTGACCACAAAATCAAGCTTCTGCCATTGGTCATCTCAGTCCCCTGACCTGAACCCCATAGAAAATTTGTGGGGTGAACTGAAGAGGAAAGTCCACCAACATAGACATCTGAATTTGAAGGATCTGTAGAAATTCTGTATGGACGAATGGTCTCAGATCCCTCGTCAGGTGTTCTCCAACCTCATTAGGTATTATAAGAGAAGACTCAGAATTGTTATCTTGGCAATGAGAGGTTGGAAAAAGTATTGAATTAAAGGGTGCCAATACTTATGGCCAATGCGTTTTGGGGAAAAATATTTATTTAATAATAAGTTATTTCCCCCTTTTAATTTTTTTAATGAAAGATCAAAATGCTGAACGATGCAGATTTTTTTTCATAGACTTCTTTGTGCATATTTACCAAGGGTGCCAGTATTTTGGCCACTACTGAATATATGTAAATATGTGCTTTATAGGGGCCTTTAGCCCCTGCAACAGGGGGGATTTTAACCCCAAAATAATATCAATTCACTTATTGGACCGTTCAAATGGCCTCAAAATCAATATTTAGTCATTGAATGCAGTGATATCATGGACCAGGAAAATGTTGCAGTGCATAATGACAAACAAGTGTTTAGGAAAGTACCGGGTAGTTTCTGCTGCTATTTTGTGTTTTGTGAGAAAAAAAAATAAAATGTGTATTTAACCCTGTTCGTACCCTAAATTTTGAGTTTTCTGATTTTGTCTCTGTAAATATAAAAAAAACACAGTTATACAGCTATGAAAACAGTTTTTTTTACATGTAGATGCAGAAAGTGAAGATGAATTGTATGAGGTCGTTAACATCACAGATTTTGCCAGGAGACATCAATGGTGGAGTCGTGTTTTTGGGAACAATACCGGACCTATTGCAGAAAAGTACTCAGTGGCTTCACAGATCATGATGGGTGGGGTGACTGGATGGTTAGTATTAATAATGAATTTGCTATTTTATATGCTCTTTAAAGTCAAATGTTAATCTTTAAAATATGGTCAGCTCCATTCTACATTGTATTACTTGCATAAACACACACAAAATAACAAAATAAATGCATACATTTATATGTCCACTCAAAATGCCTGTCTTCTAGGTGTGCTGGTTATCTCTTTCAGAGGGTTGGGAAAATTGTGGCGACTGCTGTTGGAGGGGGATTTCTGTTGTTACAAGTATGGATTATTAAACTGTCTACATCATTCAGCCAAGCCATTGTTAAGGATTCATTATGATTTAATATCATCCTAACTGTGAAAAAAATATTGATTTTCTTGTTTTCAGATTGCCAACCACAGTGGCTATGTGCAGGTGGACTGGAGGAAAGTGGAAAAGGATGTCAATAAAGCTAAAAAGCATTTGAAGAAAAAGGCAAATAAAGCAGCGCCTGAGCTTAATTCCTTTATAGAAGAGGTGGGTATTGCTTTATGTTAGCATCAAGGCTGTATTGACTTTGCTTTGCCCACTTTATTTCAATTGTTCCTGCCTATACCAGTCTACGGTCTATTAAGTGATTATAACACTTGTAAAAGGCAATTATTTTGACATTTTAATGCCACAACTTCAACATTAATGTTTGACAATTTAAACTGTTATTACTAGGTGTATTATTGTAGTATTCTGTGAATATCTGGTTACACAAACAATTGTCTAATGTTGATGCTAACAGGGTTAGTATGCTGCTGCTGAAATACTTGGGTTCTCTTGCTATTTTGCCCTCCCACACAATTAGAACAAATTATTTAGTGCATGCATCTAACGCTCCAGCAAATTTTTTTTGCTATATATTATATACTGTATGTTCTTTAGTCTATATTCTGTCATTGATAACATTTTGTTATACAGTCTACAGAATTTGTGAAGAGGAATATTGTTATCTCGGGTGGATTTGTTGGAGGATTTCTGCTGGGCTTGGCATCATAAATGAAACCATGTCCTGCTGTGTTACCATTGATCTAATTTGAGTATCACAGCGATACACGGAAGCTTGATGTACTGTAAAAAGAACTATGTGACTGTGATATGGACATTTGATGAACTATAGAGCTGTTCAGGTTGTACACAAAAACCCAGAAGAGATTTAGCAATTTCAAGCCATAGGTTCCCTAGAGATTTTCCTGTGGGTTTTAATAATGTCAGTTTTGGATTTAAGAGTAAAATAAGGTCTGTGGTAAACATTTCTTGAAGATACTTTAAAGTTTTGTTCTTCAACATGAATGACACACGGTCAATCTCCAAATGTGAATTTTGAACCTGCTGTGTTTTTAAAAAAAAAATGTGACAATAAGTTGCTAGATAATCACCAGAGCGGTTTTCAGTTTCTGAAGGCACGTTAACTTGTTAGCAACATAAAAAAATAAATAAATCATGGCGGCTTCAAAATGCATGTTTGGGTATGACTGTGTGTAATTTCTGTTTGTAGAACAAAACAACCAAGGATCTGCCAATAATGTTTACCACAAACCTTATTTTACTCATAAATTGAAAAACCCAATGAAAAATAAAAAAGAAACCCATGTCTAATTAGCCTTCTAGGTTTGTATACAAATTAGCATCATGGCTGAACAGCTCTACTGTAATTGTTGAATGTATTTCCCTAAAATGTTGTTCTTGACTGTACATAGTGTAAACAGCTGGATGGAGAGAAAATATATTGTGCCAAAAACTTGTTTAAAGAAAAATGTAGGCATGCGACAAAGTAATTTTTATTCTTATTGTTATTATTTGTTCATGTTTAGCTTTTTGCTCATTGTCTATCGGTAAGACGTCATTTTGAAGCTAGTTCATATATACAAAATATACAACCTATTTTTGTTTCCTTTGGTTTTGAATTAGTTGATTGTTCTCTCTTTTCTTATTGATGTATTCGTAAATATACAATAACATGTTTGTGGAAATAAAAAACAAAAGTCTGTTTTTGACTATTTTGTGTATTCATTAATTTTTTTTAAATTATTATTATGTTATGCAGTCTGTTGCTCTCCCTATTATTAAACTGGAACAGCATTGTTGTAATTTTAAGTGGAATCAAAGTTTTCTTGTTTATTTTAAGTGCTGGGAGAGAGGGGCAGCCAGCATATGAATTTATTATATTGTTAAACGTAAAATGATTAATTTTTACAGGGAAAGTACATTTATGAAATATTGATCAAGTTATTGACACATAATCCAAATGTAGTTCGGTCCTGGAATAATTGATTTGCGCGTCGATGAATAATTCACGACTGCCTGTTTGATTCTATCTTCTTTATTTACTTTTCCTGCTACGTGATATGTATGTACCGCGGACATTCAAGATTGGCCTTTGTTGCTAAAATATATATTTATTTGAAACGATGGTCTGATAGATTATATGTAAACAATTGCCGACTCGTTTATCACGTGATCTATGTTTCGTTGCCAGGCAATGATACTTGCAAACAAACTGTTACCTTGGCAATGCAGTTGCACAGTCTGGGGTCGTCCAAGCATTGAGCCGCTATGGCGTTGCCGATGCTGCCTGGAAATTCAGTCAATAAAAATGTAAGTACTGTCATAAATACTTATTTAAATTTTTGTCTGTCTCCACTCTCCAGAAAAAGGAAATACACATCTAAATGCTGCGAAAGAAGTTGTGTATGTATGTTTACTTTGCTATTTTGTTCTGTTAGCTGACAGATTTATCCTGACTTTATATATGTGATGAAGAATAAAAGGTTTTTAAAGTAGCCTACATAAATGTAAGATGTATGCATTACAATTTCATAACAAATGTATATACAATTGAACTGAGTAATGTTTAACAAAATAAAATAAAAATAACAAAATTATATATATAAAAAAATATTATAAAATATTTTTTTTCGTTATGGAATTTTTGTTATGAAATGTAAATTTGGTTATGAAATTGAAATGCAGGAATCATATATATATATATACATATACATACATACATACATACACACACACAATACTGTGCAAAAGTTTTAGGCACTTGTGAAAAATATTGTATTGTAAAGATGTTATAATACCATAAATAATTTTCATGTAACATCATACAAAGTCCAGTAACCATAAAAAAGCTAAATCAATATTTGGTGTGATCACCTTTGCCGTTAAAACAGCCCCAATTCTCCTAGGTACACCTGGACAAAGATTTTCTTGGCTGTTGGCAGATAGGATGTTTCAAGTTTCTTGGAGAATTTGCCACAGTTCTTTTATCTATTTAGGCTGTCTCAATTGCTTCTGTCTGACTCTATGTTCAGTGGGGGGCTTTGTGGGGGCAATGCCATCTCTTGCAGAGCATCCTGTTCTTCTATTCTAATCTTTTCTATTTTCAGAATTTTTCCTATTGACACACTTAAGCTGAATATTACCATCTTAAGACAACTGTTTTTGTGAAACATCTTAAGTGCCTACACAGTACTTATGTTTTGCACAGTACTAATATATATGTGTGTGTATATACACTCACCTAAAGGATTATTAGGAACACCATACTAATACTGTGTTTGACCCCCTTTCGCCTTCAGAACTGCCTTAATTCTACGTGGCATTGATTCAACATGGTGCTGAAAGCATTCTTTAGAAATGTTGGCCCATATTGATAGGATAGCATCTTGCAGTTGATGGAGATTTGTGGGATGCACATCCAGGGCACGAAGCTCCCGTTCCACCACATCCCAAAGATGCTCTATTGGGTTGAGATCTGGTGACTGTGGGGGCCATTTTAGTACAGTGAACTCATTGTCATGTTCAAGAAACCAATTTGAAATGATTCGAGCTTTGTGACATGGTGCATTATCCTGCTGGAAGTAGCCATCAGAGGATGGGTACATGGTGGCCATAAAGGGATGGACATGGTCGGAAACAATGCTCAGGTAGGCCGTGGCATTTAAACGATGCCCAGTTGGCACTAAGGGGCCTAAAGTGTGCCAAGAAAACATCCCACACCATTACACCACCACCACCAGCCTGCACAGTGGTAACAAGGCATGATGGATCCATGTTCTCATTCTGTTTGCGCCAAATTCTGACTCTACCATCTGAATGTCTCAACAGAAATCGAGACTCATCAGACCAGGCAACATTTTTCCAGTCTTCAACTGTCCAATTTTGGTGAGCTCTTGCAAATTGTAGCCTCTTTTTCCTATTTGTAGTGGAGATGAATGGTACCCAGTGGGGTCTTCTGCTGTTGTAGCCCATCCACCTCAAGGTTGTGCATGTTGTGGCTTCACAAATGCTTTGCTGCATACCTCGGTTGTAACGAGTGGTTATTTGAGGCAAAGTTGCTCTTCTATCAGCTTGAATCAGTCGGCCCATTCTCCTCTGACCTCTAGCATCAACAAGGCATTTTCGCCCACAGGACTGCCGCATACTGGATGTTTTTCTTTTTCACACCATTCTTTGTAAACCCTAGAAATGGTTGAAAATCCCAGTAACTGAGCAGATTGTGAAATACTCAGACCGGCCCGTCTGGCACCAACAACCATGCCATGCTCAAAATTGCTTAAATCACCTTTCTTTCCCATTCTGGCATTCAGTTTGGAGTTCAGGAGATTGTCTTGACCAGGACCACACCCCTAAATGCACTGAAGCAACTGCCATGTGATTGGTTGATTAGATAATTGCATTAATGAGAAATTGAACAGGTGTTCCTAATAATCCTTTAGGTGAGTGTATATATATATATATATATATATATATATATATATATATATATATATATATATATATATATATACATTTATTTTTATTTGATTTATTTTGATAGTACATATTTTTATTGGAGAAGCAGAATGATGTTGTAAATAACACATTACTCATTTATTTATTTTATTTTATATGAACTATTTCCAGCTTGGAAGGGACAAATTTCACAAGTCTCAGCATTTTGATTATTTAAATGGAGTAGCCATGGTGGTTGGGGCAGAAAAGCCAGCTATTGGAGGGGAACTGCTACCTGGGCAGAGGACAAGACCCAAGTATTCACTCTTTCCAAAGGGAGAAGGCAGAGATGCCCCAGCATGGTTAGCCTTTGACAAACAGGTTTGTTGCCACTGGATGTAATATAATTTACATTTTAACTAGTGCTATCCAAAGTTATTCAAAGTTACATATTAACTAGTTGTATCCAAAGTTATATCCATGAGCACTTAACGAATCCACACTAAATGAACATACTTTAATAAATAAAAACATTTATACAAATTCCTTGTCTGAATCTTTATCTATGTGAGCTTCTATTCTACTCCAGCCAAACTGGCATTGCGATACTGCACATATTGTTGATTTTTGTATGACAAATTGCTTGCTGTTTTAATAAAGTAAGTGTCTTTGGATAAAAGCATCTGTAAATAACTAAATTTAAATCCGTCTATCCATTCATCTATAGCCGCTCGTCCTATGCAGCGTCATGGGTAGGGCTGATGCCTATCCCAGCTGTCTCGGGCCGAAAGCAGGGAAACACCCTGGACAGTTGGCCCGAAAATCACAGGGCCTAAATGTATATTTATATTTAAAATTCTATTAATATACTTTTTCACTTTGTTTCTTTCCCGAAGGTCCTATGTTTTGATGCTTATTTCCAAGAATCTGTTCCTCAAAGGAGGGAAGAAAAATATAGAGTAAGAAAGTGTAAGATTTACTTTTACTTGGAGGATGACACCATACAAGTAGTGGAGCCAGAACTCAAAAACAGTGGGATCCCACAGGGTAAACAAAATTAAAATCAAACATTTAGCATCCTGATTGATAACTATCTAAATCCAGCTGTTCTCTTTCCATGTAGGTACCCTAATTCGGCGCCACCGCATTCCTCTCCCAGCTCCTAAAGATGATCTCTTTCACAATGTGCACCATTTCAATATCAATCAGGAAATAGTGCTCTATTCTAAGACCTTTAAAATTACGGACTGTGACCCCTTCACACACAACTTCTTGAGAAAAATCGGGGTGCGAATAAACCCCACTGCTTCAACGCCCACAGATCCCTATACCACCCATCGACAAGAGGTAAGAAGCATCATACGTTTGAATAGTACAAACAATACTGAAGAGGTCTGAATGTTCTTGTAATGTTTCCTTCAACCTCATAGATGGAGGAGAGCATGAAGCCACTAAGGCCATATGAAAGAATGGATACCCTAAAGCAGTTCTTGGAACATGACCGCAAAGTCCTGTGCTTCTGTTGCTACTGGGATGACACTGAGAACATGTTTAGAGACCCCAGAAAGCTGATCTTGCATTACTTCCTGGCAGATGATACCATAGAAATTCATGAAGTTTTCCAGCCAAACTCAGGTCGAGATGTTGTCCCTAAATTTCTGCACAGGGGAAAGCTTCCCAAGGTTAGTAAGAAACAGGGGGTGAAAGATTCTGTGCTACAGAAGAGATGGTTTCAATGGGTATGTTGTAAAAATGGAATGGAAATGAGTCTATTCCACCTTGTTTTTTTTTATTAAGTTGTCTCGTCAGATGTTCTGTTGCCTTTCAGGTTTATTGGAATCCCCCAGTGAGAAAATAATTATGTTCTCAAATTTGACTTGTCCTTCAACTTATGTTCTAAATATCATTCTTCCCAGCCTGTCCTTCAAGACAAATTGCTATTATTTTCTCTTGATTCTGCTGAACAGCATGCTCCTATTCCCAAACATCAGCCCGGAGAAATAACAGACCGCACAGTCCTTAATGTATTTGGACCAATCGGACAAGAAGGACGCTACATTTTGGATAGCCTCAAAGTAAGTACAAAGGCAAAATTATGAGTTTGTCACTGTTGCCATCCATTGGCAAAAGGCCCCAGGTAAAGGACAATCACTGCTTTTATTCGCAGTGGGTGTTTCACAAACCATTCTTTTGTTATGTAGATTAATAGCCATGTTTTAATTTTAGAAAAGTTAAATGTCATTGTCTCATTGATATTTTACAGACTGGAGCTGTAGAGGAAGAATTCTATAAAGACTGTGACCTGACCATTGGAAGCATCATTAATGTGTGGGGTCGTAGGATTTTGATATGCGAATGCGACAATTTCACTAAAGAGTATTATCGCTCCAAATACGGTATTGGTGAGTTACAACATGACTGTTTATCAAGTCAGGCAAGTCAGATGTTATTCATTTAAGCTTATGTGCACATGAGGTTACACAATTCCATTATTTATTTGCTTCCTTTTTTTCAGTTCTTGGTGCTAATTTGATATAAAACTATTGAAAATTGAGACAGTACACACACAGGCTTGACAAAATACAGAACCTAACAGTCTACATACACATTTATGTAGTACACACATAACAGTTATGCTGGACAGTTACTTTATGAGACAGACAGTAAAGAGAGAACATTTTGGGACATATTTCAACAGCAATGTGATATAGTATGTGATATAAAAAATTTAACATACAGTAGGCTATATAAAAAAAATACTGTATAAAAAATATGCTTTTAAAGTTGATATTGGTCAGACCTTACACTGAGCTTTCAGATATTTATTATAATAATAATTAGTATCATAATTGTTAATTAATGGTTTATATTTATTTATTTATTTTTGGAAATGTAAATAATTCCTTGTACTCAAAGAAGTGCAATAATTTCCAGCCTGGTGGTCTAACCACCAGGTGGTTAATTGTTTTCTTCCTGTCGTAAATCTTCCTGTCGTAAATCCCATGTCTCTATGAGACTGTAATTCTCCCCAGTGTGCTTTCATCCCTCTGAATAACTGTCATAGCTCCTTGCTTTTGCATGGACTGAGCAGAAGAATAAAGGAGCAGAACCGATTGACACCTCAGGGCTATTCAGGTTTTGGGCAGTAAATATGAGCAATGGCCTGCCTTGCCTCTTTATCTTCAAAAGCCTGGACATGAGAAGCGTAGGAGCTCCGTGCCAACAGTAACACAATACGGGTGCGCGTGCATCCATCCATTGTGGCTTGTGCGGCATTATACTGATTGAAGAGATCATAGCATTAGTTTCACATGAGCATAATGGAGTCAGGATGACACAAGCTACTGATAGATCACTTGCTCCCTCTTCAGAGGTTAAGGGGTTATAGATTAAATTAAATGGATAAACCCAACTCTTTACACTCTCTCCAGACTCTCTTCCTTTTTTCTATCCTTATATTTGCTCTTTTGATGTTTTCTCCCTGTGTGGCTTCATAGAGGACTTCACACCTGTCTCATATACAACCCCGCCCCCTGCTAAACCAACAAGGCAGGTGCCACCATACACTGGATTTGGATCTGAGGAAGATTCCCTCTGCTCCTGTCAGGGTTTGCTGCCCAAGCCCCCACAGAAGGATTTTAGGAAACTCATGGAAAAAGACAGGTAAGCTCTCTCCATTTCTAATCTCTCTTAGGATGTCCAGAGTATACTTTTCCACTTCTTTTAAAACCATAAATATTAAAATAAATCAACATGCTGGACCTTTACTGGCTTTCTGATCATTTTGACAGAAGAGTTTAGACCCTTATCTGTTCTACTAATGTAATCCTTCATCAGCTAAGTGCAGTTAGTCGCAGTACAGCTTTGGTGAGCAGAAAACACGTGTCCATCAAAAATAATCAGTTGCTAGAATGCAACCACATGACACTTCTGGTACTTTTTGCCAGCTGGTTTATTATTATATGTTGTCTTCACGGCTCCATAGGGTTTTGCTTCCAACCATAATCCCAGAACCAGTACCAAATTATTCTCTTCCTCAGTTTGTTTTGGACAATACATTGTCAGATGTTGGCAGGAGAACAGTTTTGAGGAAAGCCATAAACGAAGGATTCTCTGAAACTTGTCATTTAGTTCATTTAAAGGGATAGCTGTTCTAAACCTGTATGATTTCCTTTTTCTGCGGAACACAAATTGCGATGTTAGGCAGAATGTCGTTCTCAATCCCCTTTCATGTTGCATTTTGCATTCTGCTCCACAGAAACAAGAAGGTCCAGAACTAACTGAAATAACTTTGAAGGGAGTAATGGTTCTATGCATGCATGAATTGATAGCTGGGGGAAATGCTCTTCCATCAGATGACTTTACACTAGCTTTGTCTCAACTCTTTGTTAGGCAAGGCCTGGTAAGCAACGTGTTGAGATTTGTGGGGAAAATGACAACAGAGAACCCTATCGACAAGGAACGTGTTTTTATCATATCGTTCTACCTTAGTGATGATACAATAGCAATCTTTGAACCTCCTCAGAGAAACTCAGGTAATGCAGTCTTGTTTGGTTAAACTGAGTTCAGTTTAAAACTATTCTAGTTTAGTTCTTTAACTTCAGTTAATTTCAAAATGCTAAACCCATAATGAAGATGTTATTAAATTCTTAAGGCGTAATTGCGGGTAAGTTCTTGGAGAGAGGCCGAGTGAAGAAGCCAGGTCAGGAGCTCTTTAAGAGTGAGATGTCGGAGTATTTCAAAGCTCAGGATTTGTATGTGGGAGCTGAGCTGCATCTGAACAATCAGCCCTTCCATTTGCTGGATGCTGATGAATTTACATTCAACTATTTGCAGCAGCATGCAGAGGAGGTAACTTCTCTTCTCGGCTCTTCTGATCACATCGTGTTTCATGTTTTCTATTCTCATCTTGCATCGTCTCTTCTTATCTTATCTCATCTCTCAGCTCATCTTCTCTCATCTCTTCACTCTTCTCATCTCTTATCTTCTCATATAATCTTTTCTTGTCTCATCGTGTCTCTTCTCTTCTCATCTTGTCTCTTCTCATCTTGTATCTTCCCTTCTCGTCGAACCTTGTCTCTTCTTGTCTCATCTTGTCTCTTCTCATCTCCTCGAATCTTGTCTCTTCTCATCTCGTCTCATACCATCTCTTTTCAACTCATCTTGTCTCTTATCTTCTCGTCTTTTCTCATCTTGTCTCCTCTTATCTTGTCTTGTCTCTTCTATCTTCTCATCTCTTCTTTCTCATCTCTTCTCATCTCATCTCATCTCATCTCTTCTTTCTCTTCTCTTCTCATCTCTTATTTCTCATCTCATCTCATCTCATCTCTTCCTTTCTCATCTCATCACATCTCACCTCTTCCTTTCTCATCTCATCACATCTCACCTTGTCTCTTCTCTTCTTGTTTCATCTCTTCTCTTTCCTTCTCTTCTCTTTTGATGGCAATCTGTGAAATATATATACATTTATATACTTTCTCCCATTTTCTCACTACTTTAAACACAAAACCAAATCTTCAAACTGCATTCACAAAACCACTGACTTTTCTGGCAAAATCAAACAATGTCCTCAAAACCATTTCATCTGTGTTCAAAATCAAACAGATCAATGGATGAGATTTGCAAAATGATGAAAAACTAGCTGAAGTTGTTTATGGTTTTGCCAAAAGAGTAATTGATTCGACAAGGCCACTGAGCATTTGGTTCAGAGAATGGGGTTTATTGTCTTAGCAATTCAGAAAAACTGTAACATTCAACATTGTTTAATGAAAAAAAACATTCAAAACTTTTGCTAGGCATTGCCAACATACACGTTGCTTCACAAAAA